>NC_135820.1:46089697-46405764 GCF_964213995.1 Mustelus asterias
GATGGAGAATTCGGCGACAAGCCAAATCCCTGTTCGTTGCAGCAGGACAGGAAAATTCCATCCTGCAGATATCTTGATATGGGGATGAGCATAGTCACCATCATTTCATTGTTTTGTCTCCCATGTCTTCTTTTATCCAGCAACTTAAACTTACTGCTATCGAATAAACATATTGCCAGCTAATACTTAGTGATGGGAAAATTACTCTGTCAAATAGGGTGGCACGGTAGCACAGTGGTTAGCACTGCTTCTTCACAGTTCCAGGGACCTGGGTTCGATTCCCAGCTTGGGTCACTGTCTGTGTGGAGTTTGCACATTCTCTTCATGTCTGCGTGGGTTTCCTCTGGGTGCTCCGGTTTCCTCCCACAGTCCAAAGATGTGCAGGTTAGGTTGATTGGCCATGCTAAAATTGCCCCTTAGTGTCCTGAGATGCGTAGATTAGCGGGTAAATGTGTAGGGATATGGGGGTAGGGTCTGGGTGGGATTGTGATTGGTGCAGACTCGATGGGCCAGATGGCCTCTTTCTGCACTGTAGGGATTCTATGACTAGCTTTGCATCATATTTTGAAACTTCAGTCATTTACTTTTAGATTTTACTTAATGTGGTCATTTTGGATCACTTATTCTTTGAATGTAGTTGTGAAAGTTACCTCATAATATCATGTGCTTTCTGAAACAGGTACATCTGCCATTGTAAACTCGGTGTTCAAATCTTTTTCTAATTAATAGTTTTATAGCATTTCATTGTTTGGCATGAGCTGCAATTGAAATCATTTCTTTAAGCTGGGGTTAAATGGTCTTTCAGATCTCGTGGCTGATGCTGACCTATTGAATATGCAACTCTTCACGGACTGAAGATTTAATAAATCTCCACACTTCATGTGCTTGTTGGAGAAATCTATAAATGTCTTTTTTGATTCCCATCCAGAGATGTTTTCTGAAATAACTAAGTTACAGTATTTTGCTTTCATTTAAATGTCACAGAACTTAGATGAAAACTAGATTTTAATGTATTAAGCATGTGCATTTGGAGTGTTGTTATGATAGAACTGTGCGATTGTCTCCGAGGACTCCACTCTTCACAACACAAGCAGGAATATATTTGCATAACAGGATCCTTTCTACATTTTTTTTTAAAGGCAGCAAAAATGTTATGTGATGGACTGCATAATGCACAGAAAGGTTGCATGCATGTATCAGTGTTGAAGACCAGCGCTGTGCGACTGTAATAGGATTAGACTTGAAGTTCCCTGTGGCTGTTGTCATTAGTATAAAATTCTGCAATAAAATTTGATTTGGCATGTTGCCCTTTCCTTGCATTGTCTTCTAGCTCGATGAGATTTCATTTACTCTATGGACTATGGGCAGAATTTTATGGCTTTGTCACGGTGGGGGCGGGGCTGTGAACTGCAGCAATCTGTTCAGACATCCTTTGACCTTGGCGAGGACTGGAAACTTCTGCTGGCAGGAGGGCCCATAAAATTTCACCCTATGAGTGAAACTGGGGCTAAAGGGATCGAGGGAAATGGGGAGAAGGGGGAATCAGGATTTTGAAATTGATGATCAGCCATGATTATTATGAATGGCGGAGCAGGCTCGAAGGGCTGAATGACCTCCTCCTGCTTCTAGTTTCTATGTTTCTAGGCTTCTAATTGGAGATAGTCAGTGTTTAGTAACTGGTTAGTTATGCATTTAGACCTCATGCTAATTATATTGTTCTCTGGGCAATGACAGTGGGCAGTGTTCTGTCTTGCTCCCATGGAGATGCTTTGTTATCTGACCCTATTGTCCATGCTTATATCATCATTAATATCATTATCTAATTAACATTAACCATTAACCTTTTTTATTCTACAAAATAAGATTGAATATAATTTTCCAGATGACCTCAGCTTCTCCAACTTAACCTTGTAGTTAAAATCCCGAATCCCTGGAGCCAATCTGGTAAATCTCCTTTACACCCTCTAAAGGACATTCATATCCTTCCTAAAGTGTGGTGGATAGCCTGGATGTAATATTATAGTTGTGACCTGATCAGATCTTCAGAAAGATTCAGCATACTTTCCTGCTTTTGTACTCAACATCTCTTTTTTGAAGTGGACCATCCCTTATGCTTTGCTAAGCAGCCTCTTAATCTGTCCATCCATCTTCAAAGATCTATGTGCATGCACTCCAGACATCCTGCTGTTATTGCACAAACTTTAGAACTGTGCTATAAATCCCTTCTATCAAAATGCATCATGTTACACTTCTCTTTATTAAGTTACAACCGCTACCCGTCTGCCCATTCTATTTATTTAGTCTATCTATTTCCGAATACAACTGATTTGTATTTTTTCAATACCCTGGTCTTTGATGTATATCAAAAAAACAAAGGTTCTTGCATGACTGTTGGGCAATTTAAGGACATAAAACCATAAGACCTAGGAGAAGGAGTAGGCCATTTGGCCCCTCGAGCCTGCTCCGCCATTCAGTAAGACTGTGGCTGAGCTTTTCGTGGTCTCAGCTTCACTTATGGGCATTAAGCCTCTGATCTTCGGGTAAGTGTTCTCAAGGCGCCTTCACGACACATGACGTCGCAGAAATAAAAAATGCCCACAATGTAGAGACCACCAACAGAAGATATTTGAGACAATTTTTCTTTGGGACTGATGATCCACGGTTTCTGAATGAAGTGATAGACAATCTCGATTGACCTGTATTCTGTGTAACTTATTTGAAGGAAGTGACTCTTTTCTTTGGAAAACAGTGTTTTATTTGGCTCAATTGTGTTTTTATAGCTATCAAAATACCCGACAGTGCCTTTGTGAATTAATCAAAAACTGGGGGAGATTCAGAATTTTGTAAATGTCCACTTCCTTGTGAATAAAAATATATTTTGACAAATCATGTGCTTTAAGTAAATAATTTTGGGTTCAAGGATGAAGATCTCATTAAGACCCTTAACAGCAGAAGCCCAATCCAGCTGGTTCTCGAAATTGGTAAATGGTGTAGTACACCTGTAAACTGATGTGTGCGGGTTTAAATTCCTTGCAACTGCAAGGATATATATAGCATAAATGTGACAATCTGTCATGTGAACAAAATATTGAATTGATCCTTAGCACTGTCAAAAACCGGAAAAGATGTCCTGAGGCATGCTACTTCAGCGAGACCATGCAGACTCTACGACAACGGATGAATGGACACCGCTCAACAATCACCAAGCAGGAGTGTTCCCTTCCTGTTGGGGAACACTTCAGCAGTCATGGATATTACGCCTCTGATCTTTGGGTAAGTGTTCTCAAAGGTGCCTTCAAGACACATGACATTGCAGAATCACTGAACAGAAACTGATAGCCAAGTTCTGCACATCTGAGGACAGCTTCAACCAAGATCTTGGATTCATGTCACACTACCTGTAACCATTTAGCCTGGGCTTGCGAAATCTTACGCAGACTCCACTGTATTTCGTGAAGTTTGTACTCAAATGGCAAGTCACAGATACTTCATTAAAATACCAGCACTAGCAACATTGATTTCAAAATATGACTTATTTTTGGATCATATTGAAATGATTCTATCCAGAATTATGCTTTGCCCCTCCTGTATGAATCAGTTGTTAGTATTGTGATAAATTTCTGAACGTGCAAGTAATAATGGCCTCATTAAAAGATTATGATTCTAATGTAGCTCAAGAGGTGGACCATGCCCAATTACGTAGATTTTTCAGACAGTGACGCAGAAGCAGATTTGTCACCTGGAGTCATAGGTTGGAACTCTCCCCAAATTTGTCAGAGTATTAGGCTCAGATGACATTTCTCCCATCAGTTATTCGCCATGATGCACTAATGCCATTTCCCTTCCCTAGCAGGTCAATGAATAAACCAGCCCTCTAGAGACTACAGACATGAGCAACCCCGAGGAAGACTTCTTGAAGACCAGCATAGCATAGAGGCATCACATCTGTTACCTGCACCCGGCACCAGCGCAGATACTCGCACCTCAATGGGATTAATTAGTAGACAGGCTTCTGGGTCACTCACTGGTTAGCACCTCACAGCTGAAAATTCCCAGCAGCCTGAGGTAGGGACTAGCATTCGGAAGAATGCCAGAGCCCAGGATTCTGCTGAGTATCTGGCCAATGACACGCCCTGGGGTTCGATCGTCCCAGAGCTACTGGAGCTGCAGAGGCAGAGTCACGAGCATCAGGAAGGGGTGACAGCAGCCCTTTTCAACTGCAAGGCCGACTGGCAGAGTCCCGTCACCTTCTGTCCGAGGAGATGGTGCCTTCACTTCAACACAGTGAGGCCAACAGTGTGAGCGTGTCATCCACAGTGGAGACCTTGATGCAGGACATGCACTCCATGGCAGGCGAAGTCAATTCCATGGTTCAGCTCAAGACCTTCACGTCTGAGGGCATGAGCTCCATGGTGCCGGGCCTTGACTGCGTGGTGCAGGCACTGGTGGGAATACATGCCTGTCAACACCAGAGGATGGTGGGACATCTGGATCTCACTCCAGCTGCACTATGTCTGTCCCACCTCCCACACTGATGACTCCGTAAAGATGCGCTGCTGCTGGCATGCCCAACCCCAGCATTAACACTCCGGCCTCTCATGTCTGCCACTCTTCTCCAGGGATGAGGAGGAGGAGGGCAGACACGGTGTTTAGAGACTACCCACCTAATATGTAATTTGGAGGAAACACCAGGACCCCTGACCTCAGAGGGGGCTGTGGTAGCTAAGATAAGTCATCCAGCATCTCTGAACCCTGTGATAAGCCCATTCATTGGCCGGACGCAATCAGCTCTTTGTCAGGCAGGAGTCAGACATGAGAACGAGAGGAGCACCACTCTTTTCTCAAAGCAAATTATTGTTTATTCATTCTTGGGACATGAGCTTCGCTGGCTGGCCAGCATTTATTGCCCATCCTTAAGTGCCCTTGAACTAAGTGGCTTGCTCGGCCATTTCAGAGGGCAGTTGAGAGTCAACCACATTGCTGTGCCTCTGGGGTCACTTGTACGCCAGACCAGGTAAGTCTCTGCGGTGCCCAACGGGCAAGGAAAGCCTTGATGGTGCCCATGATCACCACTTGCTCCCTCCCTAGGGACACCCAGCCGCGAATGTAGCTGTGGTAGACGGGGAAATAGTCGGTTCAGGGTGGCGTGGTGGCACAGTGGTTAGCACTGCTGCCTCACAGCACCAGGGACCTGGGTTTGATTCCCGGCTTGGGTCACTGTTTGTGTGGAGTTTGCACGTTCTCCCCGTGTCTGCATGGGTTTCTTCCAGGTGCTCCGGTTTCCTCCCACAGTCTAAAGATGTGCAGGTTTAAGTTGATTGGCTATGCTAAATTGCCCCTTAGTGTCAAGGGGACTAGCTAGGGTAAATACATAGGGTTATGGGGATAGGGCCTGGGTTGCAGATATGGAGAGCACATGCAAACTCCACACAAACAGTGACCCGAGACCGGAATTGAACCTGGGTCCCTGGCGATGTGAGGCAGCAATGCTAACCACTGTGCTGCCCCGAATAGAAGTAATTTGAAATATAGAATCCAACAGTGCAGAAAGAGGCCATTCGGCCCATCGAGTCTGCACCGACCACAATCCCACCCAGGCCCTATCCCCATAACCCCATGCATTTACCCTAGCTAGTCCCCCCTTGACACTAGGGTCAATTTGGCATGGCCAATCCACCTAACCCACACATTTGGACTGTGGGAGGAAACCGGAGCACCCGGAGGAAACCCATACAGACATGGGGAGAACGAGCAGACTCTGCACAGACAGTGACCCGAGGCCGGAATTGAACCTGGGTTCCTGGCGCTGTGAGGCAGCAGTGCTAACCACTGTGCCGCCGTTCCGCCACTTCATTTTATTATGGACAGAAATTTGCATTGCCCATTCACATTTTTATTATGTTTGATATTGCAAGTCTTCAAAAGTTCATTTCTGCAAAGTCCATTAATTGACTTTTTTTTTAAATGATTCAGTCGTTCAAAAACTTTTTTAAGCATTTCAGTATGTAGAAAATCAAGATTTTTATTTGTTAATTTGTATTTTTTTTCTCTTAACATCCTGCTGATCCTATTTTAATCTTATAACATATACTAACTTCAGGTAAGGGGGGGGGAGAGACAGAGGGCGGGGGGGGTGGTGGAGACGAGCAGGATTATCTATTCTTTGGAATTATGATTTTTAACGTCGTTTGGTTTTTAACACAATCCAATATAATGTGTTCATTTATTTCCAGCCACTCCCTCCCACCCCCTCAATCTCCCAAAACTGGGAGTAGCTGATTTATAACAATGGGAATATCTTGATGAGACTCAATTCCCACATTGGTGACTAATGTCCTGGACTGGGGGTGCAGTTTCTTATAGTTACAACTTGCAGTCAGGCGTGAGTGTTTATTGCTTCATGAGCTGTGAAATGTCAGTTTCAGCAGTTCAATCTTTGAACCCTTCCTAAAAAGTGTTGCCTAGAATACACAACTGAGCAACAATGGTTTAGTTTCTATCATTTGATTTGATTTGACTTATTATTGTCAGATGTATTAACATACAGTGAAAAGTATTGTTTCTTGCGCGCTGTACAGACAAAACACACCGTTCATAGAGAAGGAAACAAGAATGTAGTGTTACAGTCATAGCTAGGGTGCAGAGAGAGAACAACTTAATGCAAGGTAATTCCATTCAAAAGTCTGACAGCAGTCGGGAAGAAGCTGTTCTTGAGTAGGTTGGTACGTGATCTCAGACTTTTGTATCTTTTTCCTGACGGAAGAAGGAGGAAGAAAGAATGTCCGGGGTGCGTGGGGTCCTTAATTATGCTGGCTGCTTTGCCGAGGCAGCGGGAAGTGTGAACAGAGTCAATGGATGGGAGGCTGGTTTGCGTGATGGATTGGGCGACATTCATGACGTTTTATAGTTTCTTGCGGTCTTGGGCAGAGCAGGAGGCATACCAAGCTGTGATACAACCAGAAAGAATGCTTTCTATGTTTCAAATAATGGATGCGTGCAAAAACGGAACAGCAATAATCATGGGGGATTTCAACCTGCATATTGATTAGCTGACTCAAGTTGGAAGGGGTGGGATGGCGGAAGAGTTCTTAGAATGCTGTCGGGATAGTTACCTTGAACAGTATGTTACAGAACCGACGAGGGAACGAGTTATCTTAGATCTGGTAATGTGTAACGAGGTAGGTAGAATTAGGGATGTTCTTGTGAAGGACCCTCTTGGGTCAAGTGATCACAATATGGTCGAATTTCTGGTACAAATGGAAGAGGAGAAAGTAGGGTCCCATACCAGTGTCCTCTGTTTGAACAGAGGGAAGTATGATAGGATGAGGGCTGAATTGGCTAAGGTGGACTGGGAGAGCAGACTGGTAGGTAGGACAGCTGAGGAACAGTGGAGGATTTTTAAGGAGATCCTTTTCAGTACTCAGCAACAATATATTCCGGTGATAAAGAAGGACTGTAAGAAAAGGGATAACCAGCCGTGGATAATGAAAGGAATTAAGGAGAGTATTAAATTAAAGACCGATGTGTACAGAGTGGCCAAAAATAGTGGAGAATCGGAAGATTGGGAAAACTTTAAGAAACAACAAAGAACGACTAAGAAAGCGATAAAGAAAGGAAAGATAGGTTATGAAGCTAGGCTAGCTCTGAATATAAAAAATGATAGTAAAAGCTTTTACAAATATATAAAAAAGAATAGAGTGGCAAAAGTGAATGTTGGACCCTTGGAGGATGAGAGGGGGGATTTAATAGTGGGAAATGAGAAAATGGCTGAAACTTTAAATAAGTTTTTTGCGTCGATCTTCACGGTGGAAGACACAAATAGTTTACCGAATATTAACGATAGAGGGTTGGTAGGAAGAGAGGTACTCAATACAATTAATGTTACCAGGGAGGCAGTCCTTGGTAGACTAACGGGACTGAAGGTGGACAAGTCCCCGGGCCCGGATAGAATGCATCCCAGGGTACTGAAAGAAATGTCAGAGGTAATAGCGGATGCGTTAGTGGTTATTTATCAAAATTTGTTGGATTCTGGGGTAGTGCCGGCGGATTGGAAAACGGCTAATGTTACGCCGCTGTTTAAAAAAGGAGATAGACAAAAGGCGGGTAACTACAGGCTGGTTAGCTTAACGTCTGTAGTTGGGAAAATGCTGGAATCCATCATTAAAGAAGAAATAGCAGGCCACCTGGATGAGAATGGTTCGATTAAGCAGACGCAGCATGGATTCATGAGGGGAAATTCGTGCTTGACGAACTTGTTGGATTTTTATGAAGTTGTGACTAGTGCGGTTGACGGAGGGGAACCGGTGGATGCGGTGTTTTTGGATTTCCAAAAGGCGTTTGATAAGGTGCCTCACAAGAGGATTGAAGGATAGCTAATGTGGTCCCGTTATTTAAGAAGGGTAGGAAGGATAACCCGGGTCATTATAGGCCGGTGAGCTTGACGTCCGTGGTAGGGAAGTTGTTGGAGAGGATTCTTAGAGATAGGATGTATGCGCATTTAGAAAGGAATAAACTCATTAACGATAGTCAGCATGGTTTTGTGAGAGGGAGGTCATGCCTCACTAACCTGGTGGAGTTTTTTGAAGAAGTGACTAGAATGGTTGACGAGGGAAGGGCCGTGGATGTCGTCTATATGGACTTTAGTAAGGCGTTTGATAAAGTCCCTCATGGTAGGTTGGTGCAAAAGTTTGGATCTCAGGGATAAAGGGGGAGGTGGCTAGATGGGTGGAGAACTGGCTTGGTCACAGAAGACAGAGGGTGGTAGTGGAAGGGTCTTTTTCCGGCTGGATGCCTGTGACTAGTGGTGTTCCGCAGGGCTCTGTATTGGGACCTCTGCTGTTTGTGATTTATATGAACGATCTGGAAGAAGGTGTAACTGGGGTGATCAGTAAGTTTGCGGACGACACGAAAATGGCTGGACTTGCAGATAGTGAGGAACATTGTCAGAGGCTACAGAAGGATATAGATAGGCTGGAAATTTGGGCAAAGAAATGGCAGATGGAGTTCAATCCAGATAAATGCAAAGTGATGCATTTTGGTAGAACTAACGTACGGGGGAGCTATACGATAAATGGCAGAACCATAAAAGATGTAGATACGCAGAGGGACCTGGGTGTGCAAGTCCACAGATCCTTGAAGGTGACGTCATAGGTGGAGAAGGTAGTGAATAAGGCATATGGCATGTTTGCCTTTATAGGACGGGGCATAGGGTATAAAAGTTGGGGTCTGATGTTGCAGTTGTATAGAACGTTGGTTCGGCCGCATTTGGAATACTGCGCCCAGTTCTGGTCGCCACACTACTGGAAGGACGTGGAGGCTTTAGAGAGAGTACAGAGGAGGTTTACCAGGATGTTGCCTGGTATGGAAGGGCTTAGTTATGAGGAGAGATTGGGTAAACTGGGGTTGTTCACACTGGAAAGACGGAGGATGAGGAGTGACCTAATAGAGGTGTATAAAATTATGAAAGGCATAGATAGGGTGAACGGTGGGAAGCTTTTTCCCAGATCGGTGGTGATGTTCACGAGGGGTCATAGGTTCAAGGTGAGGTGGGGGGGAAGGTTTAACACAGATATCAGAAGGACGTATTTTACGCAGAGGGTGGTGGGGGCCTGGAATGCGCTGCCGGGCAAGGTGGTGGAGGCGGACACACTGGGAACATTTAAGACTTATCTAGATAGCCACATGAACGGAGTGGGAATGGAGGGATACAAAAGAATGGTCTAGTTTGGACCAGGGAGAGGCGCGGGCTTGGAGGGCCAAAGGGCCTGTTCCTGTGCTGTATTGTTCTTTGTTCTTTGTTGCTGAAGAAGATTGGGTCAAGCGGAGTTGGGGGTAGGGTGTTAGCGTGGATTGGGGATTGGCTATCCGACAGGAAGCAGAGAGTCGGAATAAATGGGTGCTTTTCTGGTTGGCAGATCGTAACTAGTGGCATACCGCAGGGATCGGTACTGGGGCCTCAACTATTTACCATTTATATAGACGATCTGGAGGTGGGGACTGAGTGTAGGGTAACAAAGTTTGCAGACGACACAAAGATAAGTGGAAAAGTGAATCGTGTGGAGGGCGTAGAAGGTCTGCAGAGAGATTTGGACAGGCTGCGTGAGTGGGCGAGGATCTGGCAGATGGAGTATAACGTTGACAAATGCGAGGTTATTCACTTTGGAGGAAATAATAGCAAATTGGATCATTATGTAAATGGAAAAAAATTACAACGTGCTACTGTGCAAAGGGACCTGGGGGTCCTTGTGCATGCGACGCAAAAACCCAGTCTGCAGGTGCAACAGGTGATCAAGAAGGCAAATGGGATGTTGGCCTATATCGCAAGGGGGATAGAATATAAAAGCAGAGATGTCTTGCTGCATCTGTACAGGGCATTGATGAGGCTGCAGCTGGAAAACTGTGTGCAGTATTGGTTCCCTTATTTGCGGAAGGATATATTGGCCTTGGAGGGAGTGCAGAGAAGGTTCACCAGGTTGATACCAGAGGTGAGGGGTGTTCAGTATGAGGAGAGACTGAGCAGATTGGGTTTGTACTCGTTGGAATTTAGAAGGCTGAGGGGGGATCTTAGAGAGACCTATAAGATAATGAAGGGGCTGGATAGGGTTGAGGTGGAGAGATTCTTTCCACTTAGAAAGGAAGCCAGAACTAGAGGGCACAGCCTCAAAATAAAGGGGGGTCAGTTTAGGATAGAGTTGAGGAGGAACTTCTTCTCTCAGAGGGTGGTGAATCTCTGGAATTCTCTGCCCACTGAAGTGATGGAGGCTACCTCGTTGAATATGTTTAAATCACGGATAGATGGATTCCTGATCGGTAAGGGAATTAGGGGTTCTAGGGATCAGGCGGGTAAGTGGAACTGATCCACTTCAGATCAGCCATGATCTTATTGAATGGCGGGGCAGGCTCGAGGGGCTAGATGGCCTACTCCTGCTCCTATTTCTTATGTTCTATCTGTAAAAGTTGGTGAGATACCAAATTTCCTTAGTCTTCTGAGAAAGTAGAGGCATTGGTGGGCTTTCTTAACTATAGTGTCGGCATGGGGGGACCAGGACAGGTTGTTGGTGATCTGGACACCTAAAAACTTGAAGCTCTCGATCCTTTCTGCTTCATCCCCGTTGATGCAGACAGTGGCATGTTCTCCTTTACCCTTCCTGAACTCTGACGATTTCCTTCATTTTGTTGACATTGAGGGAGAGATTATTGTTTCCGCACCAGTTCACCAGATTCTCTTATTTTATTCCTTGTACTCATTTGGCTGGTTTCTGCTCTTGGTCAGGTTGCTGAACATGATATTATGGTGAAAACAATATCTTTGTCCCGGGATGTGTATTTTAAACCTATATTGGATTGTGTGTAAGCTAGTTTATGTAGACTTTAAAGATGCCACGTCACTATAAAAAGAACGGCAAGCTGTCGAGCTGTTCATACGCACGAGAAGTTAGCTAGTCATTTGTCATTTTCAGAACTGTGTACACAACAGTGATTGAATTTCCAAGGAATCCTTGCATGTGAAGTGTTCATGGAGGTTTCTGAGATAAATAACCAGTTGCTTTAGAAATACAAGTGTTTTGTTCCTCCATAAAATAGGCACTCATCTGATAAAAGAGCAGCGCACTGAAAGCTTGTGCTACCAAATAAACCTGCTGGACTTTAACCTGGTGTTGTGAGACTACTTACTGTGCCTACCCCAGTCCAACGCCGGCAACTTCACATCATAAAATACCAATTACATAATCTTTTGAGAATTCAAAATAGTCTGAAAGCCCTATTTAGTTTTAAAGGCCTTTGGGGCTGAGGCCACAATAATTTAAACATCCATTAAATTTTAGATTCTTTGAAAGGTTGGGGCAGCTCACATTCTGTTTACATTCCATCAACCCAAATGGCATTTTGCCTTCATTTGCTGTCAGATACAGACAATAGTCTATTTGAAAAGTTCATTTAGACAGGATGCCAGGTTGGAGCAAATTGACTAACAAATTTCCAGGGCCTAACTATTTGAACAGTGAAAACAATTAGGGTTACAAACACACAAGTCAACATTTTGAAATGCTTTAAATTCGAGATTGTGCCTTTTCAATCAGAAATCTTTAAATGTGACTCCATTATTTTAAAAGGGGTCAATTAGGGGCCAGCAGTCCTTGCGCTTATCAGCAGTGCAACCCTGGAGTCCCAGCGCTCAGGTAATTAATGTTGGCGGTGGGGAGTTTCAAGGAGTGGATGTTTAGGGGAAAGGCGGGGCAGGAGCATCAGAAGGGGATGACTCTTAGCAGGAGCCCCCTTCTCACTGTCCAGTCTCTTGATCAGGCATTTACAGCCTTTGATTGAGAGCCTTCTCCCCGTTAAGCAAGTGCCAATCTTCATGGCAATGAAACAACAAATGTTCAATATGGTTCCTATCAACGACAATAATTGATAACCAAAGAGAGACCTCTTGCCAATCTGGTCCACAGCCATATTCTCCATGAAGCAGATGTGATAGTTAAGCCTTGCTCATTTGTGTCTTGGTCTATTTACGAGAAATATTCTTTATATTGCACTTTTCCCAACCGAAGGAAGCTTCAACGGACTTTATAGTCAATGATGTACCTCTGAACTATACTTACTGTTGTAATTTGGCAAAGCTGGCAGCTAATTTATGCAAAGTTGAAAACAGCACTGAATAATGGGCAGATATTCTGGGCGAAATTTTGCCATTTTTTGGCAGTGTCATTTCAGACTGGAAAAGCAGAAGGTAGCAGAGGGTTTCCTGACACAGCATGTGGACAAGCCTACAAGAGGAGAGGCTGTACTTGATCTGATACTGACCAATGAACCTGGACAGGTGTCAGATCTCTCAGTGGGAGAGCATCTTGGGGATAGCGATCATAACTCTATCTCCTTTATGCTTGCATTGGAAAAAGAGAGGATCAGGCAAGCTAGAAAAGCATTTACATGGAGTAAGGGGAAACATGAAGACATAAGGCAGCAAATTAGAGGAGTAAATTGGAAGGAGGTATTCTCGGGGAAATGTACTGAAGAGAGGTGGCAGTTTTTCAAGGAATGTCTGTCTAGAGTTCTACAGGTCAACGTTCCAAGCAGACAGGGAGGAATTGGTAGGTTAAAGGAACTGTGGTGCACGAGAGCTTGGCGAAGATAGGGAACTAGATGAGTATACGGCTTGTAGGAAGGGACTAAAGAAGGAAATTAGGAGAGCCAGAAGGGGTCACAAGAAGGCCTTGGTAGGATTAAGGAAAACCCTAAGGCGTTCTATAAATATGTGAAGAGTAAAAGGATGAGACGTTAAGGAATAGGGCCTATAAAAGGTGAAGGTGGGAAAATCTGTACGGAACCAGTAGAAATGGCAGAGGTGCTTAATGAGTATTTTGCCTCGGTTTTCACAGGGAAGGACCTGGATGGATGTACTGCGGGCTTGCGGTGGACTGAAAAGATTGAGTATGTGGACTTTAACAAAGAGGTTGTGCTGGAACCTTTGAATGGCATCATGTAAGTTTTAGGGCAAATCCTCCATGATTAAAAAACCCAGAGATAAGGAAAATGGCCGACTGGTTGTCAGGCCACATGAATATGCAAGAGGCTGGGATAACGAGAAGGGATAACGCCGCTACAATGGCGACGGGATCCCTCTTTTTAACTCCACTGGGCTTATTTTAGTTTGGGTTCTCCGTCACCCAAACCCCACCAATGCCCGAGTGATTCTCTCTCTTGCCGATGGAACAATGGCCACCTTGCGTCTACTTCACTAGAGTAGCGCTCCCAAGAGAGAGAAAAGGAAACTGCTGCCTATCCACTACCTGGCAGCCTTTCCTGAGTGGGTGGTTTCGAAGCACCCAGGGTACCCTCAGTTCTAGACTCCGGAATTATGGTGAGGAATATTTAATATGGTGACTTAGTCAGAGATCATTGGTGAGAAATTGAAAAGATGAAGACGGACTCCAATGGAAGTCAAAGATATATATATATATATTTATTAAAACATCAAGGTCAATCACCAAACACCAGGAAAACAACACACAATGCCTTATGCTCTATAAGACCATAGCTATGGAAGGAATACTAAAACGGACACACCGAAATGCTTACTTTACACAAGTTTACCATGTCTTAAACTATGAAAGGTGCATGCAAAAGCCCCCCCTTTCCCCAAAGCCCCATCCACTATGATGATCTCGGGATACTCACAATCCTAGTTTAAATTGCTCAGTGGGCTTCGGGCTGCGTGCTGGAGACGAACGAGAGGCAGGAAACAGGAGACGAGTGCTGCTATGCTGGTCTGAAGAGAAAAGAGAGAGAGACCAGAGCTTGCTTGTCCCTTTTTAAAACCTGAAGCAGTGATTCTCTCACACAAAACAGTTTCTGATCATTGATAGTTTCGATTGACTGGGACAAAAGGCCGGAACTGTTGGGACCGCCCTTAATTGACATTGTAATGTCTCTTAAATGTTCTCTGAGTCATCCTGATTGGAATCCCATCAGCGAGATGAGTCATTGATGTTGTCTGTGGATGGAATGATCTGTTTCCATTGTCTTTGCTGTTGGGCCATTTACTTCTTGTCTGCTGGTCATGGTTTCTCCTTTGTTTCCTGTTGATTAGATTATCCCTGTCTCGACCTTCTCGTTATCCCAGCCTCTTGCATATTCATGTGGCCTGACAACCAGTCGGCCATTTTCCTTATCTCTGGGTTTTTTAATCATGGAGGATTTGCCCTAAAACTTACAATCAAGATAGATAAATCACCGGGTCCGGATGGGATGTACCCCAGGTTACTGTGGGAGGCGAGGGAAGAGATTGCAGAGCCTCTGGCGATGATCTTTGCGTCGTCGATGGAGACAGGAGAGGTGCCGCAGGATTGGAGGATTGCGGTTGTGGTTCCTATTTTCAAGAAGGGGAATAGGGATAGCCCAGGAAATTACCGACCGGTGAGTCTAACCTCAGTGGTTGGTAAGCTGATGGAGAAGATCCTGAGGGACAGGATTTATGAGCATTTAGAGAGGTTTAGTATGCTCAAGAATACTCAGCATGGCTTTGTCAAAGGCAGATCGTGCCTTACAAGCCTGGTGGAGGTCTTCGAAAATGTGACTAAACATATTGATGAAGGGAAAGCTGTAGGTGTGGTTTATATGGATTTTAGCAAGGCGTTCGATAAGGTCCCCCATGCAAGGCTTCTAGAAAAAGTGAGAGGGCATGGGATCCAAGGGGCTGCTGCCCTGTGGATCCAGAAAGAGAGTGGGTATAGATGGGTCTTTTTCTAAATGGAGGTCGGTCACCAGTGGTGTGCCCCAGGGATCTGTTCTGGGATCCTTGCTGTTTGTCATTTTCATTAATGACCTGGATAAGGAAGTGGAGGGATGGGTTGGTAAGTTTGCCGATGACACGAAGGTTGGTGACTTTGTGGATAGTCTGGAGGGATGTCAGAAGTTACAGAGGGACATAGATAGGATGCAAGACTGGGCGGAGAAGTGGCAGGTGGACTTCAACCCAGATAAATGCGTAGTGGTCCATTTTGGCAAGTCAAAATGAAGGATGAAGGAGTACAATATAAAGGGAAAGACTCTTAGTACTGTAGAGGATCAGAAGGACCTTGGGGTCTGGGTCCAAAGGACTCTAAAATCGGCCCCACAGGTGGAGGAGGTGGTTAAGAAGGCGTATGGTGTGCTGGCCTTTATCAATCGAGGGATTGAGTTTAGGAGTCTGGGGATAATGATGCAGCTATATAAGACCCTCATCAGGCCCCACTTGGAGTACTGTGCTCAGTTCTGGTCACCTCATTACAGGAAGGATGTGGAAAAGATTGAAAGGGTGCAGAGGAGATTTACAAGGATGTTGCCTGGATTGAGTGGCATGCCTTATGAGGATAGGCTGAGGGAGCTCGGTCTTTTCTCCTTGGAGAGACGTAGGATGAGAGGAGACCTAATGGAGGTATATAAGATGTTGAGAGGCATAGATCGGGTGGACTCTCAGAGGCTTTTCCCCAGGGTGGAAATGGCTGCTATGAGAGGACACAGGTTTAAGGTGCTGGGGGGGTAGGTACAGGGGAAATGTTGGGGGGAAGTTTTTCACACAGAGGGTGGTGGGCGAGTGGAATCGGCTGCCGTCAGTGGTGGTGGAGGCAAACTCAATAAGGTCTTCTAAGAGACTCCTGGATGAGTACATGGGACTTAATAGGATGGAGGGTTATAGGTCGGCCTAAAAGGTAGGGATATGTTCGGCACAACTTGTGGGGCCGAAGGGCCAGTTTTGTGCTGTAGTTTTTCTATGTTTCTTATCTAAATGGAGAGAAACTTCAAAATGCTTTGGTGCAGAGTGTTCTCATGCATGAATCACAGAAAGTTAGTATGCAGGTGCAGCAGGTAATAAAGAAGGCAAATCCACTGCTTCCTGAAGTCCAGGTCACGCGACACTGACCTATACAAGAAAGCCAGATACGATCTAAGGAGATCCATCAAAGGTGCCAAAAGACAGTACCGGACCAAGCTAGAGTGCCAGGCTAGCCTACCGACCCCCACCGACTATGGCAAGGTCTGCAAGACATAACAGGCTACAAGATAAAGGCATGTAAAATCGCCGGCTCCAACGCACCTCTCCCTGATAAGCTCAATGCATTCTACGCCGGTTTTGAGCAAGAGGTCAGTGAGAGCATGCCCTCCATCTTGGAAACCCTGGATGAACCTGTATCTGGGGTCAGCATTGCAGATGTCAGAGACGCTTTCTTGAAGGTTAACCCACGGAAAGTAACTGGCCCAGATGGGGTAAGCACAGTAAGAAGTCTCACAACACCAGGTTAAAGTCCAACACGTTTATTTGGTAGCAAATACCATAAGCTTTCGGAGCACTGCTCCTTCGTCAGATGGAGTGGATATCTGCTCTCAAACAGTGCACAGACACAGAAATCAAGTTACAGAATACTAATTAGAATGCGAATCTCTACAGACAGCCAGGTCTTAAAGGTACAGACAATGTGGGTGGAGGGAGCATTCAACACAGGTTAAAGAGATGTGTATTGTCTCCAGACAGAACAGCTAGTGAGATTCTACAAGCCAGCTACGCCTTTCGCCAACTTTTACAGATGCACCATGGAAAGCATTCTTTCTGGTTGTATCACAGCTTGGTATAGCTCCTGTTCTGCCCAAGACCGCAAGGAACTACAAAAGGTTGTGAATGTAGCCCAATCCATCGCGCAAACAAACCTCCCATCCATTGACTTTGTCTACACTTCCCGTTGCCTCGGCAAAGCAGGCAGCATAATTAAGGACCCCACGCACCCCTGACATTCTCTCTTCCACCTTCTTCCATTGGGAAAAAGATACAAAAGTCTGAGGTCACGTACCAACCGACTCAAGAACAGCTTGTTCCCTGCTGCTATCAGACTTTTGAATGGACTTACTATGCATTAAGTTGATCTTTCTCTACACCCTAGCTATGACTGTAATACTACATTCTGCTCTCTCTCGTTTCCTTCTCTATGAGCGGTATGCTTTGTCTGTATAGCGCGCAAGAAACAATGCTTTTCACAGTATGTTAATACATGTGACAAAAATAAATCAAATCAAATCAAATCAAAATCCATGGAGAGAGAAACGCAGCTAACGTTTCGAGTCCACTGACCCTTCCACAGAACTGATAAGAGGTGGAAATATGATTAATTATATACTTGGAGACGTGGGTAGAGCAGAATGGAAAGTCAGTGATAGATTGGAGCTCAGGAGAGATTAGCAAAGATGTCAAGGACATGAGACAATAGGGTTGTTCATTGTGCCACAATGGACTGAAGAGTGTTAATAGTGGCAAAGGTACGATAGCAGAATGTGTTAATAGAACAAAGGTTAGTGCTCAGTGGGAGCAAAACTGAACAATAAAGGACAGTGGCCATGTGAGGGAGGGGCAGGGTGTGTTGGGACATGCCAGGGGAACTGAATACAGAAAACAAAATGGGGGAGGTCAAGATGGAGCAGGAAGTTCACAGCTAAAGCTTGTTAAACTCAATGTTGAGTCCAGAAGGCTGTAACACGCCTAAATGGAAGATGAGGTGTTGTTCTTCCGGTTTGCGTTGGCATCACTGGAACATTGGTGGCACCATGGAACAGTGGTTAGCACTGCTGCCTCACAGTGCCAGGGACCTGGATTCGATTTCCGGCTTGGGTTGCTGTCCGTGCAGAGTCTGCACGTTCTCTCCATGTCTGTGTGGGTTTCCTCCGGGTGTTCCGGTTTCCTCCCACAGTCTGAAAGGCGTGCTGGTTAGATGGATTGGCCATGCTAAATTCTCCCTCAGTGTAACCGAACAGACGCCGGAGTGTGGGGACTAGGGGATTTTCACAGTAACCTCATTGCAGTGTTAATGTAAGCCTACTTGTGACACTAATAAATAAACTTAAACTTAAACAGGGCGAGGACAGGCATGTAGACATGAGGGCAAGATGCTGAGTTGAAATGTCAAGCGACCAGAAGATTGGGGTTATGGTTGCAGATGAAGTGAAGATGTTCTGCAAAGTGGCCTACTAGTCTGTAAGTCAAGGACGTGGTTATCCTGTTTACTTCAATACAAAGTTGTTTCTGCACATTAATATCAGATCACACACTGCCATAAGTCTCATTGTGTCCATTTCAACTCAAAAGTTCAAGATCATTCCTGTCTATTCCTTCAACCCTGACATGATCAGCCAATTTCCATTTGGCCTCCCTAAAGTAAAGAGACCACATTGTGACCAACGAATACATTATATATCCGGAAAAGTGAGTTCAAATCCCATCGTAGAAGTTGGGGGATTTCATTGTTGATTAAATAAATCAGGAATTAAAATAAGTTAATATCAATAATGGTGGCCATTTAATAATTGGATTGTTGTAAAAGCCCATCGGATTAATTGATGTCCTTTAAGGAAGGAAATCTGCTGTCCTTCCCCAATCTGGCCTATATGTGACTTCAGACCCACAGCAATGTAATTGCTCTCTGATTTGGCCTAGCAAGCCACTCAATTTAGAAATGAACAAGAAATGTGGCTTTGTCAGTAATAGCTACAGCCCGTCAATTAATTTTTAAAAATCTAAACTGAAAGAAGTACAATTAATTCGCTGTCACTTGGAAGGAGTGTTTGGGGCTCTGGGCAATGGGGAGGGAGGAGGCGAAAGGACAGGGATTAGATTTCCTTATATGATAATAAAGTGCTGTGGGAAGGAGAGCAGGTGCTGAGGGTGATGGAAGAGTGGATCATACTGCTGTGACAGCAACATTCCCTTTGGAGTACTGAAAGAGAACCGGAGGAGAGAGGAAGATTGATTTGATTTATCATTGTCACATGTATTGGGATACAGTGAATAGTATTCTTTCTTGCGCATTATAAAGTCAAAACATACTGTTCACAGAGTACATTGGGGAGGAGGAAAGGAAAGGGTGCAGAATGTAGTGTTACAGTCATAGCTAGAGTGCAGAGAAAGATCAGCTTAATATATGGTAGGTCCATTCAAAAGTCTGATGGCAGCAGGGAAGAAGATGTTCTTGAGTCGGTTGGTACATGTTCTCCGACTTTTGTATCTTTTTCCTAACGGAAGAAGGTGAAAGAGAGTATGTCCAGGATGTATGGAGGGGTTGATTATACTGGCTGCTTTTCTGAAGCAGTGGGAAGTATAGACGAAGTCAAAGGGTGGGGGGCTAGTTTGCGTGATGGACTGGGCTACGTTCATGACCCTTTGTCATTTTCTTGCGGTCTTGGCCAGAGCAGGAGCCATACCAAGCTATGACATGTTTGGTCACAGCATTGCACCTAATGTGGCAGAGGATGATCTGTTGAACGTGAAGGCTGGAGGATGGAAGGTGATGATAAAGGGGAGACCTTAGCTTGGTTTTGAGTGGGGGTGGGGGTGGGGGGGTTGCTGCTGAAGTGTGGGAAGTGGAACAGACATGACCGAGGGTCCTACCAATCAAGATGCAGGGATATTGCATTACTGAATATCTCCATTCAGTTCGCAGGGTGATCCTGTGATTCTAGAAGCTTGTCATTTTAATTGTCTGTCCAACTCTCACTTTGATGACTTCAGCCTCTTGCACTGTTTCAGTGGAGTTCAATATAGCCCAAAGGGCAGGTTGACGCATTTTACATCCCAGACTCAGGGCCCTATTTTACCATTGCCTCATGCCCATTTTCGGGCGTGAAAATGTGATAAGGTCAGGTGTGAGGCCATTATCGCGATCTGCACCCGCGACCACGCAGATCGCCAGTTTATCGAAACCTGGGAATGGCGGCGATCCGCTTCGCGCCCAAAATGGACGCAACGGCGATTTAAATGTATTTGCATGCATTTAAATTGAATTAATGAACTGCCCGCCCAACTTTATCAGCATTTCCCCCTTTACCACCATGTTTGCCAATCCGGAACCGCGCCATAATGGACCTAATAAATAAAAGGCTGAAATGGACGCTCCAGCTTCTGAAGGGCGCGTTCAGTGTTTCCAATGACTCACTGACTCATTCTCTGGTTGGGGGAGGAGGAGGGGAGTGAGGCCAGATCGTTGTCTGGTTGAGGGGGGAGGAGGGGGAGGCGGGTCAGATGTATCCCTGGGGGGGGGGGGCGGGGCGAGAGGGCTGATCGTTGTCTGGTGGTGGGGGGAGGGCTGATCGTTGTCTGGAGGGGAGGGAGGAGGAGGCGGAACAGATGCTCCTCTGGAGGGGAAGGGGAGTGAGGCCAGACCATTCTCTGGGGGGTGCGGGGGTGGGGGGAGTGAAGCCAGTTCGTTGTCGGGGGAGGGGGAGTGAGGCCAGATCTTTGTATGGTGGGGGGGGGGGG
Organism: Mustelus asterias; assembly: GCF_964213995.1. Taxonomy (NCBI): domain Eukaryota; kingdom Metazoa; phylum Chordata; class Chondrichthyes; order Carcharhiniformes; family Triakidae; genus Mustelus; species Mustelus asterias. Next base: position 46,110,474 of record NC_135820.1, read on the forward strand.
TGTGAGGCGAGGCCATTCTCTGGCCAGGGGGTGGGGGGTGGGGGAGCACAGATGGATCTCTGGCGGGGGGGCAGGGTGGTCCGCTGTCACTCTGCGGGCGATCGGTGGGGAGGGGAGGGGGGCAGGGGTGGCAATCGGTCTGGGTAGTGGGCGGGTGGAGAAGGGGGACAGCGATGTGTGTGGGTAGTGGGGGGTTGGATAAGGGGGACAGTGATGTGTGTGGGTAGTGGGGGTTGGATAACGGGGACAGTGATGTGTGAAGGTAGTGGGGGGTTGGATAAGGGGGACAGTGATGTGTGTGGGGGCCATCGCTCCCGCTTTTCGCTCCCAGGCCTCTTTCTCCGCTTTCTGTGGCCCGGGAGCAATCTGACACGGACGCGCTTTTTCAAATTTTTTTTCTAACTGTGCATGCGCAGTTCAGAGCTCCGATCGTCTCGGCCGCACTAAGCCCCGCCCACTGTGCGAATGGGACTGGAGATGTTTTTTTCAGGCTGAGTGCGTATGGGGGCGCCTGAGAGCAGATTTCTAAGTCGGATCTGCATTACGCCCAGATTCAGCACTCAGAATGAAAATGGTAAAATCTGGCCCTCAGTGTCCAATCATTCATGTTATTATTTAATCTCTCTCCCCCTTTCCCTTGTATAACAGGCTTTTACCGCTTTCTCTCCAATGCTCTGCCTCTTCTGCTTGTGTGAGCACGTTTATTTTTGCATCTTTTTTATAAAACCAGTTCTGGGGAAACCTGAAAGGTTAATCGTTCGTTTCTCCATGGATGAAGATACCCCGGCAATGCTGGAGCGTCTGGAGGGGAGAGCTGACCCTCCCCAAAATATTGAACTGATAGAAACAGCATCATTCCAACTGAGACAAGCAGACCAAGTAAAAAAAGGTGAATACAGTGAAATGCGGGAAATGTTATGGCTTATCTATTGATATAATCCCTTAAAGCGAAAGAGTTTCATAGTCACATAGGCGCGATGAATGACATTCCAAGAACTGGACCCATCCGCAGGAACCGCACTGTCGATCGGACAAGGCAGTAGGCAAAGCGGTTAAGGAAGCCCAGGTGGAGGAAAGGGAAATTCCACTCGTGTATGTCACAGTCCTTCCCATCACATGTGAGATCAGACCTGTTTATGTTTTTTTTCGACAAGCGTGATGCTGAGAGAAATCCTGGGTGAGTCATACAATCCGCCTTTAAATCACACACGGGGAGTGCAGGAAGCCCAGGCGTTTGGAGCAGTCCAGGGGAAGATCACCATGATATTCAAGGTAAGCAGATGGACTGCATGAATGGACTCCATTTCTTTTGGGACCTGCGGTATCACCGCAAATGGAAAACAACTGGCGCGACTGGAAAATCTGTACGGAAAGGAAATGCGAACAGGTCTGGCAGCATCTGCGGGAGATAGAAACAGTGTTATAATTTCAGCCCGGTGCAGACACGAGTGGCCTCCTTCTTAACAGGTCATGAACTGAGAGCTGTGCACAGAGACTGTCAGACCTGATTGCATTTCCAACCTTCAGTGTTATCGCCGGTTAATGTTTCGGCTTTTAACATCGTCTTGGGGAAACATGAGTGAATTTAATGATGTAAATCCACACGCGTGTGGAAGTGTGTAACCAAAAGAGAAAACGCTGGAAAATCTCTGCAGGTCTGGCAGCATCTGTAGGGAGAGAAAAGAGCTGACGTTTCGAGTCCAACATGTGTGCGCCCCCCCAAAATAGAGGACGCTTTAAGAAATTTGCTTCAATGAGGCCAATGATAGCCTGCGCTGTGAAATTCCATGCAGTTGTGCAGTTTCAACCTATTGCTGGTGTGTCATTGTGTGCAGTCTGTGGGAGTTCTGATATTGAACTCTATGTGAAACAGGGTGCATACAACCTGTAGATGGGTTAAAGCCAGGCTTCCCAAACTGGCTTGCCACTTGGGGTCTAAAACAGCACAAGCTGCTTTACGCTGTTAACGACTTATTTTCCTCGCCTGCACCTATACTATTCCAATTCAATCAAATCAAGTCCAATTCAGAGACTCAACAAGTTGAGACATTTCCGATCCAGGCTGACAAGACAGGGCATGCGACCCTTTACCCAGTCTTGGGCCTGATCTACATGAGCCAAGCTGATTGGAGGAGGCGCAGGTCTTCCTCCTCCAAGGTTTGATCTCATTTGCATCTTAGCCAAAAGGCCGAGATGCCGCTTTAAAAAAATTGCTTCATATGAAAATGAAGCTTAAAAGCAACCCAATGGCCCTTACCAAGCGCAGCATCAGCAGACTACACTTGATCTTAGCCAAAAGGCTATTTATATATAGCATGTTGGCGTTTCATTTCTGTGGGCCGATTTCTTACCAGGTGTTTAGAAATTTATGGATGTGTTGCTTGAAGAAAATGGGCTGCTTTGCTCAAAACTGAATCATGTAGTCCTTTAACTGCATTTTAAAAGGGCAAATGCAGATAACTAAATTGTACTGTGACACTAACAATTATTCAGGTTTGGGTGGGCAGAGTTGCTAACTGTGATTATGTGTGTTTCTGGAGGTTTTAACACATGACTCCCCCATGTTCCAACGCATCCATCCTTCTGACACGGCCTTACCATGTCAATTGGAAAACAAAAATTTATCACCCTAAAAGTTGATTCTTGACAGCTAGCCAAACAGCTTTCAACCTCCCTGCCATTTTCAATATTTTTATATCTATTAAAAAGAAATGTTGAAAGGAAATATCAATAAGCAATCTTTTTTAATGCCCTGACAATTTTGCTCCTGGAGGTTGATCTTCAATTCTTGGAGACCTTCAAGTCAATCCTGGAGGAGTGGCAACCTTCCTTGTTTATTGGTGGCATGGTGGCACAGTGGTTAGCACTGCTGCCTCACAGCCCCTGGGACCCGAGTTTAATTCCCGGCTTGGGCCACTGGCTGTGCGAAGTCTGCACGTTCTCCCCGTGTCTGTATGGGTTTCCTCCAGGTGCTCCGGTTTCCTTTCACATTCCAAAAGACCTGCTGGTTAGGTGCATTGGCCATACTAAATTCTCCCCCAGTGTACCCGAACAGAGCGTGGCGACTTGGGGATTTTCACCATAACTTCATTACGGTGTTAATGTAAGCCTACTTATGACACTAATAAATAAATTTATCATGCCCAAATGTCATGCCCAAGTCGGCAGCAAGACCATCAAATTGTAGAAAAGTGGAAAGATTTATTAAGTAAAAAGTAAACTAAACAGAAATTAAAGACTGGTTTTAACAGATTATACGTCCCTGTTTCGACCACAGGCAACGCATGTGCTTAAGCACGGACTGGATTCACCTTGTAGACATTTCTTTCTTGTCCCATTCAGATTTCTGTTCAGTGCAGAATCCTCACATTTCTGTAGTTTATCTGTCAGACCTCTGTGATGTGCTTAGTACTTGGATCTCGGGTAGAGGTAGTCCCTTCCCTTTGGTTCTGTCATCTTTCCACTGCAAAGATCAAGAATTTCACCTCCTTCCTTAAAGCCTAAACAGTTAACTAGCCCCCTCGTTTACAAAATATTGGAGCAAACATGTTACCTGGACACCAATTTTGATTTGTTATTGTTCATTTTTTGGTATCTGGCAATTAGCTTTTGTGCCTAAAAAAGAAAGTTCTTACACATCCAGACACCTTATTCATTTATACTTGTTCTGACTAGTATAATATAATTTCTTGCAGTCGGAAGCCTGTAAGCAAACTTGGGTTGCAAAGGTTCACTTGGAATCTTAAAGAAAATGTTTGAACCCCTCCTAACGTGGGTCACGGTTAGGAGGGGTAATAGTCAGAAGGGTGATGTGCCAGAAAGTACCCCAGTGGCAGTCTCCCATAAAAGAAAGGGATGGGAAACAGATGGGAGAAGGGAAGGGAGTGAGCAGTCTGTGGAGGGATCCCCTGTGGTTGTCTCCCTCCAAAATAGGTATAAATAAGCGTAGTTTCTTAAAGACTTGATTAGTTGTAAGTATTCGCATTCCAACCATTATTCATGTAAATTGAGTCTGTGTCTTTATAAGCTCTGTTTGTGAACAGAATTCCCACTCACCTGAAGAAGGGGCTAAGAGCACCGAAAGCTTGTGTGGCTTTTGCTACCAAATAAACCTGTTGGACTTTAATCTGGTGTTGTTAAACTTCTTACTGTGTTTACCCCAGTCCAACGCCGGCATCTCCACATCATGACTACCATCGACACCGCAAACTGCCGGCTCCAAGTGGAGAGGATCGCCAAGAAGATCGCGCATATCGACACAGACATCAAGTTTCTACAAAGATGCAAGAAAGCAGACAAGATACCGAAAGGACTACAGATCACAAACCCACTCAGGTCATCCTATAACACAGACTACGCTGAGAGACTTTGCCGTCGCACCTCTCTCACCCTCCTCAACCACCTCATACACCAACTCTACAGCAAACGCCGCAGCCTGGAAACCAAGATCGAATCCATATTCTCAACTTGCGCTCAGGACGCAGACCAGCTGCGAAACTCTGCCAAGCAGACGAGACAAAGGAACTACACCATCTACATGCACACCAAGAACAGGAAACTTGAGAAACTCGGCATCACCACCAGCAGCAACCAAGCCTCCCCCGGTACCACAGTAGAAAACAGTACCACTGCAGGGAAGTCCATTGTCAACTTGTCCGACTACACACTTCAACCAGATGAAATCGAAGTTCTCAGCCGAGGGCTTAATTTTTGCCCCACCACCAAAATAGACCCCATCAGTCTCGCAGCAGACACAGAGGAATTCATCAGGCGAATGAGGCTGAGGGAGTTCTTCCACAAACCCCAAGAGGCCAACAACGAACACAATGAGACAGCCAATGAACCGGAACAGCTGACAGAGAGATCCGCAGTGCATCCGAAGAGGAAAGAGTCGAATTGGACTCCTCCGGAAGGCCGCTGCCCTCGACTTGACATGTATGCCCAAGCCGTCAGGAGGTGCGCCAACACCAAATTCATCAGCCGCACTCACAAGACAGCCCCGAACATCACCCAAGCACAACGTAACGCCATCCACGCTCTCAAGACCAACCGCAACATTGTCATCAAACCAGCAGACAAAGGAGGGGCCATCGTCATGCTGAACAGAACGGATTACTGCAAAGAAGTGTACCGACAACTCAACAACGAGGAACACTACAGACAGTTACCTGCAGATCCGACCAAAGAACACACCCGTCAACTCAACACTCTGATCAAGATCTTTGATCCGGACCTTCAGAACACCCTCCGTGCTCTCATCCCAAGTACTCCCCGCATTGGAGATCTCTACTGCCTCCCGAAGATACACAAGGCAAACACACCCGGCCGTCCCATCGTATCGGGCAATGGGACCCTGTGCGAGAACCTCTCCGGCTATGTCGAGGGCATCCTGAAATCCATTGTACAAAGAACCCCCAGCTTTTGTCGCGACACGACGGACTTCCTACAGAAACTCGGCACACATGGAGCAGTTGAACCAGGAGCACTCCTCGTCACAATGGATGTCTCGGCACTCTACACCAGCATCCCCCATGACGATGGCATTGCTGCAACGGCCTCAGTGCTCAGCGCCAACAACTGCCAGTTTCCAGATGCAATTTTACATCTCATCCGCTTCATCCTGGACCACAATATCTTCACCTTCAACAACCAGTTCCTCATCCAGACACACGGAACAGCCATGGGGACCAAATTCGCACCTCAATATGCCAACATCTTCATGCACAGGTTCGAACAAGACTTCTTCACCGCACGGGACCTTCAACCGATGCTATACACTAGATACATCGATGACATTTTCTTCCTTTGGACTCATGGTGAACAATCACTGAAACAACTCTATGATGACATCAACAAGTTCCATCCCACCATCAGGCTCACCATAGACTATTCTCCGGAATCGGTTGCATTCTTGGACACACGCATCTCCATTAAGGACGGTCACCTCAGCACCTCACTGTACCGCAAGCCCACGGATAACCTCACGATGCTCCACTTCTCCAGCTTCCACCCTAAACACGTTAAAGAAGCCATCCCCTACGGACAAGCCCTCCGAATACACAGGATCTGCTTGGATGAGGAGGATCGCAACAGACACCTCCAGACGCTGAAAGATGCCCTCATAAGAACAGGATATGGCGCTAGACTCATTGATCAACAGTTCCAACGCGCCACAGCAAAAAACCGCACCGACCTCCTCAGAAGACAAACACGGGACACAGTGGACAGAGTACCCTTCGTTGTCCAGTACTTCCCCGGAGCGGAGAAGCTACGGCATCTCCTCCGGAGCCTTCAACATGTCATTGATGAAGACGAACATCTCGCCAAGGCCACCCCCACACTCCCACTTCTTGCCTTCAAACAACCGCACAACCTCAAACAGACCATTGTCCGCAGCAAACTACCCAGCCTTCAGGAGAACAGTGACCATGACACCACACAACCCTGCCACAGCAACCTCTGCAAGACATGCCGGATCATCGACACAGATGCCATCATCTCACGTGAGAACACCATCCACCAGGTACACGGTACATACTCTTGCAATTCGGCCAACGTTGTGTCTACCTGATACGCTGCAAGAAAGGATGTCCCGAGGCATGGTACATTGGGGAAACTATGCAGACGCTGCGACAACGGATGAATGAACACCGCTCGACAATCACCAGGCAAGACTGTTCTCTTCCTGTTGGGGAGCACTTCAGCGGTCACGGGCATTCGGCCTCTGATATTCGGGTAAGCGTTCTCCAAGGCGGCCTTCGCGACACACGACAGCGCAGAGTCGCTGAGCAGAAACTGATAGCCAAGTTCCGCACACACGAGGACGGCCTCAACCGGGATATTGGGTTCATGTCACACTATTTGTAACTCCCACAGTTGCGTGGACCTGCAGAGTTTCACTGGCTGTCTTGTCTGGAGACAATACACATCTTTTTAGCCTGTCTTGATGCTCTCTCCACTCACATTGTTTTGTTTCTTAAAGACTTGATTAGTTGTAAGTATTCGCATTCCAACCATTATTCATGTAAATTGAGTCTGTGTCTTTATAAGCTCTGTTTGTGAACAGAATTCCCACTCACCTGAAGAAGGGGCTTAGAGCTCCGAAAGCTTGTGTGGCTTTTGCTACCAAATAAACCTGTTAGACTTTAACCTGGTGTTGTTAAACCTCTTACAGTATGAAAAGCAACAGTGTAATTCTACACATCATAGAGCGTGTGAATGCCAGCCTGGCTATTATTTGGAGTTTGGATTCTGCTTCAAACAATCCAGCTGCCCTTATGGTGCTGGTGTAATTAAAATGGGTAAGTTTCATATTTCCGTTGTTCAAATTTACATGATCCATTTGTTAACTTGACTATGCACTTTGTTTTCAGGAATCATGATTTTATTAAAAATATAAAATTATAAATCTTATAGATTTTAATGTTTAGACTATAAATTAATGTTTTCTATAGAATGTGCAATTTTTTTAATATATGGAAAATTGTTCATTGATATTATTCCTTAGTTTTTTGCTATTTTTTCATGGATGTGGGTGTCACTGACAAGGCCACTGCTTGTTGCCGATTCCTAATTGCCTTTAAAAAGGTAATTGTGCATTGCCTTCTAACTTAAGAGTTTGCTAGGCCACTAGTGAGGGCAGTCAACAGCATTTGCTGTGGGTCTGGCATCATATGTAAGCTGAAACAGGTGAGGATGGCACATTCCCTTCCCTGAAGGATATTAGTGAACAAAATGCATTTTGCGACAATCAATTATGGCTTTACAGTCACTATTACTGAGACCAGCTTTCAATTCCAGATTTACTTGTTAAATTTAAATTCCACCAGCTGCCATCATGGACTTGACCCCATGCCCCCAGAGCAATAGCCTGGGCCTCCTGATTATCTCTACTTCACTGTCTCCCCGTGTGTTAGTGAGAAATTGACTGAAGTTAATTTTTGACACATTGACCTCTTCTACACCTTCCTGGCCAATAAAACATTTGATCAACAAAAGGCCCACGCCACAATTTCCCATCTTGTCACCTGTCAGCCGTCCCTCCCAGAGCAGATCACAATAGGAATAAAAATGGGATAAGTTAACAAATTAAAAATGAGTTCACAACTAGTCAAAGCTTCTAATTTAGCATTTGTCAATTGGCAAGGAATCCTAGGAATGACTCCCCTCGGATTCTTACAGAATCCAAAGGAGAAACAAAAGAAGATGCTTGTTAGATTGGAAAGTTGGCATAAAAACGAGTTAAGACTCACGCACGGTGGCACAGTGGTTAGCACTGCTGCCTCACAGTGTCAGGGACCCGGGTTCGATTTCCGCTTGGGTTTGTGTGGAGTCTGCACGTTCTCCCCGTGTCTGCATGGGTTTCCTCCGGTTTCTTTCCACCCTCCAAAGACGTGCTGGTTAGGTGGATTGGCATGTTAAATTCTCCCTCACTGTACCCGAACAGGCATCAGAATGTGGCGACAAGGGGATTTTCACCGTAATTTCACTGCAGTGTTCATGTAAGCTTTGTGACTAATAAATAAACTTTACATAATTTGATGATATAGGTTTGGAAACTCAATATGAACTGCCATCCAAGCACTTAACTAGTGTGGTGAGAAAGTTTTGAACTGTCCCAATATATAGCCTCACTAAATATTTGTTGTGGATGATAGAACAGAATCATTAATACAAAGGGCGGCACGGTGGCACAGTGGTTAGCACTGCTGCCTCGTCAGGGACCCGAGTTCGATTCCTAGCTTGGGTCACTGTCTGTGTGGAGTTTGCACATTCTCCCCATGTCTGCGTGGGTTTCCTCCGGGTGCTCCAGCTTCCTCCCACAGTCCAAAGATGTGTGGGTTAGGTGGATTGGCCGTGCTAAATTGTCCCTTAGTGTCAGGGGGAGTAGCTAGGGTAAATGCATGGGGTTATGGGGATAGAGCCTGGGTGGGATTGTTGTCGGTGCAGACTCGATGGGCCGAATGGCCTCCTTCTACATTGTAGGGTTCTATGATTCTATGATCAGTTAACAAGGATCTTTTAAGATAACTAAATATCATTGAACTAAAGGAAGTTACTTGAAAGTTGAATTTGCCTAAAAAATTATTTTTTTTGTGAATAGAATTATTTCTTTTAATGGATTATGAAATGGGATATTATATTCAAGCAACATTTTTCTGTTTTGTACCTAATTCCCAAATTCATCAAAAAGAACACAATCTTGTTTCTATCAGCCTGAAACAATAAAAGACAAACTGAATTCCACTTACTGCAAAATGTGCTACATACTGCTTTATATGTAACAACATAAGGGGATATTTATCTTGAGTTTAACATAATCTGTGAATTTAATATTTCCCAGGTACCCCTTACAGTGATACAAATTGTGAGCCATGTAGCCACGGTTATTTCTCTCCCAGTGTCTCCAGTTCAGAGCCTTGTTTCATACACACAAACTGCACTGAAGAAGGCTTAGAGGTGAATGTACCAGGTAATCAATACCATGACACCCTGTGTACTTCCTGCAAGAAACACGATGCCAGTGGAACTTTGGATGATTCAGGTGTGTAAAGTAATCTACTCAAATGGAATGTTGCCTAAGTGCCCAATATGTTCCATGAAATGCTTTGGGGTTTTTCTTTCAATGATAATTTGTCATTAAGATTCAGTTCCCTGACTAAACACCAATCTCATTGAGGTGCTTTACTCTTTAGCAAATGCTTTGCGAGATTAAAGCTGCATGGAAACGCCAAACAGATTCCATTTGGTTCCCCTTCCGGGATGGGAAACTGCATTGAGAGTTCTATACTCAGTCAGCCAGCAGTGTTACTGACTAGGAGCCTTTCAACCCTCCCATGTGTCTTAGACAGGTGGATTTTCTGATTATTTATCCTGGTGGTTTATTTTAAGTGTGTTTTAAAGTTACTGGCATTAATAAAAGAAAACTTGACTTTTACGACCTCAGGACATCCCAAATATTTTACAATAAATTTCTTTTGAAATGAAGGTATAATGCAATGTGGCTACAATTTGCTATAATGTAAAGCAAAGACAGTCAATTTGCATACACAAAGCTCCCAAAAACAGCAATAACATGATAAGGAGCAGGTAATCTGTTGTAGTGATGCTGGTTGAGGGATTTAATATTGGCCAGGACACTGGGGATAACTTCCCTATTCTTCTTTGAAATCATGCCATGGGAGCTTTTGATGTCTACCCGAGAGGCCAGATGGAGATCTCTGTTTATGACCTCATCTGAACGATGGCACCACTGACAGTATAGCACTCGGTACTCCATTGGAGTCTGAATATTGTCCTTAAGTCACCTGAATGTGGCCTGAAACCACAATCTTTCGACAGCAACAATTTTACCAAATGAACTGCAATTATTTAAATAAAGCAGATCATATATATCTAAATTGATAACTGGGCCCATGGGGATCAATGGGGGGAAAATAAAGGAGAGTAATATCCCTTTGCCCACAAAAGATTATGGACGGGATTTTGCGGTCACGATCACCCCAAGACCGGAAAATCCTGTCCAAGGTCAACGGATCTTTGTATTGTCTGTCCCCGTCTGCTACGATTCCTGTGGCGGGTGGGATGGGAAAATTCCACGCTATGGGCGAGATTCTCTGGCCTCCCTGTGAAGTGTTTCTTGGTAGTGTGTCATTGGCCATCAGCAGGATCTTCCGGTCCCTCCACTATCATTAATTCCACCTCTTGTTGCCGGGAAATCCACAGCACGGGTGTGCCGTCGGCGGCGGGACGAGGAGATCCGCCGGTGAGAAGAGCCAAAAGATTTCACCCTATATTAAAATATAAAACTATATCTCCAAAACTTAATTTAATTGAGGTGAGGTGACAGCCCTTGACATCAAGGCCACATTTGACCGAGTGTGGCATTAAGGAGCCCTTGCAAAACTGGAAGCAATGGGTATCAGGGGGCAAATTCTCCGCTGGTGAGAGTCATACCTGGTACATAGGAAGATGGTTGTGGTTGTGGAGGGTCAGTCATCTCAGCTTCATGACATCTCTGCAGGAGTCCCTCAGGGTAGTGTCCTAGGTCCAACAATCATGAGTTGCTTCATCAATGACCTTCCCTCCGTCATAAGGTCAGAAGTAGTAATGTTTGCCGATGATTGCACAATGTTCAACACCATTCACAACTGATACTGAACAGTCTACGTTCAAATGCAAGATCTGGACAATATCCAGGCTTGGGCTGACGTGGCAAGTAACATTCACGCCACACAAATGTCAGGCAATGACCATCACCAATAAGAGACACTCTAACCACCACCCCTTGACATTCAATGGTGTTACCATCACTGAATCCCCCACTGTCAACATCCTTGGGGTTACCATTGACCAGAAACTCAACTGGGCTCATCACATAAACACAGTGGTTACAAGAGCAGGTCAGACGCTAAGAATATTGTGACAAGTAACTCACCTCCTGACTCCCCAAAGCCTACCCACCATCTACAAGGCACAAGTTAGGAGTGTGATGGAATACTCCCCGCTTGCCTGGATGGGTGTAACTCCAACAACACTCAAGAAGCTTGACACTATCCAGGACAATGCAGCCCGCTTGATTGGCACCACATCTACAAACATTCAATCCCTTCACCACTGATGCTCAGTAGCAGCGGTGTGTACTATCTATAAGACGCACTGCAGCAATTCATCAAAGATCCTTAGACAGCACCTTCTAAACCCACGACCGCTTCCATCAGAAGCACAAGGGCAGCAGGTACATGGGAACACTACCACTTGCAAGTTCCCCTCCAAACCACTAACCATCCTGACTTGGAAATATATTGCCATTCCTTCATAGTCGCTGGGTCAAAATCCTGGAATTCCCTCCCTAACGGTATTGTGAGTCAACCCACAGAACGTGGACTGCAGCGATTCAAGAAGGCAGCTCACCACCACCTTCTCAAGGGCAACTAGGGATGGGCAATAAATGCTGGACAGCCAGCGACGCCCATGTTCCACAAATGAATTTTTAAAAAAATTGTTTCACAAGAGAATTGTTTCACCACCTATATACGGTACATTATATTAGGAACTATTTTCCACATAAACCTTCAGTTTATAGAACTCAGTGTAAGGTTCAGTCAGGACGATTTTGAGCTTTCAATGCATTTTGTACTGAGAAGGAAAACAAGACAAGAAAAAGACAAAGTAAGGTTTTTGTGACTATAAATATTATACGAATCGTTATATCCAAAACCTCCAAAAGGAAGCTAAGAACCAATATCGCCCACCTAATAAAATGTCACATTTTAATTTTCTTCCTTTCTCTCAACAGCTCTTTCTCCCTGCAACGAAGCAATTATTCAGTTTGTGGCGTATCAGAAGATTCCATTAAAGAAGCTGACGCGATTTCTTTGTTTACTTCAGATTGAAGAGGCAAAGAAGGTTAGCAAAGAATTGAGAACACATAACAAGCACATGATGCATGAAAGGTTACATCCTCTTCTACTGAAATGGAAAGAAGGTATCAAGAAAAACCATCTAATGGAAAAAATCTTGCATACAATGAGAAAAGCAAAGTTGAAGAATGTTGTAAAAAATGTCCAAGAGCGTTTTATGTGAAGTGCCAACTCAGCTCTCAAATATAGGTTAATGTGCATTGAATAAGTGCAGAGGACAACAATGCATTATCATTCTTTGATTATTTGAAAGATGATATACAAATGTGCATTGTTGTTATATGTACAAAGTAGGAATGTGAATAAAAGTGTGAAATATTGTTTCATTATTGAAACAGTAAAATTGGACTGAAAAGCATAAACTGCCTATTTTGTATAAATAACTGCATTTGTGTCTTCCAATGTATTGTGTGTTAAAGTACAGTTGATTATTTATTTTTCTATTGACCTTTTTACATGTAAAGGCGAAGATTTTATAATGTGTGAAATAGCGATGAGATGGAATAGCATTTGTAACACTCAAAATTCGAATCTTGCGCGCAAGATAGAATGCTCAGATTGAAGTTTCATAGTTTGGAAGCCAAATTGTATGGAAGCTAAAATGTTCAAATTAAAGTTTCATGCTTCTCTGTACAGTTCTTAAAATGTTTTATCAGCTTGCCTATCCTCAAAGGAGTCAGTGTCTGCTATTCAGCATGAACAGGCTAATCTTCATCTGCATAGGCCCCATAACATCCTGCTTTTCCGCCTTCACCAGAGGCTGAGCAAGACCAGATTTTTCCATGACAAATACCAAAGGCAAGATATGGGGATATGCTTTGCAAATGAAGGATTAGCAGCAGTCAGTTTTTCATCAAATGAGAAAGGGCGAAAAGCCAGGATTTAATTGGCGAATATGTATGTAAATGAAGGATTAGAAAAATTGCTTGTTTCTGATTTTCTGTAATTGACTATAACTGCTGAGTTGTTTATCTCTTACTTCAGAAACACTTGCAGGACAACTGCAGGGTGGTTCTCTTTGTGCACAGGTCATTAAAAGTCTCACATTCGATTATGCATGGTGTTTAGCGCTGTTTGTACTTAAGTCGATTAAGAGTGCCTAAGGATCTCTGACAGTTTTTGGAGGTTCCGCCAAGCTTGCAAACCCCCCAGAGTGTCTACATGAGAAGGAAGTGTGGTGCCTCGCTGACCAATGGCTCAGAGACCATGGCTGCCTGGTTTTGGGCATCGAGCCATCTTGACCAGGGGAACACACATGTTGTGCTGTGTAAACATTACCGAGGTATGCAAAGAGGGTTCAAGTCCCTCAGGGTGCTTAGTGCTGTTTGTACTCAAGTCGATTAAGAGTGCCTAATGTTGCTGGTACCCAGGATCTCTGGCACTTGCTTATTCATTTGCTTTATTACTGTACAAAATTGTATTTTCAATCAAATAAATTGATGTTCTTTTTTTAATTCATTTTTCAGTTTCTATTCACAATTCCATTGTGCTCCACATATGTTTTTATCATCTATCAACACTCTTTAAGCTATTTAAATTCATTAAAACACCATGCAGAGACCATAGAAGGCTTTTGTGTTAAAGTTACCTTTGTAACTCCAGTGGAAGTGGCGAGGAAATGTTAGTGAAGCAATCCAGTTCAATTCCAAATTCTAAAGGTGAATTAATCAAGTAGAAGAAAAAAAGAACTTTAAAAGTTTATTTATTAGTCCCAAGTAAGGCTTACATTAACACTGCAATGAGGTTACTGTGATATTCGCCTAGTCGCCACAGTCCAGCGCCTGTTCAGGTCAATGCACCGAACCAGCATGTCTTTCAGACTGTGGGAGGAAACCGGAGCACCCAGAGGAAACCCACACAGACATGGGGCGAATGTGCAAATGCCACGCAGACAGTGACCCAAGCCGGGAATCAAAGCCAGGTCCCTGGCGCTGTGAGGCAGCAGTGCCAACCACTGTGCCACCGTACCGCCCTAAACTTTAATTTAGAGAATGCCTAATCACAGGATGTCTAAATACTTCACTGCGAATCAGTTACATTTTCTGAAGTGCAGTCAAATGCTGGTGGGTTTTTAATGTATATTTTTCGAACCCAACAAAGCTGGAAATTGTGTGAATGGGGACAGAATAGCAAATGTTGTAGATGGAGCACTAGGATAAAACATTAGAAAGGAGAAACAGCTGTACCAAGGGCTAGGAGAGGTGACCAACGGCTGAATATTGTAAGACTCAAGGTTCTGCCACTAATAACTCAAGCAGGAGCTGTTGCCTTGCGAGCAGGGGGTGAGTTAAAGTTGGAGACTACTTCATAGCTAGCCAATTAACTGGCATAAGAGAGGGGAACTGTTGCCTCAGGCAGTGTGGGCAACATGAGATCATGCTGCAGCAAGCGTTAGTCCCATACTTAAAGGGCTGCCGGGACTCTGTAAAATGGAATAATCCAAAGAGGCAACAGAGAGGGAGTGCAGAAGAACAGAGCATTACTGGGAATGGCTGAAGGATGATCTAAGGTGCCCCCATGATTTACAGCGCCTGCAGCCCTACATGTTGTCCTCAAGGCTGCTTGGGCAATGAGGGGGATGCCGCTCCCCTCTGACCTGCTCTTGTAGTCACAATTTCTGGTCAACAGGATGTTGTCCCAGGATGTTCATGGTTGAACGTCAAAGGGCAATGGTCAAATTTTCTCCTTTTGGAGATGGTCATTGCCTGACATTGTGTTGTGTGAATGTTACTTGCCACTTAACAGCACAGGCTAGAATATTGTCCAGGTCTTGCTGCATTTGGATATGGACTGCTTCAGTATGTGAGGAGTCATGAATGGTGCTGAAGATTGTGCAGTTATCAATAAATACCCCATTCTGACCTCGTGATGGAAGGAAGGTCATTGATGAAGCATGAAGATGGTTGGGTCTAGTTGCGTCAAATAGATTCTATGCATGAATTTCCTTGACATGGTTCAATGAACTCATTGAATCATACAGCGGA
Source organism: Mustelus asterias (assembly GCF_964213995.1). Classification (NCBI taxonomy): domain Eukaryota; kingdom Metazoa; phylum Chordata; class Chondrichthyes; order Carcharhiniformes; family Triakidae; genus Mustelus; species Mustelus asterias. The sequence continues at coordinate 46,125,880 of NC_135820.1, forward strand.
GAAGAAGCCCTTCGGCCCATCGAGTCTGCACTGACACATCAGAAACACCTGAAATCCCACCTAATTCCATCTGCCAGCACTTGGGCCGAAGCCCTGAATGTTACGATGTGCCAAGTGCTCATCCAGGTACTTTTTAAAGGATGTGAGGCAACCCGCATCTACCACCCTCCCAGGCAGCGCTTTCCAGACCATCACCACCCTCTGGGTGAAAATGTTTTTCCTCACATTCCCCTTAAACCTCCTGCCCCTCACCTTGAATCTATGTTCCCTCATGACTGACCCTTCAACTAAGGGGAACAGCTGATCCTTATCCACTCTGTCCATGTCTCTCATAATCTTATATACCTAGATCAGGTCACCCCTCAGCCTTCTCTGCTCCAATGAAAACAACCCAAGCCTATCCTACCTCTCTTCGTAACTTAAATGTTCCATCCCAGGCAGCATCCTGGTGAATCTCCTCTGCACCCCCTCCAGTGCAATCACATCCTTCCCATAATGTGGCGATCAGAACTGCCCACCGTACTCTAGCTGTGGCCTCACCAAAGTTCTATACAACTCCAACATGACATCCCTGCTTTTGTAATCTATGCCTTGATTGTGAAAGGCAAGTCTCCCATATGCCTTTTTCACCACCCTACTAACATAACCTTCCACTTTCAGATATCTGTGGACAAGCATGCCAAGATCCCTTTGTTCCACAGAACTTCCTGGTGTCCTACCATTCATTGAATACTTTCTTGTCAAATTACTCCTTCCAAAGTGTTTCACCTCACACTTTTCAGGGCTAAATTCCATCTGTCACTTATCTGCCCATTTGACCATTCTGTCTATATCTTCCTGTAACCCAAGACACTCCACCTCACTGATAACCACCCAGTCAATCTTTGTGTCATGCACAAACTTACTAATCCTACCCCACACATAGTCATCAATGTCATTTATATAAATGACAAATATTAGGGGGGCCAACCCACAAATCCCGTGGTATGCCACAGGACATGAAAGTCGCTAAAGTAGCCTTCTGTCATCAATATCTTGTGGTGAACCATTGTTGGTTCCCACCAGGTAGTGCTGAGCCATGGTCTGGCCAGTACTATGAGTCTGTAGATATGTTACTGTTGGGGTTAGGGTTGGGCTGTTCTACCTGTTAATATAGTCCTATGGTACACCCCAGTTGGCTCCGCCTCCTGGGAGAGGTATAAAGGTCACTGCTCTGCCTGGTGACCCTTTAGTCTGGGATTGTATACTGTATACAGTAGCTCCGTTATTGTTGGCAATAAAAGCCTTTATTTCCCGGGTACATCCTGCCTCTCGTGTGATATATCGCGCATCAATTTTATTGCCATCAAGTAAATTCTTTTTTTTGAAAAAAAACAAAAGAAAACATGGAGCAAATGCTTAAACCCGAACGGCTTACGTTGGACCCACGTGCGGCGGGAGCATCGAACACTTTCAACCACTGGTTGAAGTGTTTCCAAGATTACCTCGACGCCTCCACAGCGGTCACCGATGACGCCGACAGACTCCGGGTCCTCCACGCGAGGGTAAGCGACGCTGTATACTTAGCGATCCGTGGGGCCACCGACTACAAAGGGGCCCTCGAGCTTCTCAAGAAGCGATACAACAAACCGCCGAATGAGATCCATGCAGTGATGGAAAGGGATAGGCATGAACCTCGGGCCAGTGGTTTTAGCTGGGGGAAGGGTAATTATGAGGCTATTAGGAGAGAATTAGGAAAAATAGGTTGGACTAGGAGATTACAGGGACTGGGAACGTCCGACATGTGGAGTTTTTTCAAGGAGCAGCTACTGCGAGTCTGTGATAGGTATGTCCCTGTCAGGCAAGGAGGAATTGGTAGGGCTAGGGAACCGTGGTGCACCAAAAAAGTTTCTTTGTTGGTTAAAAAGAAAAAGGAGGCTTATGTTCGGATGAGACGTGAGCACTCGGGTAGTGCACTAGAAAGCTTTAGATTGGCTAAGAGGGAGTTGAAGAGCGAGCTTAGAAGGGCTAAAAGGGGACATGAGAAGACTTTGGCGGATAGGGTTAAAGAGAATCCTAAGGCGTTCTATAGGTATGTCAAGAACAGAAGGTTGGTTAGGGCAAGTTTAGGGCCAGTTATAGATGGCAGAGGGAAGTTATGTGTGGAACCGGAGGAGATTGGTGAAGCATTGAACCAATATTTCTCTTCGGTGTTCACGCAAGGGGACATGAATATAGCTGAGGAGGACACTGGGTTGCAAGGGAGTAGAATAGACAGTATTACAGTTGATAAGGAGGATGTGCAGGATATTCTGGAGGGTCTGAAAATAGATAAATCCCCTGGTCCGGATGGGATTTATCCAAGGATTCTCTGGGAGGCAAGAGAAGTGATTGCAGAGCCTCTGGCTCTGATCTTCAGGTCGTCGTTGGCCTCTGGTATAGTACCAGAAGATTGGAGGTTAGCGAATGTTGTCCCATTGTTTAAGAAGGGGAACAGAGACTTCCCCGGGAATTATAGACCGGTGAGTCTCACTTCTGTTGTCGGCAAGATGTTGGAAAAAATTATAAGGGATAGGATTTATAGTTATTTGGAGAGTAATGAATTGATAGGTGATAGTCAGCATGGTTTTGTGGCAGGTAGGTCGTGCCTTACTAACCTTATTGAGTTTTTTGAGAAAGTGACCAAGGAGGTGGATGGGGGCAAGGCAGTGGACGTGGTATATATGGATTTTAGTAAGGCGTTTGATAAGGTTCACCATGGTAGGCTTCTGCAGAAAATGCAGATGTATGGGATTGGGGGTGATCTAGGAAATTGGATCAGGAATTGGCTAGCGGATAGGAAACAGAGGGTGGTGGTTGATAGTAAATATTCATCATGGAGTGCGGTTACAAGTGGTGTACCTCAGGGATCTGTTTTGGGGCCACTGCTGTTTGTAATATTTATTAATGATCTGGATGAGGGTATAGTTGGGTGGATTAGCAAATTTGCTGATGACACCAAAGTCGGTGGTGTGGTAGACAGTGAGGAAGGGTGTCGTAGTTTGCAGGAAGACTTAGACAGGTTGCAAAGTTGGGCCGAGAGGTGGCGGATGGAGTTTAATGCGGAGAAGTGTGAGGTAATTCACTTTGGTAGGAATGACAGATGTGTTGAGTATAGGGCTAACGGGAGGACTTTGAATAGTGTGGAGGAGCAGAGGGATCTAGGTGTATGTGTGCATAGATCCCTGAAAGTTGGGAATCAAGTAGATAAGGTTGTTAAGAAGGCATATGGTGTCTTGGCGTTTATTGGTAGGGGGATTGAATTTAGGAGTCGTAGCGTTATGTTGCAACTGTACACAACTCTGGTGCGGCCGCACTTGGAGTACTGTGTGCAGTTCTGGTCCCCACATTACAGGAAGGATGTGGAGGCTTTGGAGAGGGTGCAGAGGAGGTTTACCAGGATGTTGCCTGGTATGGAGGGGAGATCCTATGAGGAGAGGCTGAGGGATTTGGGATTGTTTTCGCTGGAAAGGCGGCGGCTAAGAGGGGATCTTATTGAAACATATAAGATGATTAGAGGTTTAGATAGGGTGGATAGTGATAGCCTTTTTCCTCTGATGGAGAAATCCAGCACGAGGGGGCATGGCTTTAAATTGAGGGGGGGTAGTTATAGAACCGATGTCAGGGGTAGGTTCTTTACCCAGAGGGTGGTGAGGGATTGGAATGCCCTGCCAGCATCAGTAGTAAATGCGCCTAGTTTGGGGGCGTTTAAGAGATCCGTAGATAGGTTCATGGACGAAAAGAAATTGGTTTAGGTTGGAGGGTCACAGTTTTTTTTTTTAACTGGTCGGTGCAACATCGTGGGCCGAAGGGCCTGTTCTGCGCTGTAATGTTCTATGTTCTATGTTCTATGTTCTATGTTCTATGTTCTATGCTCGACACCTTCGAGCCACTCGACGGCGGCAGCCCAGCGAAACGACGGAACAGTATGCGTGCGAGCTTCAGCAGCTAGTCAGAGCCTGCAACTGCAAGTCCGTGTCGGCAGCCCAGTACATGAGCGACCTAGTTCGAGATGCGTTCGTGGCGGGAATCGGCTCGTCGTACATCCGCCTTCGGCTGTTGGAGGCAAGGGATGAGATTGCAGAGCCTTTGGCGTTGATCTTTGGGTCCTCGCTGTCCACGGGGATGGTGCCAGAGGACTGGAGAATGGCGAATGTTGTTCCTCTGTTTAAGAAAGGGAATAGAAATGACCCTGGTAATTATAGACCGGTTAGTCTTACTTCGGTGGTTGGTAAATTGATGGAAAGGGTCCTTAGGGATGGGATTTACGACCATTTAGAAAGATGCGGATTAATCCGAGATAGTCAGCACGGATTCGTGAAGGGCAAGTCGTGCCTCACAAATTTGATAGAATTTTTTGAGGAGGTAACTAAGTGTGTTGATGAAGGTAGGGCAGTTGATGTCATATACATGGATTTTAGTAAGGCGTTTGATAAGGTCCCCCATGGTCGGCTTATGATGAAAGTGAGGAGGTGTGGGATAGAGGGAAAGTTGGCCGATTGGATAGGTAACTGGCTGTCTGACCGAAGACAGAGGGTGGTGGTCGATGGAAAATTTTCGGATTGGAGGCAGGTTGCTAGCGGTGTGCCGCAGGGATCAGTGCTTGGTCCTCTGCTCTTTGTGATTTTTATTAATGACTTAGAGGAGGGGGCTGAAGGGTGGATCAGTAAATTTGCTGATGACACCAAGATTGGTGGAGTAGTGGATGAGGTGGAGGGCTGTTGTAGGCTGCAAAGAGACATAGATAGGATGCAAAGCTGGGCTGAAAAATGGCAAATGGAGTTTAACCCTGATAAATGTGAGGTGATTCATTTTGGTAGGACTAATTTAAATGTGGATTACAGGGTCAAAGGTAGGGTTCTGAAGACTGTGGAGGAACAGAGAGATCTTGGGGTCCATATCCACAGATCTCTAAAGGTTGCCAGTCAAGTGGATAGAGCTGTGAAGAAGGCCTATAGTGTGTTAGCTTTTATTAACAGGGGGTTGGAGTTTAAGAGCCGTGGGGTTATGCTGCAACTGTACAGGACCTTGGTGAGACCACATTTGGAATATTGTGTGCAGTTCTGGTCACCTCACTATAAGAAGGATGTGGAAGCGCTGGAAAGAGTGCAGAGGAGATTTACCAGGATGCTGCCTGGTTTGGAGGGTAGGTCATATGAGGAAAGGTTGAGGGAGCTAGGGCTGTTCTCTCTGGAGCGGAGGAGGCTGAGGGGAGACTTAATAGAGGTGTATAAAATGATGAAGGGGATAGATAGAGTGAAGGTTCAAAGACTATTTCCTCGGGTGGATGGAGCTATTACAAGGGGGCATAACTATAGGGTTCGTGGTGGGAGATACAGGACGGATATCAGAGGTAGGTTCTTTACGCAGAGAGTGGTTGGGGTGTGGAATGGACTGCCTGCAGTGATAGTGGAGTCAGACACTTTAGAAACATTTAAGCGGTTATTGGATAGGCACATGGAGCACACCAGGATGATAGGGAGTGGGATAGCTTGATCTTGGTTTCAGATAAAGCTCGGCACAACATCGTGGGCTGAAGGGCCTGTTCTGTGCTGTACTGTTCTATGTTCTATGTTCTATGTAACCTCGATCTCACTAAAACCAGAGAGTTAGCTGACGCTCTAGAAACGGCCTCCAAAAGTCTGGAGATGTACCCTGACGACTGCGTGCAGACAGTGTGGCAGGGGCAGTCGCAGACTCCACTTTATTCAGCGGGACCGAAAAACTGCGCGATTGCGTTCCCAGCCTCGGACCTGACGACGGCAGCAGCTCCAGGTGGCCCGCGGTGTTACTTCTGTGGGGGGGTGAAGCACCCTCGGCAGTGATGTCCAGCTAAAGCGGTGTTGTGCTCCGCCTGCGGCAAGAAGAGGCATTATTCCAAAGTATGCCGGTCCAAACCTCCATCAAAGAACAGCAGTGCAGCGTGTGACTCCCCGGAGCCGGCCTCCTTGTCTTCTGCATCTTCAAGGTCTTCTACCACGTGCGATTCCAGGACGTCACCATTCCGAACGACGGAGTCGCAAGACACGTGCGACCTGCAGGGGCTGCAGGTTTTGGCGCCATTGTCCACGTGCGACCTATGGGGGCAGCCATTTTGGTCGGCACCGACCGCGAATGACCAGCAGGGGTCGTCATCAACCATCTCAGCTGCCTGCAGTTGCACCCACGAACCAACGGTGGCGTCGATCATCCTGGACCAGGCCAAGCCTCACAGACTCGACAAGTCCATGATGGACATACAGGTAAACAGACGCCAGATTTATTGTTTGTTTGACAGCGGGAGCACGGAGAGCTTCATTCACCCTGACACCGTGAAGCGGTGTGGTCTCCAGATTCGGACAGTCAAGCAGACAATTTCGATGGCGTCAAGGTCCCGATCTGTCACCGTGCTAGGGAGCTGCGTGGTCAATCTGACGGTGCAGGGCACGGTTTACGAGAACTTCAGGCGCCTTGTGTTACCACACCTTTGCGCGCCGATACTCCTAGGACTAGATTTTATGGTCCACCTGAAGAGTGTAACCCTGCAGTACGATGGGCCACTCCCTCCGCTTTCAGTGGGAGACCCGCAGCCTCTAAATTGCCCAACGCGCTCCACATGTAGTCTCTCAACGCTTAGGATTACCACACCCTCCCTATTCCAGAATCTCGTGCCAGGCTGCAAGCTCATCGCAACAAAGAGCAGGCGTTACAGCGCTGAGGATCAGATCTTCATTCGATCTGAAGTTCAGCGGCTCCTCAAGGAAGGGATCATCCAACCTAGCGCTAGTCCTTGGAGAGCGCAAGTCGTGGTGGTTAAGAATGGGAACAAACCCCGGATGGTCATAGACTATAGTCAGACCATTAACAGGTACACGCAGCTGGATGCGTATCCCCTCCCGCGCATATCTGACATGGTCAACCAGATTGCGCAGTACCGGGTGTTCTCCACCATCGAATTAAAATCTGCTTATCACCAGCTCCCCATTTGCCCAGAGGACCGACAATACACGGCCTTTGAGGCGGATGGTCGCCTGTACCATTTTTTAAGGGTTCCTTTTGGTGTCACGAATGGGGTCTCGGTCTTCCAGCGTGCTATGGACCGAATGGTGGACCAGAACGGGCTGCGGGCTACCTTCCCGTACCTGGATAACGTCACCATCTGCGGCCATGACCAGCAGGACCACAATGCCAACCTTCTTAGATTCTTACACACTGCATCTCGCCTGAATCTGACCTACAACAGGGAGAAGTGTGTATTTCGCACGCGCCGCCTAGCTATCCTCGGATACGTGGTGGAAAACGGGGTCCTTGGCCCTGATCCAGACCGTATGCATCCCCTCCTCGAACTCCCCCTGCCCACTAGCATCAAAGCACTGAGAAGATGTTTAGGCTTCTTCTCATACTATGCACAGTGGGTTCCCAATTACGCGGACAAAGCCCGTCCGCTCATCAAGTCTACCTCTTTTCCCCTAGCAACAGAGGCTCGCTTAGCCTTTGCAAGAATAAAAGCCGACATCGCGAAAGCCACGATGCACGCTATTGATGAGTCCATCCCCTTCCAGGTGGAGAGTGATGCATCTGATTTTGCCCTGGCCGCCACACTTAACCAGGCGGGCAGGCCCGTCGCCTTTTTCTCTCGCACCCTCCAAGGCCCTGAAATTGGACATTCGGCGGTGGAAAAGGAGGCCCAGGCCATTGTGGAGGCCGTTCGGCATTGGCGCCATTACTTGGTGGGAAAACGGTTCACTCTGCTCACGGACCAGCGGTCCGTGGCGTTCATGTTCAACAACACGTTACGGGGTAAGATCAAGAATGATAAAATCTTGAGGTGGAGAATTGAACTCTCCACCTACAATTATGATATCATGTACCGTCCAGGGAAGCTCAACGAGCCCTCGGATGCCCTGTCGCGTGGAACATGCGCTAGTGTGCAGGAGAATCGATTGCAGGCTCTCCACAATGACCTCTGCCATCCGGGGGTCACTCGGCTCTTCCACTTCATAAAGGCCCGGAATCTACCCTACTCGGTGGAGGATGTCAGTTCCGTAACCAGAAGCTGCCGGGTATGCGCGGAATGCAAACCGCACTTCTACCGACCTGACAGGGCACACCTCATTAAGGCCACTCGTCCCTTCGAAAGACTGAGTGTGGACTTTAAGGGCCCCCTTCCCTCGACAGATCGGAATGTGTACTTCCTCAATGTGGTTGATGAGTACTCACGATTCCCTTTTGTCATTCCCTGTTCTGATATGACCGCTGCCACGGTTATCAAGGCATTTCGTGATCTTTTCACCCTGTTTGGTTACCCCTGTTATGTCCACAGCGATAGGGGCTCGTCGTTCATGAGCGACTACTTGAGGCAATACCTGCTCTCATATGGGATTGCCTCTAGTAGAACCACGAGCTACAACCCAAGGGGTAACGGACAGGTTGAACGAGAGAATGCTACAGTCTGGAAGGCTGTCTTACTGGCGTTGAGGTCTAAAGGTCTTCCAGTCTCCCGTTGGCGAGAGGTACTCCCTGATGCGCTCCACTCCATACGCTCACTCCTGTGTACGGCAACCAACGCTACTCCTTATGAGAGAATGTTTTCATTCCCTAGGAAGTCTTCCTCTGGGACCTCATTACCGTCTTAGTTGATGTACTCAGGACCTGTCCCCCCGCAAGTCCGACCCTTTGGTTGAACAGGTCCATCTCCTCCACGCCAACCCTCAGTATGCCTACGTGGCATATCCTGACGGGCAAGAGGACACGGTCTCAATTCGAGATCTGGTGCCAGCAGGGGGCTTGGAAACCTCTGTCGCTCCCACACCTCCTGTTAGGGACCCCCCAACCATTATTTCCCCTCCTGACACAGCGCGGGCAGTATCGGGACCACCACTTAACCCTCTTACTCCCGTGTACAGCTTGCCTGAGTCCAGGAGATGGTCGCCACTTCAAGGCGTGCCCGAGTTCAGCGGATTGTCACCACCTTGTGGTCTACCGGCCCGTGAGGAACTGGAGGAGTCGCTGGACACCGCCTTGGAGAGAACGTCACCGCGATTGCCTGAACCGGTGTCATCGCCGGTGTTGAGGAGGTCACAGCGACGGTGCGGTCCCCCAGACCGTTTGAACTTATAGACAGATGAACAATTGTTCTGTGTTTTGTACCCCACCGGCCTTTGTTTTCAAAGGAGTGGTGAATGTGGTGAACCATTGTTGGTTCCCACCAGGTAGTGCTGAGCCATGGTCTGGCCAGTACTATGAGTCTGTAGATATGTTACTGTTGGGGTTAGGGTTGGGCTGTTCTACCTGTTAATATAGTCCTATGGTACACCCCAGTTGGCTCCGCCTCCTGGGAGAGGTATAAAGGTCACTGCTCTGCCTGGTGACCCTTTAGTCTGGGATCGTGTACTGTATATAGTAGCTCCGTTATTGTTGGCAATAAAAGCCTTTATTTCCCGAGTACATCCTGCCTCTCGTGTGATATATCGCGCATCATATCTGTCGCCTACAACTGAGCTAAATTTGAATCCACTTTATCAAATTACCCTGTATCCCATGTGAATTTACCTTCTTTACAAGTCTCCCTTGTAGCACCTTGTCAAAGGCTTTGCTGATATAAACTGCATCGATTACACTACCCTCGTCGACACACCTGGTCACCACCTCAAAAAATTCAATCAAATTTATTCAGCATGATCTCCCTCTGACGAAGCCATGGTGACCATCCCTGCAAGCTTTGTCTCTCCAAGTGGAGATAGATACTTTCCTTCAGAAGTTTCTCTAATAGTTCCCCTACCACTGAGGTGAGAGTCACTGGTCTGTAGTTCCCTGGTTTATCTCTACAACTGTTCTTACATAACGGGACCACATTAGCTTCCCTCGAGTCATCTGGCATCTACTCCGTGGCCAGAGAGGAATTGAAAATTTGGGTCAGAGCCCCTGCAATCTCCTTCTTGCCTCCCACAGCAGCATAGGGCACAATTCATCTGGACCTGGAGATTTATCCACTTTTAAGGCTGCCAACACCTCCAATACCTTATCCATCCCTCTGTCAATTTGCTCAAGAACCTCCCAGGCCCTCTCCCTGAATTCCATACATTCGTTCTCTTTCTCTTGGGAGAAGATGGATGTGAAGTACTCATTCAATACTCTACCAATGTCCTCTGGCACCACCCACCGATTGCCCCTTTCGTCCTAATGGGCCCTACTCTTTTTCTGATTATGCTCTTCCCATTGACATACTTACAGGGTATCTTGGGATTTTCCCTACTTTCAGTAGCCAGAGCTTTCTCATATCCCCTCTTTGCATTCCTAATTGCTTTCTTAAGCTCCACCTTGCACTTTCTATACCTCACTAATGCCTCCACTAATTTGCTCCTCTTGTAGTTTTTAAAAGCCTTTCTTTTCCTTCTCATTGTACCCTGAATACCTCTGGTCAGCCATGGTTCTCTGGGCTTGTTATTCCTACCTATCACCCCAGAGGGAACATGCTGGGCTTGCATCCTCCCCATTTCCTTTTTGAATTTTCCTATTGGAAAGATAAACTCACACATCCACCAAAACATTTTCCACTTAAATAAAACTCCGTTCCATGCAAAGCCAATCATTCAAGGCACTTGCTGTTACACAGAAATGGTGCTATTCAGGTCATGCACCAGTCACCAATTAGAACCACATTCAAATCTGATGCTAAATGTAGTTACAAGGTACAAAGAACACGTCTACGTTTGCAAAAGAATGATAACTGACACTCGGTATGCAAAGATGGCTGACCATAGTTCATTCATTCTTGCAGCCAAAAGCAGGCAGGGTGTGTACACAGCTTCATGGGGATTGCAGGTTTTTCACGAGTGCCAGAGATGGCACATAAATCACTCTACACACATTGCATTTCTACTCCACGATGTGTCATAGTCAGCCTTTTGGAGGTGGAATGCCCACTTCTTTGACACTATTGTTCTTTTAATTCCAAAGTTATTTCAGGAAGAGACCCATTTATCCCTATTCTCTACTTCCTCTCCATGAAGCAATCCTCTATGCAAATTAATTTCTAATCCTACCTCCATGAACCTTTAATTTGCCTTTTAAACTGTTGAATGGCAAATGTCTTCTGGAAATCCAAGTATACGACATCTAACAATTTCTCCTTATCTATCCAACTAATTATATCCTCAAACAACTGTAATAAATGTTTTTCGATTTTGTAAAATAATGTTGACTTTATCTGATTCCGCTATGGTTTTCTAAGGGTATTATTAAGACTTTGATCCTTATTCATAGATTCCAGCACTATCCTGATGGATGATGTCAGGCTATGGGCCACTAAGTTCTATGTTCTCTCTCTCTCTCTCCTTCCTTTCCAGGACATCTGTACTGCATTTACTAACTCAAATCCACTGTAACCATTCTAGAATCTTGGGAATTTTGGAAAATCATGACCAGCAAGCACATCTACTATCTCTGAAGTTATCTTTTTTAGACACTTTGGGTGTAGGGAATAGGTCCCAGAGATTTATCAGATTTTAGTCCCATAAAGTTTTGCCAGTACTTTTTCCTCAGCTGGTGTTAATTACCCTAATTTCCTCCTCATACTACTCCCTTCATTATGCTACAATTTTCATATGCAAATTGTGTTTTTCACCGTGAACACAGACACAATTTTTGTTCTCTGTCTCTGCTGTTTCCTCATACCACATTATAATTTCTTCTGGGAGGAATTTTTCCGTCCAGCCCACCACAGGAATCGTAGCGGGCTGAGGTGGATCATGCAAAGGTCCATTGGCCTTGGGCAGGATTTTCCTTTTTTGGGGCAAGTGTGGCCGGAACATCCCGCCCTCTGTCTCTGAGGGACCAATCTTTATTTAAGATACTAAATTGATCTGGAATGCACTGCCTGAGAGTAGTGTGGAAGCAGATTCATAGGATTACATTCGGCGTACTGCACAGAAAATACTACTTTCCCCAACCAGTCCATGTCAGTGTCAATCCATTCAAGTTACAATTGATTGAATAGTAAAATTCCAGAGGGGAATAGGACAAATACTTGAAAGAAAACACATTACAGATGTGGAGCAAGAGGGACTTATTCAAAAGCTCTACCAAAAAGCTGCTGCAGATTTGATGGCCGAATGTCCTCCTTCTGTGCTATACCATTTTAGGGATAGAAACATTTTGTGTTCATAGCTTGCTTCAGGAAATTCCTAACCCCATCTCTAGCGTTGATTTATTTTATTCCACAGATGGATAATAATAGTGCCATTTTACAAGACATAAACAATACACTTGGCCATATATATTCCAACACAAAAACTATCCTGAATATTAGGTGGCATGCTGGCACAATGGTCAGCACTGCTGTCTCAAAGCACCAGGGACCCGGGTTCAATTCCAGCCTTGGGTGACTGTGTGGAGTTTGCACGTTCTTCCCGTGTCTGCGTGGGTTTCCTCCAGGTGCTCCAGTTTCCTAGTCTAAAGATGTGCAGGTTAAGTGGACCGGCCATGTTAAATTGCCCCTTAATGTCAGGAAGGTTAGTAGGGTAAATATGTGGGGATAGGGCCTGGGTGGGATTGTTATCAGTGAAGGCTCAATGGACTGAATGGCCTCCTTCTGCACTGTAGGGATTCTATGATTCAATACTATGGTTATGACAAGAAATATGAGCATATGAAACAATGTTGGGGTATTTCTTTAAAGTTTACTTTTCATGTCAAATGATTAATCCAGCTCTTACAAAATTTTCAGTGCATTACAAAGTTAATGCAATAGCACCCATGTATGAGGCAACTTCCTTAATATTTTTTAAAAAGGAAAATAGACAAACCAGATGAATGATATTTCATCCTTATTTTGGTGTCACCAAGTTCAATGTTATTCTGACGTCTGACAACTTGCAGAACTGGAGATTTCTTTGCCACATTAGAATGACTTGGAGCTTTGCACTCAAAAGTCATGCCAGAATTATAGCACATTATAAGTAACATTTTCTTAATAAGTCTTATGGTGGTGTGAGTTTTTATGGGTTTTTCAGTAAGATAGAATAGCACTATATCACCACTGTGATACAGTGATATTCTACAAGCTTCAACAACACATACACTAGCAGGAAAAGAACATAAAATATTCCTGATATGATATTCATTTTATGGTTATCAAAGTCCATGTCAGAGAGATATCTACAGTACTTCTAGCTTCAAATAGTTTAACAATCTAATGCTACAATCACTCAGTGATTTGTGGCTCATTGTGACAAATCTCATTCACTTTTAATGGGACATCTAAATTTATACTTTATAGTGTTCATATCCTCAAGAGTTCTGCATACCCATAATACTGCAAGATTCCAAAGCCTACCCCTATTGACAGATCATGAATGGGTTTAGTTAGAATGTTTTTACTTTATTCATTATCAGTGGGTCAAAATTCTGGAACTCTTTGCTTAACAGCATTGTAGGAGTACAAAAAAGATTGTGGGATTAAAATGTGCAAGAAGAAAGAATGAAACTTGCATTTATATAGTACCTCAGGACGTCCCAAAATGCTTTATAGCCAAAGATGCATTTTACTGCTGTAAGTTAGGGAAACATGACAGCAATCTGCACACAGCAAGATCCCAGAAACAGAAATAATGACCAGATAAGCTGTTTATTGATGTTGGTTGAGGGATAAGTATTGGCCAGAACATTGAAAAAAAAACTTCCTATGAAACAATATACTGTGTTCACTGTTCACCATGTGGTTTCCTCTATACCAGGGAGACCAAATACAGATTGTGTGGAGGCTTGCAGAATACTCCACAAGCAATAGCTCTGAACTCCCTTTGTCCACATTACGACATTCAGTATGAAGTCCAAGACATAGAAAATTCCTACTGGTGGTGGTCTTATAATACTTGTTTCAGCAAATCTGAGAATTGTTGACTCAAAGATCTGGGTTTTTTTTTCAGAGATTCATTTCATGATAATGAATAAATAAATAAAGTAAAAACATTCTAACTAAACGCATTCATGATCTGTCAATAAAGTTGGTTTTGGAATCTCGCAGGGTTATGGGTATACAGAATTCTTGAGGATACGAACACTATAAAGTATAAATTTAGGTATCCCATTAAAAGTGGATGAGATTTGTCACAAAGGACTACAAATCACTGAATGATTGTCGAATTAGATTGTAAATTGTCCAAAAAATGTGCAAGTTAGGTGCATTGGCCATGCAAAATTCTCCCTCAATGTACCCGAACAGGTGCCAGAGTGTGGCGACTAGGGGATTTTCACAGTAACTTCATTGTAGTGTTAATGTAAGCGTACTTGTGATTAATAAATAAACTTAAACTAAACTTAAACTTAATTGATGGTCTGCTCTATAAGGCTGCATCCTGAGGGATGGATTGCAGGACTGTAAGAAATCTGGAGTGCAGAATTCTCAATATCCCATGACTGTTCTAAGCCACAGCAAGACCGACCAACCAATTGTTTTCTTCAGGATTCCAGCCATTGCTGCCCCTGTATATTGCAATTTCCCTTCTGAAACACAACTTAATGCAGTTTGCAATTACACCAGAGTAGCAGCACAGCAGCAGTTTTAACATGCCTTCAGAAACTCAAAGTGCACATAAAAATCCGCATTTGGAATTTCCACAGGCAGTCCCACTTACCCACCACATCTTAAAGAACATAAGAACATAAGAACTAGGAGAAGGAGTAGGCCATTTGGCCCCTCAAGCCTGCTCCGCCATTCAATACGATCATGGCTGAGCTTTTCGTGGTCTCAGCTTCACTTACCCGCCCGCTTACCATAACCCTTAATTCCTTTAACGTTCAAAAATCTATCTATCTATGCCTTAAAAACATTCAACAAGGCAGCTTCATTGGGCAGGGAATTCCACAGATTCACAACCCTTGGGGTGAAGAAGTTCCTCCTCAACTCAGTCCTTAATCTGCTCTCCTTATTTTGAGGCTATGCCCCCTAGTTCTGGTTTCACCCGCCAGTGGAAACAGCCTCCCTGCTTCTATCTGATCTAATCCTTTCATAATTGTATATGTTTCTATAAGATCCCCCCTCATTCTTTTAAATTCCAATGAGTATAATCCCAGTCTATTTAGCCTTTCCTCATAAGCCAACCCTCTGGAATCAAGGTAGTGAATTTCCTCTGCACCCGCTCCAGTGCCAGTATATTCTTTCTCAAGTAAGGAGACCAAAACTGTACACGGTACTCCAGGTGTGGCCTCACCAACACCTTATACAGCTACAACATAACCTTGCTGTTTTTAAACTCCATCCCTCTATCAATTCCATTGCCTTCTTAATTACCTGCTGCATCTGCAAGCCAACGTTTTGTGATTCATGCACAAGGACTCCCAGGTCCCTCTGCACAGCAACATGTTGAAAATTTTTAACATTTAAATAATAGTCCATTTTGCTGTTTTTCATACCAAAATGGATGAACTCACATTTACCAACATTGTACTCCATCTGCCAGACCCTTGCCCACTCACTCAAACTATTTATATCTCTTTGCAGATGTTCAGTGTCCTCTGCACTTTGCTCGACCACTCATCTTAGTGTCATCTGCGAACTTTGACACACTACACTTGGTCCCCAGCTCCAAATCATCTAATAAATTATTAACAGTTGCGATCGCAGCACTGATCCCTGAGACACACCATTAGCCAACAAGAAAAACACCCATTTATCCCCACTCTTTGCTTTCTGTTAGTTAACCAATCCTCTATCCATGCTGATACAGAACTCGTAATGCTGTGCACCTTTATCTTACGCAGCAGCCTTTTGTGCAGCACCTTGTCAAATGCTTCTGGAAATCTAGATACACCACATCCACCAGTTCCCCGTTGTCCACCGTGCTCGTAATGTCTTCAAAGAATTCCACTAAATTAGTTAAACATGACCTGCCTTTCATGAACTCATGCATCCCCAAAGGGATAACTTCTATCCAGATGTCTCGCTATTTCTTCCTTGATGATAGATCCAAGCATTTTCCCCACTACAGAAGCTAAGCTAACCAGCCTATAGTAACCCGCCTTTTGTCTACCTCCATTTTTAAACAGTGGCGTTACATTTGCTGTTTTCCAATGTGCTGGAACTGCCCCAGAATCCAGCAAATTTTGGTAAATTACCACGAATGCATTTGCTATTTCCTCCGCCATCTCTTTTAATACCCAGGGATGCATTTGATCAGATGGACTACCTTTAGCCCCATTAGCTTGCCCAATACAACCTCCTTAAGGATAATGATAGTTTTTAGATCCTCACCTGTCATAGCCTTCTTGTCATCAATTCTTGGCATGTTATTTGTGTCTTCCACTGTGAAGACCGAAATAAAATACTCGTTCAATGTCTTGGCCATTTCCTATTATTAAATCTTCCTTCTCATCCTCTAAAGGACAAATGTTTACCTCAGCCCCTCTTTTTCTATTTACATATTTGTAGAAACTTTGTAGCAACTTTTGCTATCTGTTTTTATATTCTGAGCTAATTTACTCCTATTATCTATCTTACTTTCCTTTATTTCCTTAGATATCCATGATTGTTACCATTTTCGAGTTTGAAAAGCAACCATTTACCACAGCTCTTATATGAAAAACAAAATACTACAAATGCTGCAAACATAGAACATAGAACATAGAAAGCCACAGCACAAACAGGCCCTTCGGCCCACAAGTTGCGCCGATCACATCCCCACCTCTAGGCCTATCTATAGCCCTCAATCCCATTAAATCCCATGTACTCATCCAGAAGTCTCTTAAAAGACCCCAACGAGTTTGCCTCCACCACCACCGACGTCAGCCGATTCCACTCACCCACCACCCTCTGAGTGAAAAACTTACCCCTGACATCTCCTCTGTACCTACCCCCCAGCACCTTAAACCTGTGTCCTCTCGTAGCAACCATTTCAGCCCTTGGAAATAGCCTCTGGGAGTCTACCCTATCCAGACCTCTCAACATCTTGTAAACCTCTATCAGGTCACCTCTCATCCTTCGTCTCTCCAGGGAGAAGAGACCAAGCTCCCTCAACCTATCCTCATAAGGCATGCCCCCCAATCCAGGCAACATCCTTGTAAATCTCCTCTGCACCCTTTCAATGGCTTCAACATCTTTCCTGTAATGAGGTGACCAGAACTGCGCGCAGTACTCCAAGTGGGGTCTAACCAGGGTCCTATAAAGCTGCAGCATTATCTCCCGACTCCTAAACTCAATCCCTCGATTAATGAAGGCCAGTACGCCGTACGCCTTCTTGACCGCATCCTCCACTTGCGAGGCCGATTTAAGAGTCCTATGGACCCGGACCCCAAGGTCCTTCTGATCCTCTACACTGCTAAGAATGGTACCCTTCATATTATACTGCTGCTTCATCCCATTGGATCTGCCAAAATGGATCACCACACACTTATCCGGGTTGAAGTCCATCTGCCACTTCTCCGCCCAGTCTTGCATTCTATCTATGTCTCGCTGCAACTTCTGACATCCCTCCAAACTATCCACAACACCACCTACCTTGGTGTCGTCAGCAAACTTACCAACCCATCCCTCCACTTCCTCATCCAGGTCATTTATGAAAATGACAAACAGCAAGGGTCCCAGAACAGATCCCTGGGGCACTCCACTGGTCACTGACCTCCATGCAGAGAAAGACCCCTCCACAGCCACTCTCTGCCTTCTGCAGGCAAGCCAGTTCTGGATCCACAAGGCAACAGCCCCTTGGATCCCATGCCCTCTCACTTTCTCCTGAAACCTGAAATAAAATGAGAAAATGCTGGAAAAAAAGTAGTAAGTCTGACAGCATCTATGCGGAGAGAGAAATAGAGTTAACGTTTCATAGATAGACAGATATCATAGAATCTACAATGCAGAAGGAGGCCATTTGGCTCATCAAGCCTGCACCGACAATAATCCCACCCAGATCTTATCCACGTAACCCCACATATTTACCCTGCTAGTTCCTCTGACATTAAGGGCCCGATGTTACCATTGTCATTCTAAGTGCCGAATCTGGGTGTAGTACAGATCCGACTTAGAAATCCACTTTCAGACACCCCCATACGCTCTCAGCCATCTCCAGTCCGATTCACGCTGTGGGCGGGGCTTAGCGCTGCCAGAATGATCGGAGCTCTGAACTGCGCATGCGCAGTTAGAAAAAAATTGGAAAAAGCACGCCCGTGTCGGTTCGCTCCCGATCTGCAGAAACCAGAGAAAGTGGCCCGGCAGTGACAAGCAGGAGCGAGGGTGTATCTTGGGGCGGGGGCGGGGGGGGGCAGATGGATCTCTGGTGGGGGGGGGGGCGCAGATGGATCTCTGGTGGGGGGCGCAGGGGTGTCCGCTGCCACTCTGCGGGCGATCAGTGGGGGGGAGGGGGGCAGGGGTGGCGATCGGTCTGAGTAGCAGGGGGTGGTGGATAAGGGGGACAGTGATGTATTCACCCCTCCCCACTACCCAGACCGATCGCCACCCCTGCCCCCTCCCACCCCACCGATTGCCTACAGAGTGGCAGCGGACCCCCCTGCCCCCCCACCAGAGATCCATCTGCCCCCCCCACCAGAGATCCATCTGCTTCCCCCTCCCCGAGATACATCTTACCCGCCTCCCTCCTCTCCCCTCCAAGACAACGATCTGGCTTACTCCCCACCCCCCCAGACGATGATCTCGCCTCACTCCCCCCCCCCCCCCCGCCCAGAGAATGGTCTGGCCTCACTCCCCCTCCCCTCCAGAGGAACATCTGACCCGCCTCCCCCCTCCCAAATAGACAATGATCGGCCCTCTCCGCTCCCCCCCACCCGTCCCTGCCAGAGATACATCTGACCCGCCTCCCTCCTCCCCCCCACCACTGATCTGGGCCAGAGAGCCGTTGGAAACACTGAACGCGCTCTTCAGAGGCTGTAGCACCCTCTTTAGACTTTTATTTAGCAGGTCGCTAAGAGCGCGGTTCCGGATCGGCAAACGCGGTTTGCCGATCCGGAACCGCGCTCTTAGCGACCTGCTAATGCATTTAAATCGTCGTTGTGCCCGATTTGGGCGCGGAACGGATCCCCGCCATTCGCAGGTCTCGGTAAAGTGGCGATCTGCGCGTTCGCGGGTGCAGATTGCGATAAAGGCCTCACACCCGACTTTACCGCGATTTCGTGCCTGAAAACGGGTGCAAATTGTTGGTAAAATCGGGCCCTAAGAGGCAATTTACCATGGCCAATCAACTTAACTCACACATCTTTAGCTTGTGGGAGGAAAACAGAGCACCTAGTGGAAACATACGCCGACACGGAGAGAAAGTACAAACTCCACACAGACTGTGACCCGAGGCCAGAATTGAACCCGGGTCCCTGGCGCTATGAGGCAGCGGTGTAAAGCACTGTGCCACCATGCTGCCTGTTTCGTGTCTGTATGACTCTTTTTTCAACTCTGTTTTCTGATTTTTTATCGACGCTGACACAGACCCTCCTATTCCACTAGCCTCAATTTTGTTCATAGGCCTTTTATGTGATATTGTGTTAAATATTTTCTTAAAATCTATCCAGATGATATCTATTGCATTTCCTTCATCAAATGTTTCTGTTCCTTTATCAAAAAAATCAATTTGATTGGTCAAGCACAACCTGTCCTTGCTGATCTGACTATCCTTAATTAACTCAAACTTCTCCAAACACCCGTTGACTTTCCCTGATTATGGATTCCAAAACCTTCCCCAGCACTCATTAAGCTGACCTGCCTGTATTGTTTAGGAATGTCCTTACACCTGTCTTAAAATCAGAGTGTTATCCTATATTCAGTACCCTCATCCAAGTCATTGACATAGAGGCCGGAATTTTACCAGCACGCCCACCCCGTTTCTGGAGGTGGGCAAGGCTCGGAGAATAGCATTCCACGTTGGCCTCGGGCGGGATCGTACGAAACTCAGGCGGACGTGCCGGTAAAATTCCGTCCAGATAGCCCGAGCAATAATTGTTGTGACATACTCTTGCCAGTCCAAAAATGGCTCCTTATCGCTACTCTCTGCTTCCTGTTCACTAACAAATCCTCTCTCAATACTAACATGTTGACACTTACAACATGAACTGTTAATCTGCACAGTAACATCTGATGTGACACCTTATCAAATGCCTTTTGGAAATCCTCGTACACCACATTTGCAGTAATACCATATCTACAGGCTCCTCTTTATCCACATTGCATGTTGCATCCTCAAAGAACTCCAATAAATTGGTGAAACACAATTTCTCTTTCACAAAACCATGTTTACTCAGCATGAATACATTAAGATTTTCGAAGAGCTCAGCTATAATCTCCTTAATAATAGATTCTAGCATCAATCTCACTTTTTGGAGGCCTGTGGAATGCATTAGCAGTGTCATAATACTCTTTTTGCATCTTGACTTGAAACAAATGGATTTTAATGTTGCCCCCTCAAGGATATCCTCTTTCCAACTCCACAACGTCTTCCCTAATCAGTAAAACTACACCACCTGCCTTTTTCCTTGCCCTATCTTGTCTGAACGTTTCATATCATTGAATATTAGGTGACCAGTCCTCACCATCTTTAATCCACGTTCCAGTTATTGCCATTGTATTATTATCCCACATGGCGATTTGGGCTCGTATCTTACTCATCTCCTTCTCCATGGTTTGTGCACTTGCATGCATGCTTTCAAAACCTGACTTTGTATTCCTTGATGTGGAGATGCCAGTGTTGGACTGGGGTAAGCACAGTAAAAAGTCTCACAACACCAGGTAAAAGTCCAACAGGTTTATTTGGAATCATGGGCTTTTGGAGCGCTGTTCCTCATGATTCCAAATAAATCTGTTGGACTTTAACCTGGTGTTGTGAGACTTCTTATTGCATTCCTTGCAGCTCGTCTTGGTATGGTTCAATCTGATATAGTGCGACTTCCTCCTCTACTAATATTCAACACTTTTATTGTGCATTTTATTCCTCATGATGGTGCCCACCATCCTGTCAATTTAGCTTATATCCTCCTCAACTACACTTGTGAACTTCCCCATGAGGGAATTGGTCCCTGTTATTGTGGTGAACCATCGTTGGTTCCCACCAGGTAGTACTGAGCCAGGGTCTGGCCAGTACTATGAGTCTGTATATATGTTGCTGTTGGGGTTAGGGTTGGGTTGTTCTACTTGTTACTGTTGGGGTTAGGGTTGGGCTGTTCTACCTGTATTATAGTTATTATGGTACATCCCAGTCGGGCTCCGCCTCCTGGGAGAGGTATAAAGGTCACTGCTCTGTCTGGGACCCCTCAGTCTGGGATTGTGTACTATAGATGGTAGCTTCATTGTAATAGTAAATAAAAGCCTTTATTTCCTTGAGCATCTCTAGCCTCGTGAGTTATATCGCGCATCAGTTATATTTAGGTGCAATTTGCCCTTTTTGAATATGTGCTTCCTGCCCCAGAACTGGTCCCAATGCCCCACGAATCTGAAGCATTCCCTCCTGTACCATGCTTCAAGCTATGCACTGATTTTCCTTATCTTCCTATTTCTACACTCACGAGCGTGTGGCACTGGAAACAATTCTAGAAATTACTACCTTCTCTCGGAGCCTTTAGAATTTTTGTCCACAGAGCAGTAAAGGCTGGGTCATTGTCTAACTCAGCCTTGAATATATTCAGATATTTAACTAACAAGGAAGTCAAGGGTTATGGGGAGTGGGCAGAAAGGTGGTGTATAGGCTACAATTAGATCAGCCACAATTTCATTGACTGGGAGAAGCAAGCTTGATGGGCCGAATGGCCTATACTTGCTCCTATTAATAAGGTCCTACTTTTTATGTTCCTCCCAGGATCCTGAAAATCTATCAATATTTGTCTTTTCTATTGGTACTGACATGTATCACAACCTCTGACTTACTCTCCTACCCCTGCAGAATTTTCTTCACCCTCTCTATGATGTCTTTAACTCTGGCACCAGGGATGCAACGTGCCATGTGAGATTCATAATGGTGGTCACAGAAATGTCTGTCTGTTCCCCTAACTATAGAATCTCGTGAGAGAACTGAATGTCTATTCTTTGGTGTTCCCTCCTGTGCAGTCCTGTGCAGTCACTCCCCAATTGGTGACTGCAGTCCTTCAAAGTGTTATCACTCCCAGCATATTTAATACTGTGTACCTGTTTGAGAGTGGTATATATCCTGCAGATACCTGCACATCTTACCCCTTTCTAATTTTACAGATGACCACCCATCTACTATCCTGAATACTTCCAGAGTGTGTGGGGTGGCCACCTCCTGGAACATACACTGCAGGAAACTCATCATCCTTGATGCTCCCCAAGTTGAAAAATCCAGAGCTTGCATCCTAGTGGCTGGAGACACTTCCTACACCTGTGGTCCTTCAAGTCACATGGGGCGGACCTTTTCTGTCCCACCCACTACGGGAATCATAGCGGGCGGAACACGGACCATGCAAAGGTCCCCGTTGACCTCGAGCAGGATTTACTAGCCTTGCGGTGAGTGTGGCCGGAAAATCCTGCCCACAAAGTGTCTTGATGCTCCCATATGAAACAGCAACAAGTCTCAGATGCCCATCCACGATTTAAAGCAAATGGCCTCTATTGCCTCTTTTAGAATCTAGTTATTGCCTTATTTAAATTATCCATTTTAATTAATGCCGCTAGACCTGATCAGTGTTAGTATTTTTATTAATTCAATTCCTGTTATACATACATTGATGGATTTTTTCAATTTCCTGGCTTCAATTTGAATGAATGCCCGAGTTAGAGAGCAAGGAGAAACACTCACACGCTGGTTAGATGCATTGGCCATGCTAAATTCTCCCTAGGTGTACCTGAACAGGCACCGGAGTGCAGCAACTAGGGGATTTTCATAGTAACTTCATTGCAATATTAACGTAAGCCTACTTGTGACAAATTTGTTTGGGGTAGGGTGCTAGCGTGGATTGGGGATTGGCTATCCGACAGGAAGCAGAGAGTCGGAATAAATGGGTGCTTTTCTGGTTGGCAGATCGTAACTAGTGGCGTGCTGCAGGGATCGGTACTGGGGCCTCAACTATTTACCATTTATATAGACGATCTGGAGGAGGGGACTGAGTGTAGGGTAACAAAGTTTGCAGACGACACAAAGATAAGTGGAAAAGTGAATCGTGTGGAGGGCGTAGAAGGTTTGCAGAGAGATTTGGACAGGCTGAGTGCGTGGACGAGGATCTGGCAGATGGAGTATAACGTTGACAAATGCGAGGTTATTCACTTTGGAAGAAAGAATAGCAAATTGGATTATTATCTAAATGGAAAAAAATTACAACATGCTACTGTGCAAAGGGACCTGGGGGTCCTTGTGCAGGAGACGCAAAAACCCAGTCTGCAGGTGCAACAGGTGATCAAGAAGGCAAATGGGATGTTGGCCTATATCGCAAGGGGGATAGAATATAAAAGCAGAGATGTCTTGCTGCATCTGTACAGGGCATTGGTGAGGCTGCAGCTGGAATACTGTGTGCAGTATTGGTCCCCTTATTTGCGGAAGGATATATTGGCCTTGGAGGGAGTGCAGAGAAGGTTCACCAGGTTGATACCAGAGATAAGGGGTGTTGATTATGAGGAGGGACTGAGCAGATTGGGTTTGTACTCGTTGGAATTTAGAAGGCTGAGGGGGGATCTTATAGAGACCTATAAGATAATGAAGGGGCTGGATCGGGTAGAGGTGGAGAGATTCTTTCCACTTAGAAAGGAAGCTAGAACTAGAGGGCACAGCCTCAAAATAAAGTGGGGTCAGTTTAGGACAGAGTTGAGGAGGAACTTCTTCTCTCAGAGGGTGGTGAATCTCTGGAATTCTCTGCCCACTGAAGTGGTGGAGGCTACCTCGTTGAATATGTTTAAATCACGGATAGATGGATTCCTGATCGGTAAGGGAATTAGGGGTTATAGGGATCAGGCGGGTAAGTGGAACTGATCCACTTCAGATCAGCCATGATCTTATTGAATGGCAGGGCAGGCTCGAGGGGCTAGATGGCCTACTCCTGCTCCTATTTCTTATGTTCTTATGTTCTCAATAAATAAACTTAAACTTAAATCATTTACCTCCTTTCCTATAGTCCAACACTTTCTTTTTGTTGAATGCCCTCAGTCCGCCTGAACCATCCCAGATCTTTTCTTCTCCTGCCGATCGATCTTGCTATGTTCTCACAATCGGTGTTGTTCTGCCCCTGCTCCTTATTCCTCCTGTCGCCTCGCTATTCCCTCACTCTTGGTACTGCGCCAGTACTTTTTACCTCCCCTGCTGGTCTCACTGTGCTCCCGCTTGCAAATAAATATCACAACCTGAAAATAGAGGGAGAGAGAAAATCAATTTCCTAATGTTAAAGGAACATTGATGAAGCACAGTGCCACCAAAGAAATCAGTTTACTTGGCCTCAGGGCCATAATACAATGATTATCTAAACATTTTGCTGGAGTATTTTGGACTGGAGAGCAGTCTAAATGGCTAAGCCAAAGTGTAGCTGGCAACAGCAGTATAAAGAGGGCTAGGATGTGAATGGTAAAGGAATGGGCTCAGCAGCAGATCTGATTGTCGTATCCACTTGACTTTCAGTTGGAGCAACCTTTTGTTCTGTTTCCTATCTGTAATATTCTTCTCTGGCAATCCCTTCCAAAGGTGAGGTGAAAATTATCCTGCAATGTCATGTGGATATTGTTATCTGATAGTGGTCACATGATGGCCAATGTATCGGAAATGGCATTTCCACAAAAAATATTAAGCTAAGATAGACACCGCACAAATATTAGCTTGTATATATCATTGATACAGTTCAGCAGGCTAAGCCAAACATATTGTGAAGATAACTTACATTTATTGCTCTCTGCAGAATTTTATCTATGTTGAATATTTTTCTCTTTGTCATGATAAACATTGTTCATTCATCTCACACATGTATCTCTTGTCTCTTTTTCTTAATACAAATTTACCTTCTAAATCAGTTAGCTATCTAAAGTGAGTTCTTCAACACCTGCTGGTGGCTCTGGGAGAAACTGCCAGTGTTTCTTTCACAATAACTTCATTGCAGCATTAATGTAAGCCTACTTGTGACACCAGTAAATAAACTTAAAACTTAAATTCACCCCATCTGGTAATTTTCACTTGGGTTTCAGTGGGTTGGGGACATGAATGTTCACACAGAAGGTGTGCCACCTGCAGCAAGTTGTGATGGTGCATTTGCCTTCAATATTCAGTTTGCAATTATATAATGCATCACTATTGTATCACAAGCACAAAGTGGGCTTGTAGCATTGAACGTCATGTTCACCGCTCTTCTGTTGATGTGTAATCCTTTGACAGGCATTGGTCATTCATGTTCTTTGTGACATTCTGAATGATGATATATTATAAAAGTAATCCATTTTCATTGTGTTCACCTTCCACCACCAATGCGGTTTAACCTTGCTCCAAAATGTGACTTCCAAAGCTTGGAAGCTGAGCCCATTATCGAAAGCTGCCAATTTCTCAACAGCACCAAATGTTGATGTAGATCAGAGGACGAAATATGGCAGAATAATCCAATTGTCTGAATATTTGATGGTAGAGGTTAGCAGAGCTAAAAAAGCCTAACATGTATAGAGTCTGCAATGTGAAATTGGTTACGATTTCCCTGGCCCGCTGTCCTGTCAAAGAAGGCTGTGAGGCTGGTTACACTAATTTGCAAATACTAATCGGGATCCCGATTTTACCAAACACGGGCGCGAAATTGTGGTAAAATCGGGCATCAGGCCTTTAACACAATCTGCACCCGAATCCGAGCAGATCGCGGTTTTACCGACACCCAATTCGGACGCGGGTCCGGTCTGCGCCCGAATCGGGCGGCCCGACGATTTAACTGCATTAGCATGCATTTAAATCGACTTAATGAACCGCGCGCCCAACTCTACCGCCAAACCCCACTTTACCGTCTTCTGGTCCGTTCCGGATCCGCGCTCTAGGCGACCTGCAGAATAAAAATCCAAAGCGGATTTCTATTCTGCAGGGGAACCTTCGAAGCCCATCCTCCTCGACCATCCCCCGCTAACCACCCTGGCAGACACCCCTCCCCCCCACCCCCCCCCCTCCGGATCAGACCCCCTGGGAGGCAGGCCCTGCCCGGCAGATCACCCCCCCCCCCCCGCCACCCCCGGGATCAGACCCCCTGGGAGGCAGGCCCCCCTCGGCAGAGCACACCCCCAACCTACCTCGATCGCTGGTCTCCCTCCACCATCCTTCCGACCTGCAGTCCTTCGAGAGCCTGCAGCACCTTCTTGGCCTTCCGCTGGCGTCCGCCTGAGGAGGGGGGGTGGGCTCAGATGGATCTCTGGTTGCGGGGGGGGGGAGGATGGCGGGGGGGGGGGAGGATGGACTTGGGAGAATCTTGCAAACTGAAAATAATGTAGCATCGTCTTTGTGCTGCCTAATTATCTATGGGAAAGGTAATTAAACTACAGTGTCCTAGTGAGCAATTAGTGACCTGTATAATACATTTGTGATCTGTAACTGGATTGTTGATGTCCCTGTAGCCATGGGCCAGGTGCTCAAATGTTCAGAGTCATGTGGTGAACTTGGAAGAATTGTCCCCGTGGTGGAACTTGGTTGGAAATAAGATTCAAGGAGATTACTAAATCTGGGAAATCAACCATAGTGAAAAGAAGTTTGTATTGGCAACTCTTCTCTCACATTCCATGGCAGACGTGCCCCTACTTATGAATGTGATTTGCATGGGCAATGTTGGGTGCAGCTAATCTGCCTCTGGAGCAGCCTTGGATCCTTTCTTTCATCTTGTTTTCACCTGGACATTGCACAGAATTAGAGGAATTCCCTTTGGAAGATAATGTCAAAATTATAATTGCAGGAACTAGAAACCTGACAGTCAAAACTTTGGGAAAATATTTCAAAATATACAAACCCCCATCCATATTTTGCAATATTTTCCCATGGCTACAGGGACATCAACAATCCAGTTACAGATCACAAATGTATTATACAGGTCACTAATTGCTCACTAGGACACTGTAGTTTCATTACCTTTCCCATAGATAATTAGGCAGCACAAAGAAGATGCTACATTATTTTCAGTTTGCAAGATTTTCCCAAGTCCATCGCCCCCCCCCCCCCCCCCCCCCCCCCCCCACCCCTCTCTTTCTGCTGCTTTTCTCTTTTGCGCCCGGGCACGCTGCTTCAGAATTTTTTTCAAACTGCGTATGCGCAGTTCAGAGCTCCGATCGTTCCGGCAGTGCTAAGCCCCGCCCACTGCACAGATCGGACTGGAGCCGGCAAAAAGCGGATGGGCGCGCTGCAAAGAAGATTCCGGGCTCAGATCTGCACTACGCCCGCATCCAACCCTTCGACTCCAAATGGTAAAATCGGGCCCTGGGACTAGATTGTTTGGGCTTACTAAAGTTTCTGCCACCACCTGTGAAGGTCCACACCAGCGGGGATCTTAAGGCCCCCAGAGGTCAGGCTCAGGTACAGATGGAGGTGCCCTTTGCGTAATACCAGCCTGGCACCCTGGCACTTCTCACCGGTCACCCTGGTACTGCCCACTGGGCACCCTGGCACTACCAGTTTGGCACACTGGGAGTGTCCAGTGGACACCAGGCAGTGCCCTGGGGAGGACGGGGTCTCTGGGGCTGGGCCAGACACAGACGAGCCAGACCAGAGAGTGGGGACATAGGACGGTGGGGAATGGAGGGAACTCTAAATTGGGGTTTGGGACTGCTGCTTGGGCCAGTACTAAAAGGCCAGCCATTGGGTTGACAAGGGGGGTTCGAAGGTCAGCCATGGGGAGGCAGATTTGGGGGTGGGATCGGAGGCTGGCCATGGGGGTCGGTGGGGAATTGGAGGCTGGCCATGGGAGATTGGGGCATGGGGGAGGCGGCTATCGGGAGGCCAGGGCCGGTGATTGGGATGCCGGCAATGTTCATAGAATCATAGAGTAGAAACCCTACAGTGCAGAAGGAGGCCATTCGGCCCATCGAGTCTGCACCAACCACAATCCCACCCAGGCCCTACCCCCACATGTTTACCCTCTAAGGCCTCTAACCTACGCATCTCAGGATTCTAAGGGGCAATTTTTAACCTGGCCAATCAACCTAACCCGCACATCTTTGGACTGTGGGCGGAAACCGGAGCACCCGGAGGAAACCCATGTAGACACGAGGAGAATGTGCAAACTCCACACAGACAGTGACCCAAGCCGGGATTCGAACCCAGGACCCTGGAGCTGTGAAGCAGCAGTGCTAACCACTGTGCTACCGTGCCGCCCGTTGGTGAGGAATGCGCTTGTCAACCAATCTCCCAGTATACTGGGTGATCGGCGCATGTGCACTAGCCCCTCTGCAATCCGATGTTGGCCTCTCTGGTGTGATTAGGCTCCCCTTCCTCCACTCACGGTGTAAATTCCCTGATGGACTCTGTGATGCACAGAGTACCGTAAATTTGTTCCATTAAGCTCGCCCAAAAAACAGGCGGGAAAAATTTCCATGTTCTCATTCGTTGGGCACTTCATTTTTTGGGGAAAATTGCCCCATTATATGATTAATGTGCCGGGTTGTGATAACAACCTGCACAATCAGTAAAGGCTGTAATAAGAATTTTATAGAAACAAGGAATATTTTGAAACCAGTCGAATATGAACCAGAGATTCGTGATATTTTCGATTGGTTCCTATTTGATGTGGTTAGGTTTGTCAGTAAAGTGTTCAGTATGCGGCTAGACTACAGATTGTAACAGATACTTCATCAGAACATTTTTTTCATTTCTATATGAAAGAATTTTTTCCCACATCATTGTAGCAGTGCAAATATTAAATTCCTGTTTGGGATAAATCCATCTGATTATGAGCACACAATAACCGTCTCCCTTATCCATGAGAAACACATCAGTCCCCCAACCTATGGAAACATTTCTGCGCAAACCTGGTTAGAATTTTATCAGCTGCTATAGTACCTAATGCAGTAATGCAGTTAGTATTCAAATGGACTCCCCCTCCATGTCCTGATATTATTCTCCAGCATCCTTCAAGAAAGCACATTCCCTGATTTGAAAAAGGGAAAAGATAGCAGTGATTTGTGCCTGCTTTCTGTGCCCTTTGCTTTCCAAAAATTCCACAGTTTACATCAGAAGCATACCTGGGCCTTTGCATGGAATGGAGGTGGGAAAGATCATCCCTAATCTTCCTATCCCATTTTTTCTCTACATGGCTGATGGCCCCCTCCCAGGCAATGATACGTCCAAAGAAGCTATTGGTGGAACTCGAATTGGGGTTCCTTCAAATCAGTCGGGTGGAATTTTATGGCCTGGCTTGGGCGAGAGCAGAAATTCCCACCTGAGGTCAACGGAGATTTCTGTTGCCGGATCCTTGTCTGCGCCGATTCTGTGGTGGGCGAGGGGGTAGGGTTCCGGCCAGTGGGTCTAAAATCACCAGTCAGCAAAACAAAAGGAGGAAGTACTATCTGCTGCCCTACAAGTGTTAGGGTTAGTGACTTCTGCTGATTTCTAATAGAATGCTGCTAACCAATTAAAACCTATTCATCACTTTCTCACCTAAAAGGAGCAAGCCTGTTCCAGGGATGTAAACAAGCCATGTTAATGACTGGACCCGTACAATTCTCGTGTGTTGAGTGCTGGCCGACCTAATGCATTTCCCATCCACTAGTTTCTAAAGGAGAGTTGCATTGAACTCCAATCATTGACTTGGTTTCTCTCTTCAGAGATGCTGTTGGACCTGCTGAGTTTTCCCAGCACTTTATGTTTTTATTTCTCATCCAGTGTACCTGTAGTATCCAGGAAATGTGGAGAGGGAGAAACATAGGGTGGGATTTTCCAGCCACGCTCGCCCTGAAACCGGAAAATCCCACCCGAGGTCAACAGACCATTCCATGGTCCGCCCTTGCCCGCGACAGTCCCCGTGGCAGGCGGGATGAAAAAAATCGCCCCATAAGGTTACATTTGAATTATTTTAGCATTCCTCGAATTGCATTATTTGCCCTCCATTAGAACTCTCTTCAGCTGACAACTTCCTCAAGCTATTAATGGGCAAAGTGATTTAATAAAGAGAACTCTTACGCAGTATTTTGTGGCTGTCTGCTTTGATATAGTACAGAGGATTGGTTACTTCAGTTTACAGGATCAATGCATCAGCTGTAACTCATTTTTTCTTTGGCCCAACAAGTTCTAAGGGTACCTCCGGTGCATGGCTGTGAGTCATCTTGTCTTCAAGTAGTTGGGTTGGATCAGCTGATACTAAGGCACTTAGTATCAGGCACTTAAACACCACAGATTCATGCTGGCAAAGACCTTAGATACTGGGTACCAGATCATGATGTGGGGTGGGATTGCCCCAAGACGAGAAATTCCTGCTCGAACTCAACGGACCTTTGAACGGTCCGCCGAATTTTCTGTCTCGCTCACTACGATCCCTGCGAGATGGGAGAATTACGGCCGTGAGGAGAGGAGAGGAAAATCCTTTTCATTAAAAGGAGAAACCAGCTTCATTTGAAAAGAGACTTCGCAAGGGAAACATCGAATTCAAATGGTGAAATAATGGATCATAAAATTAGGGGAATGCAATTGAATTGATGGAGAAGAATTTTATAAAGCGATCAGTTACATGGTGATTCATGGCTGTCTGCTTAGATATAATGGTTGATCGGAAGAGGAAACACTTTATAACTTTGGATATCAACCAGCTCTTTAGCCGAGAAGTGAGGCAAAATTGTTTTGATGCTGCCTCGTTGTGCTCCTAGTCTATTTCAATATATAAATTAAGGAAATGTGCTACAAAAGTTATGGGGCTCATCATTGTTCTGCAATTTTCCTTACGATAACAAATGTGGTAACATTTCCAAACATGCTGTTCCATACATTGTAAACACTAAACAGTATAAATGGAGAAGTTATCTGAGCACTGCGCATTATTATGTGAAGCTCATGATTCAATTCAGCTGTACAAATAAACTGAAGCAGTATGCTATTTCTTATCAAGGGTTAATTTGCTGTTTCATGCATTAAATAGATAAAGATTAATTGAATTTTGCTTATCAGGTATGCCGGGTAGGTATTATCGTCCCAGAAAAGCAGACAATTCTACACAATGTGAATTACCTTTCATATTTGTTACAATGTGTGGCATAGCCCTGAATGCTGTTTATTTCCATGGCAACATATCGTCTTTAAAGTGCTGTCTGGTAAAACGCTCGCTGCTGTACAATTGTGTAAGTATTAATCCAAAAGGAAAATGTTTTTTTCACAATTGCTTTTCCATTACCTTCCGTGTGGTGCGTAGCAGCTTCACATTTTAAGGGATATATATAACGTGGGCTTGAAATCTATAGAAAGATTTTTGGATGAATTTTGTATCATAGTTCTCATCTAAAAGATTGACATTTTGTATTGTGCATCGATTATTTTATTCCAGATAAACAGTCACCATAAAATCCAGTTTATTGGCAATTCTGGTGAATAAGTTCTATTTGAGACATTCAGAGGGGGCGGACGGTGGGGGAAAGATTGAAGTGAGTCATGAGGTACCCCTTTCTCAAAGGCCACAGGTTGCAGAAACCCTCAACATAAAAGAAAATTATTTATTAATTAGTGTCAAAAGTAGGCTTACATTAACACTGCAATGAAGTTACTGTGAAAATCCCCTAGTCGCCAAACTCCAGTGCTTGTTCAGGTACACTGAGGGAGAATGTGGCATGGCCAATCCACCTAACCAGCATGTCTTTTGGACTGTGGGAGGAAACCAGAGCACCCAGAGGAAGCCCAGACAGACACAGGGAGTCCGTGCAGACTCCGCACAGACAATGACCCAAGCCGGGAATTGAACCTGTGTCCCTAGCACTGTGAGGCAGCATTGTTAACCACTGTGCCACCGTGCAGCCCTGTTGGAAGTCCTCGAAATAAAAACAGAAAATTCTGGAAATATTCAGCAGATCAGGCAGCATCTGTGGAAAGAAGCAGTGTTAACAACAGTTCAGGCTGATGACCTTTCACCAGAACTCTCTGGAGTGATGCCATATCAATAATTTTTCAAATAAATGAGGACAAATTTACATTTCTGTTTTGCTTATAGCTAGCAGCACAAAAAAATGAGAAAACATTGACACACTTAATTTATCTTAAATTCAGCTAATGTACATAGATGTGTGCACTGGTTCTTTCCTTTTTATATCATTCTGGTGAGCTGTTCCAGAACCTTCTCAGGAGTTGGATGCAGCCATGAGGCTGCAAGCCTCTGTGTAGCCTTTACCAGTAAATAAATGTGAGGTTGTTTTCCCCTTAAATTGTGAAGAAGAATTATTACATTGGTGATGAGGGTAAGAGTGATCCTCGAACTATGAGTATGCAGCTTCTGTTGCAGTTGAATGAAGTTGAAACAAAGAAGAGTAATTACAAAAATGTCCCTATTTGGATGGATGGATCTTTTTGAAGCCTCCGTGCAGGACTGGACAGAATAAATAGAGCATTTGGGCCATTACTTCCAGGCCAGTGGAATAGGAGGGGAAGACAAAGATAATCCACCTGAGTGGGTGTGAGACCCAGGCTTACAATTTGATTCACAGTCTCACGACACGAAGCATACTTGACTCCAAGCCATTCAGTGAGATTGTTGAATCGGTAGCAGTGAAGCAGGAAAGGAACTCTGCCACAATTAAAACAAGATTTAGAAGAGGAAATCAATAGGCAAAGATTTAAGCAAAATGTTACCATTGTGGGGCCAACCACTGCCCTGAATCCTGCAGGTATAAAGAGACAGACTGTTTTTTTTCATTCACAGGAAATGCCATTTGAGGCATTGGTGCGAAAGCAAATCAAGTCTACACAGTAGCCAGTTAAGTAGAGTGTCACAAGTATATACTGTAGAAGAAGCTCGCACCAATGATTTACTCCCTGTTTAATGTGAAAGCGGGCAAGATAGCCCCTATTTCTGTCATGTTCCTAGCAGATGGAAGTAGACACCAGGGTGTCCGTTATTGTGATAGGACAACATACGTTTCGGTATTTGAAAGGAGTGCAGCCATTTTTGAATTCATGAATTTACAAAGTAAAAGTAAAGTTGCCATAGCCCCAGATGACCATAGGTTGCTCTTCCCTTTGAGGGGGAGAGCTGACTAATGGTGATTTAACCTGAGGATCAGCACACCTCAGGTGAGGGGCAAGTTTGAGAATAACCTCAGCTGGTGCGGGAATTTTATCCATGTTGTTGGCATCGCTCTCCTCATGAACCAACTGCTCAGCCAATTGAAATAAATCAGCCCCCATTTTACTGCAGCAAAGTTAACAACATACATAGGAGAAGATTTGCGGGAAGGAGGACTACTCGAACTAATGAATAAATATGAGAGCACCTTCAGTGATGAGTTAGGCAAGATAAAAAGCCTGCAGATGAAGATCCATGTGAATACAAAGGCGACCCTTCATTTTCTTTTAGGGCAAGGATGCCTACGAGAAAAGGTGGATGTTGAATGAAAAAGATTGGATGAACTTCAGTTTGCGGAATGGACAGCATGTGTAGTCCCTGTATTGAAGCCAGACAAGACCGTCTGCATTTGTGGGGACTTCTTGTTAACAGTAAACCATGCTGTCAATGTTTTTCCACCCCCGGAATACATGAAATCATAGGCCAGAGTTTTCTGGCCATTCATGCCAACAGGATTCTCTGGTCCTGCTGCAGTGAATGGAGATTTGGCTGAGCGCCAAATCCTCCGCCCTGACTTGCCGCGGCAGCAGAGCATGAATGGTCGGAAAATCGTGCCTGATAATGGAACAACCTTTTTGAGTGCTGAGTTTCAGAACTTCACTGCCCTCAGTGGTATCAAACACATTCGGACTGCGCTTTACCTCCTACCTCGTGTTAATAGACCATCTTGAAAAGTTGTGCCGAGTGAGTTCTTTTATTTTGTTTCCTTCCTTTAAAACATAAGAGATACTACCCCCTGACAAACATAACTCTGCATATGACTGCATACATTTGAAAAACTCATGGATGTTGAATTAGAAAATGACTTTCATTGTGAACTAATGTTATTTGTATATGGTGTCAGAGATTATAAGAACATGATTGAGGGAAGATTGTTGCTTTGTCAGCATTGTGCACTTCAGAAATTCATAAATCAAATAATGTTTTAAGATGTATTGTCCAGAACTG
Source organism: Mustelus asterias (assembly GCF_964213995.1). NCBI lineage: Eukaryota > Metazoa > Chordata > Chondrichthyes > Carcharhiniformes > Triakidae > Mustelus > Mustelus asterias. Next base: position 46,159,996 of record NC_135820.1, read on the forward strand.
AGACTCTAATCGATTGAGTTTGCATTGCATTGCTTTGCAAAAATAAGCTGATAGATACTTACATACTGGAAGGATTCCATGATTTTATAGTACATTAAAGTTAATATTTCAATTTGTGTGTTAAAATGACGACTGAGAAGCAAACTTATTGTTTATCAAAATGCTGAATCAACATTACAGGGTTTGTTAAGTTGGGTATTATTCTTTTATTGTTGCAAGTCCGTGTTGGTTCAAATGCTGGCAGCCAGCAAAAGGGAAAAGAGCCAGAAATTGTGCATATCCGCAATCTTCAAAGGGCTTCAGCCGAAAGCCAAGGGCAGCATGGTGGCATAGTGGTTAGCACTGCTGCCTCATGGAGCCAGGGACCGGGTTCAATTCCCAGCTTGGGTCGCTGTCTGTGTGGAGTTGACACGTTCTCCCCGTGACTGCGTGGGTTTCCTCTGGGTGCTCCGGTTTCCTCCCACAGTCCAAAAGATGTGCTGGTTGGGTACATTGGCCGTGCTAAAATCCTCCCTCAGTGTACCCGAACAGACACCGGAGTGTGGCGACTCAGGGATTTTCACAGTAACTTCATTGCAGTGTTAATGTAAGCCTACTTGTGACACTAATAATTAAACAAAACAAAACCTTGCAGGTGTGAGATGGTCAATGTGGCTTGGAGGAAAGAATTACTGCTTACCCCTTTCTGTAGATGACAATTATTTGAAATATATATTTTTAGCCTCTCCAAAGATGTAGGCGAGAAGTGGAGAATGTGGAAAATTCCCTGAAGTTAACAATGAATGAGGATGTCGTAAACTAACTGTCACCAAGTGGTCACAAAGTTCAGCACCCAAACTCCTTGCCTGGTGCATGGTAAAGCGGAAGAGTTGCTTGACATTTCAGCTTGGCACTCCAGCGCACTTGAAGATAGGGGAGATGATGCTACAATCGTGCTGTGCCTGGTGCATATCAAGCTAATCCAGGATAAAGGGCCTAAAAGAGGGCTTTGTGCCCGGCGCCAAATGGTTTGTAATCATCCTTGTTCCATGCTACTTGGGGCAAACCGGATCTGACCCAGAAAGGGCGTGAGACTGATTAGTGTATTTGAAGTAGCATTTAAATATGCTTAACCCATTCAACTCCGGAATCTCCCAGCTCTCAGGATCTTCTGACTCACAGGTGTGGCTAGAATCTGGCAAGAATCGCTAAAAGCATGATGGCCATGCTAGGGAGGCGGGGTGGGGGTGGGGGGGGAGGCGGGGGGAGGATGGGGAGGGGGGGGCGCTGGGGGGGCGGTGTGGTGGTTGGTGTTTGTGGAGGCCATTGAGGCTCCCAGGTGGTCAGGGACATCACTGGGCATTGTTCATCCAGCAGTGTCCACGTGGCACTGGCACTGCCACGAAGGCACGGCTTGTGTACCAGCGTAGTTCCAAGGGGTGGGGCCTGAGTGAAGGGGGCGCTATGACAAGGGGCTATGAAGTGGGGTGCTATGACGGGGGCTGTGATGGGGGCGCTATGAAGGAGATCATGAACGGGTGAGGCATGAAGGGTGGACTTGTGAAAGAGTGGGACATGAAGGGGGGTGTATTTCTGGTGCTCTGAAGGAGGAGCCATTGGGGGGGCTCCAGTGCCCCGATGCCAGCAATCCATGTTGGGGAGGGGGTAGAGAAACATGCTGCCAAAGGCGGGGTGGTTCTGATGTCTGTGGGGGTAGGAAGGGGGTGTTCCGTTGCACTGTGAGATCGGGGTGCCCTTTCAAAATGGTGCTCGATTGCTTTGCAATTGGGCTATTGGAAGGGACGTGTTTAGGCTTTGCCACTTCCATAACCGGCCACTCGCCTCTCTCCCAAAGAATGACTGAGTGTGGGGCAATTGCGTTCCGGTCCGTGCTGGACAGACTGGCGTGGATTGCTCCTGTTTTCATGTTTGGGAAAGTTCTGCCAGAATTCCTGTAAGGTGGTAGCAGCCAGGCCCACTCGAGGAGGATTCACGCAGCCTTGGAGCATAAATGGATGAAGTTGACAGATTTTAGGGACACCTTTCAATTTAACAACACCCGTTCATAGTCACCAGATAGATAGCCTAAATGTACAAACCAGAAAATGTCCAATTATTATTGTTTTCATTGGCTTATGAAAAGCATTTACATCGCATGGTGAGGTCGTCTGGGATAACCGGGCACTATCTTTAAATCAGAACCAGACAGAGTGTTCCAAACTTCCGCCACTCATTATGGAAAAGAAGTTAGAAACACTTCTTCCATAATGAATAGCGGAAGTGTGGAACACTCTCCTACAAAACACAATAGATGCTAGCTCAGTTAAAATCTATCGATCCCAGATTGAATATTATGAGCGGGATTTCAAGGCCCTGTTTGCCACAGGTGCAAATCCCATTATGGCCACAAATGTTCATGAGTGGGCCAGAATGAGATTTGCACCAGGGAGATCTGAGAATGAGATCTGGCTCACCTCCTGCCGACTACATCATCAAGTTCACACCTAGCAAGGCAGTGTACCTGATCATCATCAATTTAAATATACTTAAATATCCCTAAACAGCTGAACGCTGTTACTTCTGAGGGTGCCAGAAGCTCCTCCCCTGCCACCGCCAGTGTGATGTCACAGCAGCAGAACCACTACTGGTCTCCAGCAGTCTAGATGATCATGCCGAGGTAACCCCCCGGTGGGCCGGCCCTGCCTCCTTGCACCCTGGCAGTGCCAACCTGGCAGTACCAGGTTGGCACTGCCAAGAGGTGCAGCCTGAGGGCAGGACCCCTAGGGAACCCTATTGGGGGATTCCCATAATTTGGGTTGGGAATTGGATTGGCGATGGTGGGGGGAGGGGCTGTGCCTGCATAGTCTTATGGCTGGGGTGGAGGCGTAGGCCTGCTTGGCAGGGATGGGGATGGGATGACTCCAATGGCTTAATGCCAGTGATGATAGCGAGGGGAGGGTCGAGTCATCCTGATGCCAGTGATGATGGAGGGTGACCTGTTCATTAGCTGTTGGGGAAGTTTGCTTTCTGTGGTTGAGGGTTGGGGGTGTTCCTCTTGTCAGTAGTTGTGATGTCTGTGGTGAGGGGGCTGGAGGGGAGTCAGTAACTTGAATTTGAGATCAGGGCACCCTTTCAAAATGGCGCTCCAACTTCTGTGGAGCTGGTCTTGCCAGCGTCTTTAGGCCCCACCCCCTCAAAAATGACAGCACAAAACATACCTCCCTGCTTTTTTTAATGAAATGTCAGAAGATCTGGGGAGAAGTATGACAGTACCTGACGCTCTGGGTTGCACTCTCCCCAAAACCAGAAAATCCTACCAGAGATCAACGGACCTTTGTATGGTCCTCCCCCCTCCCCCCAATCTGCTGCGATTGCCGTGGCAGGCGGCACGGGAAAATTCCGCCCTCTGCCATTTTTTAGAAACTCCCACCCTATCTTTTATTCGCCAAGTGTATCAAAGATTAAAGGATGCGATTTTCCAGCTGCGCTCGCCCTGAAACTGGAAAATCCCACGCGAGGTCAATGGACCTTTCCATGGTCTGCCCCTCACCTGCTACGATTCCCATGGGGGCGGAATGGGAAAATTTACCCCATATCGTCAGAGCGAGTGGATGGAGCTAAGATTCAGATTTTAGAAATAGTGGAACAGGCTTAATGGCTTACACTTGCTCCTATGTTCAAAGCAGCTCTTTTATTGTGTACCATGCACTTTCATATCTAGCTGGGCATATACTCAAGCTACTATTGAAAACTTACATCCTTGGTACATTGTATACAAAATTGCTTTAAATGTGACCAACCTATTTGATGCGTGCCGTTAAGATATTAAGTTAAGAACAATTTTTCACGATCAGTTATCCAGTCACCAATATAATAAGTATGTAGATAGAGTTTAATCAGAGTTTAAATTGGTTATAACACTAGTAATACAGCAGAAACATACAGCTATGTCATGTAACGAGTACTGATCAAGGTTGAAAAGGATAGCTAGCATGAGCAAACTGCTCTTTTTTCCCTTCTTTCTCTTTTCTTCTCAGCGCCTTGCCTTTTCTCAAAGTCTTCCAAACTACCCAGCAGTGCTAGAACAAAGCCAGCATGCATCTACTCATATGCTATCCTCTTCACCACCTATCCCAGTGGCTTCTTCAAAAACTGATCCTTTTCAGATTATTTTTCAGGTGTGTACCTCGGTGTTATGTTAATTATCCTGGAAAACATCTTGACATAGTGTGCAATGGTATGTCAAGCTCCTTGCTGAAACTACAGAGTAAAAGCCTACCCTTAAGTTGCCTACCACCTTCCATGGCCTGTTAAAGCCATTGTATGTACATTCTGCCCTTGATCAACCAGGTCTTTACATCATTCTCCCTTATTTTATTTTATGGTATTCTTCATGATCAATTATCTTGCTCCCTCAAAACATTTCATCTCTCCAAGTGCTCTCCCACAGTTGCAGAGGGCTCTTCCGACCATAGCCCCCTTTCAGGTTAGCTGCACCTGTTATCACTTGATAATAATCATTCCACTCATGTTGTTTCCAGAGAAACAACAATCCTAAGCAGTTCCAGTGAAGTTGAAACTCATAGCACCAACTTAATCCAAAATGCTCACTTAATGACACACAAGCTGGTCTACAGCCTGGTGTGACAATACTTTGCCTTTAAGAAATGTATTTATATCATGTTTCTTGTAAAGGGTTTGTTCAGAATTCAATTCTGTTTAAACAGCGCCAATTTGTCAGTTCTAGGCAACCCACATGCTGAGAATGCAGAAGAATAACTTATCCTAGAAAATGGGGTGTTTTTAAAAAATCTGAGCTAGCGCATTTTTGTATATTTTAGGCTTTCCCCTGGGGTTTCGGAGTAGAGTTTAATTAGGTTGATTGACATGAGGCAGAGTCATGTGAATAGGAAGGGCTATGCTTAGACAGTCAAGTGGGCAGATTCTGCTTGGGTCTGCAAGAAACAAGAGGTATTTCTCTCGCTCTCTCGAGGTTGCTGCTTGAGTGTCAGAAGGCAGATGTCTCTCTACATATCTTTCTCCCGGGTCCTCAAAGGTTCTGGAAATGGTAACAAGTACAAATCACGCAAGCCTGTTGTTTCCTGACTGATGTTTGAAGAGGAGTTTAAGTCTGTTAGGAATATTGCTTAAATTGGAACTAATAGAGATAGGTTAGCAGTTAAGAATTGTATCTTGTCATGTTTAAGTATTTCAATTGTTAAAAGTTGAGCTAATTCATTTGTTGTATTTGAACTGTATTGTTGAATAAAGTTTGTTTTGATAAAAGCTTCCTAGTATGTCAACAGAATCACAGCTGGAGTGAAACACCTTATCCTCACACTAATGCCAAAATAAAAAATATTCGGGCTTTATAATATACTTTGGGGTTTCTGATCTGGCCCCTAACACTGGTCATGGATGCCATCAATGACCCCAACCTACTTTGGAAAATATCATAGCTCGGCAACATGTTATCCTATTGCCCCAGTTTAGTGTGAAACGAATGAAGGTTTGTACTATGTTGACCAGTCGCCTGTATGATATATGAGTAAGCATATATGAGTGGGTGAGTGTATGAGTGGGTGAAACTACCTAGCAATGGTACCTAGTCATAGCTCTAAAAGATGTTCTTTCAGCTTGCTTCACTTCAAGCATGAATAATACATTTGTGGCCATTTGAGTTCATCCCGTCATTAATTTTAACTTGTCTTTGTTTGCCATCATTCATGGGATTCTTCCCTGAGATACCTTGTCACTCGCTGAGCTGCTGTGCAAGTTGGTATTGTAAGGTTTCCTTTCTCAGAATCCCTATTTTTCAGCTGTCCCTTTTACTGCTGAAGCCTTGAAAATATTTCAATCTGTCAGTCTTCAAACAAATTAATGTATAATATTTGACTATTCTCGACTTCAGATAAACTTTACACGCTGTGAGGAGAAAAAGCAATCTAAAAAGAAAAAATATCTGCCAACAAAATATATTATACGATAAAAACAGAAAAATAACAAAAATGTTTCTGACTGTGGAAGTGAGCCATCACACATATGATTTTCCTTGTGTCTACTCCAGATGGGAAAATATAGCATTCAGCATAACTCTGTCTCAAATGGACAGAAAGTCATTGAATCTACTGTAATTTTGATATCAAACTTGAGCTTACGTGAGGTTTACTAGATTGATACCAGGTGAGACAGCCTGGACTTGTTTTCATTGGAGTTGAGAAGAGTGAGGGGTGACTTAATTAAAGGTAATAAGATCCTGAACTGTCTTGACAAGGTGGACTTGGAAAGGATGTTTCCTCTTGTGGGTGAGTCCATAACAATGGGACACTGTTTTAAAATTACGGCTCACTCTGATAAGGGAGAAGTGAGGAGAATCTTTTTCCCCCAGAACGTTGTGCGACATTTGTATTCTCTGTCTCCGAAGGCAGTGGAGGTGGGGTCATAGAATCCCTACATTGCAGAAGGAGGCCATTCAGCCCATTCAGTCCTCACTAACTCTCCCTCAGAGCATCCTTTTCCAAGCCCAAACCCCGCCCCATTCCTGATACCCCACGCACTTACCCCACTAATCCCCCTAACCTAGGGACATCTTGGGACACCTAGGGAAATTTTAGTATGGCCAATCCACCTAACCCGCACACCTTTGGACAGTGGAAACTGGAGCACCCAGACGAAACCCATGCAGGCACAGGGAGAACATGCAAACTCCACACAGTCACCCAAGGCTGGAATTGGAACCCGGGTCCCTAGTACTGTGAGGCAGCAGTGCTAACCACTGTGCCACCATGCCACCCATTAATCATTGAATATTTCTAAGGAAGAGATAGATAGCTTCTTATTCAGCAAGGGAATCAAAGGTTGCCAGGAGTGAATGGAAATGTGGAACTTAAAACACAAACAGATCAGCCATAATCTTATCAACTAGTGGAGCTGGCTCAAGGGGCCAAATGGCCTACTTCTGCTCTTATTTTGTATGTTCGTATTATATGTGAGTCCACTTTTGACTAATTTAAAAGGCACATTTGAAGATCATACTGGGAATAAACTAGCTGTACAGGTGTGAGAGATTTCTTCCAACTCCCCCAACATCTGCTCGACTCCAACGCTACCGTCCAGAATGGCTGTGGCTACAAATTTCAATTACTTATTTATAAAGCATTTAAATTATTATTTCAGCTGATATTAGTTGTATTCAGTGTATCGTGGTTTTATTATGCACATATAATGGGGGAATGCAGCTTTATTTCAGGTAATGGTGTCTGCTGCCTACAAGTCTTGACCAAGGTTAATGAGCTGATGATGAGATGTATAAATAATGAAACGTGAGACAAAAAATATTATTGTGCATTCAAACCCTGTTTGTGGGGCTTGGGAAGGGCAGTGTAAAAGACGGAGGCATTGATTACATCAGAGAATTGCAAAGTCAATTTACTGCTTCCTATAAATAAGCCAAACTGAAAAGAAATAATCAAGTATCTTGATAAGCATTCTCATACAGTCATATAAACAACTGATAGAGATATCAGCTTAAATTCTGTGCTTCACCCAAATGGAAATTGGATATGAGAGCATAGTAACGCAAATTGTCTAACCTGTGCTTCCAACATGGAGCATGGGATTGTGGAATGAAATATACCTTCTGAATGCTGAACTAAACTAGCCAATGGTGGCAATTTTCAGTCACAGTATTGTGTTTCGTGCCTCAAAGTGGCCAGCTTGAAAATTGAGGTCAAAAGGCTCACTCCATCGCTTTTCAAAACTTGCCTGTCGCCTGGCCATTCAAATATGGTGGAGGGCTGATTGCCACACCCCAGGAATGGGCGAGATTATGGATTAAAGTAGGTGATATTTAGGACAGGACGGCCATGTTGTTCAAAGGTCAGTTCGAGGTCAGACATAATGCCACAAAAACAGAAAATGCTGGAAAATCTCAGCAAACTCTGACAGCATCTGTGGAGAGAGAATAGAGTCCAACGTTTTGAGTCTGGATGACCCTTTGTCAGAACTAAGAGCAAAGAAAATCAGAAGAGATTTATACTATGAGGGTGGCTGGGGGGGGGAGGGGGTTAATAGTGCAAAGGGAATGTAAATGATAATGAGGAAGGCCAAGAGAGGTGCTAAAAGTGTATATTAAGTGATCAGAATGTGTGAATGGCAGAACAGAGATACAGATTGTTATGGGACTGCCTGAGGAATGTGACAGTTGCCCTAAAGGGGGTTGGGTAGGGGGGTTGGCAGAAAAATGGAGAATGAGAATGGAGAAGTGGAAGAATAGAAGTGAGAATGAAGGATGATAAAAATGGAATGAAAAGTAGAAATGAAATAAACTTGCTGAGATTTTCCAGCACTTTTTGTTTTTGTTTCAGGTTCCAGCATCCGCAGTATTTTGCTTCGAGACATAATGCCACGCCTGTGAACAAACTCACTCCGCCTGAGAAATGGCAGTGGATGATAAGTTGAAGTTGCTGATGAAGGTATAGGAATTAGTATGACCTGAATATAATTGCCATCTTCTTCTTAATGTTTAGTGAGAGAAAATTACAATTCATCCGGGATCAATCGTTGGACAGTTTGTCTGATTGCACGGAGTGCAATGGAGACATCATGTTGAATTGTGGAAAGTTAGAACTGGTTGTCCTCAGTATTCAGAAAGTTCCATGAATGTGGTTGATAGCAACGGGTCTCAGGTCGATCAAGAAAAAGAGGGGACTTTGGATTGATATTTGGGAGCTTGCGAGAAGATGGTGCAAGGATGAGAACACAAGCCATTGCTGGATATGCTGTGAATACGATTCAATAAGTGCAGTGGAACCAAGGAAAGACAATTCCCCCCCAAAGTTGACCATGCTGAGAGCTGCAAAGGGTTGAAGAGGGGATAGTCTACCATGGTCCTCATAGAAACTGTTGTTAGTCACTTTGTGAAGGACAGTTTCAATGCTTTGGAAGTGGCAAAAGTCTGATTGAAACTTGATGCCAGGCAGATAGTCAGATGGTACAGAAACTGCCTTTAGAGTCAACTGGCCAGCTTACATATGGAAATTAACCCATGCTGGGGGATAATGTTGCAGATGGGTAACCTGTAGCTGAGTGATATGAGATGACCAAAGAATAGAAAACTTGAGCTCAGACACACATCTGAGTAATGAGAGGAAAATCTGTTTGAGGAAATGTATTGGCTGCATTCTGGGAAATAGAATCAGAACGGTTCAAGGACAGTGAGCCATACTGCAATCTGGCAGGGTATCTTTAGTGATTTGAACCAGAATGGGTTTGCTGGTGTGCACTGGTCATAAATCAGATTTTGGGTACTCAAGCATGGAGAGAATGTAGTACTGAGTACTTATGACTCAATCAAGGACCTTGGAGAGAGAAGACATGTTTTAAACAGCTTGGTGGTTTCCCAGAAAATATGAGTTTTTGTAAGGACGGGTGGGTGATGAGAGTGATTTAAAGAAATATTTGGGAAAATGTTGCAAAAATCAATAGATACACAGGGCCCGATTTTACCAAAGCTTCGCGCCCGAAAACGGGCGCGAAATGGCAGTAAAGTTGGGCGCAGGCCTATGCCGCGATCCACACCCGATTCCTAGCGGATCGCAACTTTACCAACGGCCGATTCGGGCGCCATTCCAGTGCGCGCCCAAATCGGCCAGCGCGACGATTTAAATGCATTTGCATGCATTTAAATCGACTTAATGAAGCGCACGCCCAACTTTACCATCAACTCCCCCTTTACCAGCGTTCGGCCCAATTCGCATCCGTGCCTTTACCGACCTGATAAATAAAAGTCCAACTTGTACTTTTATTCGGCAGGGGAATCGCCGAGGCCCACCCTTCGCGGACACCCCCTCTAACCACCCCGGCAGACCCTCCTCCCCCGGGATCGGACACGTCTGGGAGGCAGGCCCCCCGGCAGAGCACACATCTAACCTACCTTGATCGTGGTCTCCCTCCACCATCCTTCCTGCTCACCTTCAGTCCTTCGACAGCCTGCAGCACGTTCCTGGACACTGACTTTGAGCCACGGCTGAAGTGACCGGGCTTCACACAGGTCCACTGGCGTCTGCCGGAGGAGGGGGGGTGGGCCCAGTTGGAACTTTAGTGGAGGGTGGGGGGGGGGGGGGGGTGGGCCCAGTTGGAACTTTAGTGGGTGGGGGGGGAGGGGTGGGATGAGGAGAGGGGGTGGGTCCACATCGCCCTCTTGGGGGGGGTGCTGGGAGGGGAAGGGGTGTGACTTATCATCCCCTGGGGGGGTGGGAGGGGAGTGGGGGGGTGACGTCTCATCCTCTGGGTGGTGGGGGGGGTGGAGGGGGTGTGACCCTCATCCTCTGGTCGGGGGGTTCCGCTGCCTGTCTGCGGCCGATCCCTCCTGGCACCATTACTGGTACACTACCAGCCACAGCCATCTCTCCCGCTCTCTCGCACCTGCAGGGAAGAGTAATCTGTGGCTGGTAGTGTACCAGTGATGGTGCCGGGGGGATCAGCCGCAGACAGGCAGCGGAACCCCCCCCGACCAGAAGATGATACGTCACACCCCCTCTCCACTCAGCACCCCCCCCCCCCCCCCGCCATCCCCCCAAGGAATGAGACATCACACCACCCCTTCCCTTCCCCAGGGAATGAGGCATCACACCCCCTCCCCTCCCGCCCCCCCCAGGGAATGAGACGTCACACACCCTCTCCCCACCCCAGGAATGAGGCGTCACACCCGGCCCCCCACCCCCCCCAGGGAATGAGACGTCACACCCCCTCCCCTCCCGCCCCCCCAGGGAATGAGATGTCACACCCCCCCCCCCCCCCCCCCCGGGGAATGAGACGTCACACTCCCTCTCCCCCGCCCCCATCCCCCAGGGGATGAGACATCACACCCTCTCTCCGCCCCCCCCAGGAATGAGACGTCACACCTCCCCTCCCCTCACCCCCCCCCCCCCCCCCCCCCCCAGGGGATGAGACTTCACACCCCCTCTCCCCCCCACCCCCCAGGGAATGAGATATCACACCCCCCTCCCCTCTCACCCCCCCAGGGGATGATAAGTCACACCCCTTCCCCTCCCCCCCCCCCCCCCCCCACCAGAGGATGAACAGCAGAGAGGCTCTCTCCACTCTCTGCTTTTTGCTTCGCGCCCGGGCACATTCTGTCAGATTGTTCCGGCGGCGCTAAGCCCCGCCCATTGGACTGGCGCCGGAAAAAAGCGTATGGGCGCGGGCTCGGATCTATTTGACGCCCGCACCCGGCACTTAGTCTCTAAATGGTAAAATGTCAGTAAGTGTGAGCTGAGAAAGGAAGATTGTGTTTCAAGAGTTGCACAGGAAGGGAGTTGAGGAAACAATTATCTGTAGGAATTGAATCTGATGAATGTCGCTTGGGATGTGGAGGAAAAATGTGCAAAGAACGGTGACTGGGTTTAGAGGCTAGTCAAGAGATGCAGGAAGATGACTGGATGGAAGATGGAGGAGGCTTCATTTCAGCAAGAAATTAGACTCATAAATAGAATCTGAGGGGAAGGTGTGTAGAAGGAAATTGGAAGAGAAAAATAAAAGCTGTACTAATCCTTTTTCAAAATACCTGCAAACTTTTATTGCGAATTGCACGTTTGATGAAGATATTGATCCACTTTTGAATCTTTGTAACTAGGCACACATACTGTTTGCATGGTATTAACATTTCAACCTGATAATCTATGTATTGACACGCACTGCTCTTAAATTAACCAGCAACGTAGGGTTGGTTATAGTTATATCGATATTCAGTAAGAGAGTACATGTAAATGCAGTCGACCAGAACAATATTCAGCCTATATAGCTTGCAAGGTAAATCATGTTTGTACCACACAATCACTACAGGACATAATGATAATAAAGTGGAGAGTTAATGATTACATCAGTTTAAATTCTTGACATAAGTTTAATCATTGAAAAAGGTTATTCAAGGTTTGAAAGTATTATTTCAGCAATGACCTTTTCATGTCTTTTTGGCGTGTGCGTGCCTGTGTGTGTGTATATTACTCATATATTATTAGATCTGACTTAAATATGGAGACTGAGTTCAATATATCCAAATTTGAAGGCTAAACAAAGTTAGATGGGGAATTCAGCTGTAATGAGGACATAAAGTTTTGAATATTACCAGCCCTTAGGGAACAGCGGAGGCAGAAAATGATCCTTAATTGCCATTGAAGTGGTTCATTTGAACTCCAGACTGTCTGTCACCTTTTTGCACTGGTAATATGGAATGATGCTTGGAAGAAGATAGACATACTACCCGCTGACTGTGCCATTTTGCCAATCTTCCCACATTCCAGCTCACACTTACTGACATTGTGTACCTATTGCTTTTTGCAAACATTTTCCCAAATATTTTTTGAACTCACTCTCATCACCCACTTCCCACCCCCCCCACCCCACCCACCCAACCCTCCCACACCTTACCCCCTTTACTGTGCCGCATCCAAAAGTTGCCAGGTTGGTCATTTTGGAGGCAAGACCACTGTCAATTCCTTAAGATCAATGATATACAACATAAAATAAGTGTCCAGAAAGCCCGAATGGCTTCAGGAAAGAAACAAAAGAACATTTCCAAAAAAGGGATCCAGAATCTGCTGTAAAGGTCCTCTTTGAGTCACCCTTCCTGTTTTCTGACTATGATATGTGGCGGAATTGACATCCCTCATGCTCCTATGGTGCAAGATGGAATAGGATTCTCCCATCACCATGTTTGTTTAATAAAATGAGGCATCGTCCTGCTTCAAATTCCCAGTAGCTCCCAGCAACCACCCCAGCCTGACATTCTACCCACTGGCCAGATCTGCTGTTGATACAAATCTAGGTCGGAAAGTAAGTTGTGAGGAGGATATAACGAGTCTGCAAAGGGATAGAGATATGTTAAGTGAGTGGAAATACATCTGACAGAGAGTATGATGTGGGGAAATTTGAGGTTGTCCACATCGGCTGGTCTTATAGCCACTGTACACAGAGCAGATATAGCCACAGGTTCTTTACAATGGAAGACTCAGCCTTGGTAAGGCCATTGAATGTGAAGGAGTGATAGCTAGATTCTCTGCTGTTGGAGATAATCATCGGTTGTAACTTTCTGGCTGTTTGGACCGGTGGGATCTTTCAGTCCCACCATCGGCATACCCACACCTCGGGTTTCATGGCAGCAAGACATGCATTCAATAGGAAATCCCACTGACAACTGTGGCAACAAAGACCCTGTCGCCAACCAATGGCAGATTGCCTCCTACAGCCACAAAACACGTGGCCGATTACACGGTAAATCCTGCCCATTGTCTGACACTTGTGTGGCATGAATGTTAAATGTCACGTCTCAGCCCAAGCCTGAATATAGACATGGATTACTTTAATACCTGAAGAGTTGTAAATGGTGATGAACACTATGCAATCATTAGCAAATATTTCTAATCCTGACCTTAGGATGGAGGGAAAGTCATTGATGGGATGACTGAAGGTGGTTGTGCCTGGGACACTATCCTGAATAATTTCTGCAGTGACATCCTGGGGTTGAGATGATTGGCCTCCAACAAGAACAATGATCTTCCTTCATGCTGGGTATAACTCCAACCAATAAAGAGATTACTTCCTGTTTCCCAGTGACTTCAGTTTTGCTGGGGCTTCTTGATGCCATTTGGTGAAGTGCTGCCTTGATGTCAACAGCAGTCACTCTCACTTCATCACTTGAATCTAGCTCTTTTGTCAATGGTTGTATCAACAATGTAATTAGGTCAGAAGCCAAATGGTCCTGCCCGAAATCAAACTGCATTGATGAGCAAGTTATGGCTGCAAAAGTGGCACTTGATAGCACTGTTAACACCTTCCATCATTTGCCTGATGAGTGAGACTAGGCTAATGGAGTGATGATTGGCTGGATCGGATTTGCCTTGCTTTTTTTATGACAGTAACTGCATAGAGTTCCCACAGCAACAGGTCTTTGCCCACTTTTCTGATTGCGATCATTCACTTCAAACAGAAAATATTCCCTTTGCCACTTTGAAGTCTACCAGTTCATGAAGAACTGTCTGTCGGAACTGAAACATTTAATCAGAGGAATGAAGAATCATAGAAATTACAGCAAGGAAGGAGGCCATTCAACCCTCATGTCCACATGGCCATCAATTAACCACCCAGTTTAATCCCACTTTCCAGCTATTGGTTAATGACCTTGTAGGTTACCACAATTCATACGTAAGTTATTTTTAAATGTTCCAAGGGTCTATCACCCATTCAGAAATTTAGATCTTCCGTCACTCTTTGAGTCAGAAATTTGCCTCTTGAATCCCCTCTAAACCTCCTACCCTTTTTTCTTAATATATAACTAGAAGGTAATGCTTTATTCGGAGCTGAAGGCGGATGATCAGAGATTATGGTTGAATTTATAGTGACCTCCCTTCCCTGATTCATACGAATGAGCATTGTAGCTTCACAAATTGGTAGAAAATGTACAAGTAATTATGGTTTATTAAACTGGATGCCCAAACCATTTGTATAATGCTTTTATTTAGCCTTTGTATTCTTATAGCACTGTGCATGCAATTGGCTTAAGCATATCAGCAATAGTTTGAAGAAAACTAATTTAACAAAAGCTGTCTAGATAATCCAATAGTCTTGATTCTAGTTTTAGGACCTTAGCCGGTCAGATTTAAGAAAGATAACACTCTGGAAAAATCAGAATTAGCTTTGCAGGATTTGTGATTTTCTGTCCTTTGTACAGGTGAATGCTTAACAGTTTCCTTCATTCTACAGCTTTTGAAAGATTGGAATTTTTAATCACGTTTTCAGTTATTAAAACGAGTCTGTTCCAAGTAGCAATTTGATCAGGATCACATATCATCTTTTCAGAATGACATTTATGGCTGAGATTACATTGAAACAGCTGCTACACCGTTGTTTCAGCTCCACTATGGCTTGTAGTTTGCAGGTAGCAGCCAAGGGATGGGTGAATGTCGTTGACCTCGAAGAAAGCTACCCACAAAGATTTTGCGTATTCTTTGGCGTGGAATTCACCTATCATGTTGCCAAATTCATTCTGACACCATCACAACAGGAAACCAGGAAGCTGAAAGCATTCATTTACATTCACTTTATAATCATTTTGCAGAGGACGGCTTTAATATTGGGACAGACACATGAAATCAAGGTAGAAATTGAAATATCATAAACATTTTAATGAATGGAGAGAGTGATGGTCCAGATTACTAAAATTAGTTTTTCATGGCCAGATCATAATCATGTTCAGTGATTATCATTTAGCAAGCTGCTAAAAATGCAATTACACCTTAGTCAATAAAGCTATCTTTTTTGATGATTCTTACAATGCGAATGATGTTTACATTCACATCAAGTCAGGGATTCAGTGCTGATTCCATCTATGAAGATTTAGAAAACTCTCCCTGCAGAGGAGCAAAAGTATCACTGATGGAAACTTCTATTCCTGTGTTTAACTTTACTTGCACGAACCCCATAAGTTACTGTTAGCTTTGCATGAATAATGGCAGACAGTTTCACCATCATTACAACCACACATTCCAGACCATTATGTTCTGAAGCGTTTATAAGCTAATTTTCTTATCTGCAGTGCTTTGTTCCCCATCACAGTTTCACCCAAAGCGATCCCTCTGCCTTTGATGTGGATCTCTGTCCTTTTTGAGGCATAATTAAAGTATTACATAACTTTAATTGTAATGTATCAAACTACCTCCTAACACTTGCGCTGAAAGCATTTGTGGGGAATAATTCATATCTTTCTCATTTAATTGTATTGCATGACTCAGAAGGCTTATGCTTTTTTAATTAACGCCTATTCTCCAATTAAGTTCATTTCAATATATAAGTTAGCTTTAATCACAAAATTCATCAATTTATTATCTGTAATAACACAATGATTAAACTCCTGAGGATTTTCTAAAGGTTGAAACTTGTGGGAGTATATTATTAATGAAAAATTTACACTGGCACTAATAATGATTTTTTTTCACCCATTCACTGTCAAACAGCAGAATCCCACTCATTCTCTGGATATGGCTGTGACGCTCTTTATAAAGGATTACTTTTTGTTCCACATTGGCTTCATTTTACTCACTTTTTAGAACCTTGAGTAAATGCATGTTTTTACATACTGCATCAATCATGGGGAGGCGATGGCCTAGTGGTATTATTGCTGGACTAATAATCCAAAAACTTAGCTAATATTCTGGGGACCCAGGTTTGAATGCCATCATGGCAGGTGGTGGAATTTGAACTCATTAATTAAAAAATCTGGAATTAAGAATCTACTGATGACCATGAAACCATTGTTGATTGTTGGAAAAGCCCATCTGGTTCACTAATGTCCTTTTGGGAAGACAATCTGCCATCCTTACCTAGTCTGGCCTACATGTGACTCCAGATCCACAGCAATGCGGTTGACTCTCAACCACCCTAGGGCAACTAGTGAGGGGCAATAAATGCTGGCCAACCAGTGATGCCCATGTCCCATGAATGAATAAAAAAAATCAGCATGACAGATTTAAATATCAGTTTACAATTTGATTATGCATATTCATTATTAGAATGCAAAGCTACTAATGCAATGACCTTAATTTCCTACAATGTATGTTTTGCATAGAGCAAGTGCTTGAATGTAGAAGTTGCCCTTTGTAAAATTGAGTTTTTTTGCCATCCATGTACTGAGAGTCTGACACCTGAGTGAATGTTGCATGTCTGGTAGGAGATTGGTAATAGTGCCTTCACTTATTTTGTCCTTTGTGTGGCCATTGATCCTCTTTTGCACTGTTACCTCCTGAGGTGGTGCAGTTTGCATTACTTTTATCACTTGCCAGAAGGCTACACTCTCTTCACAGGATCATATCATTCAGCCCAGAAGGATGCCTTCCAGTCCATTGTGCCTGAATTGATGCTTTGACGCACTAACAGTAGTCCCACTTTCCAACTCTTTGTCCATATCCTTGCTGGTGTTCCCCTTACCCAATCCCCTTTTGAAGGTTACAATTTAATCTATTTCTTCCTTCAACTTTTCAGCAAGTGCATTCCAGATTTTAACAACTTGCTGCATAACAGAAGTTTTCCTCATTTCCCTTCTTGTTCTTATGAAAGTAATCTGCCACTCCTGGCCCTCACTTGCTTCCAATATTTACAGAGACATAGCTGAGAACCTGCGCACCTTGCAGATGATGACTACTCAAGTACCCTGCCCTTGAGAATGAGGATGCCGTTGCTTCAGACAGTTTCCTTATCCTCCTTCCTGCCTCTCAGAACTCTCTCTCTCTCTTTCTCCTAGCAACAGTAAACCCGTTAGGTGAAGCATTATTGTTCTAAGCCCCAGGAGGAAATTGCAGCAGGTTAGGAGAGGATTGACACGCTGTTTCTAACTCACCAATGCCAGAAAAATTCAGCTCAATATCTTTATTTATTATCATTGCAATCTTAGGTTAATATCGTAGAATAATTAATCAAGTTGTCCAAAATGAAATTGTCTGAGTTCCCAGTAGTGTTCATAGAATGACACTAGTAGGAATAGAATAAATAATTTTGTACTGTAATAAACTTGTTTATTTTCCCAAGATTATCTTCTTCAACTCCATATATCAGCTAAGGAAATTAAATCACAAATTGAGTTTACAATGAAGCAATGAATAAATAAATGGCTTTTAACCTCGATGGTGAATGTCATCGAAGTAAAGTTGCTGTATAATCACAGTAATAATAGCTCCTGCAGCCAGATATAATGTATGGCAGCGGTTACCACAAAGAGATTTTAGATGTGAAAGAGGCAGTGTAGCTTCAGTCTCTGATACCAATCTTGATATCTAAGTGTGATATGCCAAGTTATGCAAACTATCACAATCTACACCCCTCCAAGGGCATCTCACAGGAGAGTGATTACACACCAGGTGCAGTGTAACAATAATGAAGTGTAACACTGTACTTTAAATTTTGAATGGGATGCTTTTTAGCGTTTCATGGGACTAATCGCTTTAGCCTTCACTCTCCTCACCTCAAAAGATGCGGTGCAAGGAAAAATGGCCTCTCCATGCATCTCAGCATATGCTTGTGGATGACCCTGCTGTAATGTGATATGCAATTTGACCAAAGTGTTTGGTTAGAAATTTAAGGAATAGTGTAAACTTAAAGCATGCCTTGAAGAATTCATGGAATGCTGGTGTTGTGAGAAGCTTTGACAAGTTTTAGAGAACAAAAACTTGAAATAAGTTTAAATGTTTAAAATGCTTCTGTTCTTGGTCGTCATTTATTAGCACAACTGATGGTGGAACTCCAGTCCAGTGGTTTTCAACTGGTGTGCCGCGGCACACTGATGTGCCGTGAGAACTGCTCAAGTGTGCCGTGAAATTTTGTACAAAGGTAATGAAAATCTATGTGAAACAAACATGTTGTTTCAGCTTAAACAATATTCAATCCAACCAAAATTACAATTCATAAAATTAATCACAAAATACTTTAAATGTGAGGTATCGATCTTTCAGTTCTAAAACATGAAACATGGGCAAAGGGTGAAATTAAGATGACGTGATTATTTTTATTAGTCGCCATAGAAACCGAGCAATGGCATCACACACTTTTCTAGCGATAATGAAACAAGACAAAACAAGTTAGCAGCAGTGAAATTCACCATATCCACATTTCTTTGCTGAATCTATTTTATACACCTTGATCAAAGAAGAAATCGATAAGTTTAATTCCTCCACTTATTCAATTCATAAGTGAAAAGGTAAAATTCAGATGCCTAACTAAGTGCTGTGTGTAGACCAGGGCTATGAATAGTTAGATGTAGCTGAGTTGAGCAGATTTTGAAAATGCATGTGCTCTCTGTTGAAGACAGTGTATTCTGTGGTAGATTTGAATCATCTGATCCTTCCTTAGCTTGTTGCAAACCTCTCTAGTAAGACCATAACCATAGTGAATGTCAGTAAATGCGACATTTACGAGCAATCAATTCAGCTTAAAAAAGTGGGTGTAGCCGTGGAATTGTTTGCCACATTGAAGTGTGCCATGTTTCTGAAAAGGTTGGGAACCACTGCTCTAGCCTACTCGCAGAGCACCGTACTTCACAGATCTGAAACCAATACCAATACCAATGCCAGGATGTTGCCTGCTTTGGAGGGCATTATCTATGAGGAGAGGTTGGAGAAACTTGGTTTGTTCTCACTGGAACGATGGAGGTGCGACCTGATAGAAGTCTACAAGATCATGAGGGGAATGGACAGAGTGGATAGTCAGAAGCTTTTTCCCAGGGTGGAAGAGTCAATTACTAGGTTGCATAGGTTTAAGTTCCGAGGGGCAAGATTTGGAGATGTATGAGGCAAGTTTTTTACACAGAGAGTGGTGGGTGCCTGGAACTCGCTGCCGGGGGAGTTGTGGAAGCAGATACGACAGTGACTTTTAAGGGGCATCTTGACAAATACATGAATAGGATGGGAATAGAGGGATATGGTCCCCGAAGGGATAGGGGGTTTTAGTTCAGTCGGGTAGCCTGGTCAGTGCAGGCTTTTGGAGAGCCGAAAGGCCTGTTTCTGTGCTGTAATTTTCTTTGCTCTTTGTTCAAAGTAAACAGCAACCTGAGCTGCATCTGAGATAAAAATGAACAAGATTGCATTCAGGTGAAATCAAAGATAATGAGAGAAATGTCAAAGCAAGATCAGTTGCCACATTGTATAAAAGTGAAATTGGCATTTTCTGATAATCTTCTAAATTCTTGGAAATTTACAGGTCACATTGGTGCTGAAAGATTTCTCCAGCAAATCCCAATCTTCTGCCTCTTCCGTAGCCTTTTAAAATGTTTTGTGTCAAATATTTATTCCTTTCCTTTATAAAAGTTATTCTGGATTCTGCTACCACTACCACCGCCCCCCCACCCCTGCCACCGCACCCCCTTACCCCCTCTTCTCATTTCTAGTTGAGTGTTCCATATCCTAAACATCCTAAAAACCGTCTTCCTATTTCTCTCTTTGTGTTTCTGGTGGTAAATATATGCTATGCTGATAACAATCAAGTAGTAGAAAATAGTTTCCAAACATCAACTGCACCCAACACCCAATTTACTTTATCACAAGCCCCCTCAGAGTTTTGAATTTCAAAGTCTATTCTCTCTGTTAATATTCTGTGATGTGGAGTTGCCAGCGTTGGACCAAGGTGGACCTGGGTTAAACCTGTTGGGCTTTAACCCGGTGTTGTGAGACTTCTTAGTGTGCCCACCCCAGTCAAACGCATCTCCACATCATGGCTACCATCGACATCGCAAACCGCCGCCTCAAAGTGGAGAGGATCTCCAAGAAGATCATGCATATTGACACAGACATCAAACTTCTACAAAAATGCAAGAAAGCAGACAAGATCTATTTATTTGACTCACCTGATGTAGGAGCAGTGCTCCGAAAACTCGTGATTCCAAATAAACCTGTTGGACTTTAACCTAGTGTTGTGAGATTTCTTAATATTATATGATTTCACTGTCCTGACTTTTATGACCACTTTTTATTACAGCATGTTCCAAAAATAGTCAATGTCCTAAACGTTTCTTCCTTCAATTCCTCAATTGCCAACATGTGTTTAATTTGCATTAGTGCTTTATAATCTAATCTCCTTCAGTATCCTTAGAGTCATTAGATATTTCAGGTTCTTGAATTTTCACACTTTGGTATTTGTTAAATGTTACCCCATTTTCAAATGTATCACATTCCAATCTTACCAAACCAGGAAACTGTTAAAACATTAGGAGGTGTTAGTCTCTTCCCCAGCCCGCTACAAGTATCATTGAATAACAATGAACAGTTTTGTTTTTTCAATACACCATCCATCACAATAGAGGGTAGTGCTGAGCCCACTTTGAGACTTTAGCAACACCAGGAGAAAGACTGAGAACAAATGCTTAACTATTGTCTTAGCATGCTAACATACTGTGTCACTGTGCCACATAGTTCTTGACATCTGAACAATTTCTTACAATCCCCGAACACACTGGTCTATTCATTTGTCTTTTGAGTCAGCATGTTGTGTATCGAAGGCACATAATCTAACCTGGCAATCTTGAAGGGGTGGCACAGTGGTTAGCACTGCTGCCCCACAGTGCCAGGGACCCGTGTTCAATTCCGGCCTCAGGTCACTGTCTACGTGGAGTTTGCACGTTCTCCCCGTGTCTTTGTGGGTTTCCTCCAGGTGCTCCAGTTTCCTCCCACAATCCAAAGATGTGCAAGGTTAGGTGTATTGGCCATGCTAAATTGCCCCTCAGTGTCAAGGGGACTAGCAGGGTAAATATGGGAGGGTTACAGGGGTAGGGGCTAGATGGGATTGTTGTTGGTGCAGGCTCGATGGGCCGACTGGCCTGATTCTGCACTGTAGGGATTCTGTGAATCTTCTAGATATATATTGTTGAAGCTACGAGCCTTTAGGTGTGATGTTGACATGCTTTCTGGCCAATCTGGTGACTCCAGAAGTTGCAATTTGTGTGGCGCTTCTTGAAGATAAAGCATGAGTTTCTCCAGCTGTCCTGGCCAACATTCTTTCCACAACCATTAGCAGCAAAAGCAGATGAATTGCCTCACTTAGCTCATCATTTAGTGGGGTCTTGCCATGTGCTTGAATGGTTGCTGCAATTTCCATTATAGCAATAAACTTAAAAACAATTCATTGCGTGGTTTGTGCCTCGAGAAATTTCAATAGAAATCCAATATTCCCTTTTGTAAAAGAAAGGTCACAATATTGATTGGATGAAAAAATAAACTGAGCAACTTTGCATAATTTAATCATAAATTCCAAACGCGTGCAGGTTAGGTGGCTTGGCCATGCTAAATTGCCCCTTTAATGTCCCAAGATGTATAGGCTAGGGGGATTAGCCATGCTAAATGTGTGGAGTTACAGGAATATGGCTGGGGTTGGGCCTGAGAAAGATGCTCTGTCAGAGAGGCGGTGCAGACTCAATGGGCCGAATGGCCTCTTTCAGCACTGTAGGGATTCGATGATTCTATAAATGCTTAAGGGGAATAATATTATCACTTATTTTTCTGACTTCGGTCAAAAACCTTTTGAAGTTAAGTTGTGAGTTTATTGAACTTATTTTATCTATGCTCTTCTTTCACTCTAATCATGTTATATTGTGGTTAAATATTCGCTTACTCAGCGTCCAAATATATCATTTATACAATCCACTCATTGATAAAATAATGGAAAATAGTTCACAGCCTAGATGGACTGCAATAGCTTATGGAGCAGTCAAACTAAATAGCGGTCAGCAGAGGTTCCCCCTCCCTTTTATCAATATTACTGTTCTTGGTGAAAGGTTAATTGGATGTGTATTGATTTGTTTTCTGAAACACATGTACATGATTTCTCATATGTGAAAATTGATCTTTTTTTCGGTTTTCCTGCATTTTCCTTTGCATTTTTGGAGAGATTACAGCCAGTGCAGTTTGACATAAATTGTTTCTCAGCATCAATCTATTTTTCTCAAATCAGGAGAACACATACGCCTCACACATATAAGCAAATTATTCAACACGATTTTCTGAAAATGTATGAAAGGGATATAAAATTCAATGACTCTTAGTGATACAATGTGGCGATCTTACCAGAATTTGGCAAAGTGTCAGGACCTGACTGAAACCCGGGGTATTGGCCGGTTTTCTCTTTAGACCTGCTGACACTGCCAAAAAAAACAGGTGGGTGTATTTCACACCATCATGTTGAGAGGTGGGACCTAAACGCCCTTACCCTGCCAAAAATAGCCATCGTCGGCATTCCCGACAATAATCTCTTCCTGAATGCCAGTAAAATGAAGGAGATATTCATTGACTTCAGGAAGCGTAGCGGAGGACATGTCGCTGTCTGCATCAATGGTGGTGTAATGGAAATGGCCGAGAGCTTCGGGTTTCTAGGTGTCCAGATCACCAACAACCTGTCTTGGTCCCTTCATGCTGGCACTATAGTTAAGAAAGCCCACCAATGCCTCTACATTCTCAGGAGGCTAAGGAAATTTGGGACTATCCCTGGCACAAGTTGACACTGCCAGGTTTGCATTGCGAGGTTTGCACTGCCTTCCGTACCGGAGGTAATGCCAAGAAACATTGCCAGGCCACTGCCTGGCCATGTCCCTCTCTCCCGGGGCCATGCTCACCTTTAAGTCCCTGGGTGGATCCCCAGAACAGGTTCACGTCTAGTGGGGGAATATATGGCAAAGGAGATGTTGGACGTGAACTTAATTACACTGCCAGCGAGGGGTGGCAAAGGAGGAGTGGCAAAAATCGGAGATCGCGATCTAGTCAGTGAAATTAGTGATTTCTGTGTTTGCTGGATCTTGAGCCCCTGCCATCATTTCCGTGGATGGAGAGTGAGCTCAAGATCCTGCCCTATGTATAGAGTATTTTTAAATGAGTATGGATGGGATTTTATGGCCTTGCTTGTCCCAAAACTGTAAAATCCCGCCCAAGGTCAACGAACCTTTCCATGGTCCACCCCTCACCCGCTCTGAATCCCGTGGTGAGTGGCATGCTAAAATTCCGGCCATTGCTTCCAAAATGCAGCTTCACAATGCTTATTTTCCACACAGAATGTTCACCATTTTGGGACCATTTCATAGTTTACCACTGGTTCAGAGATGGGCTAACTGCAACATCATTAAATTACCATTAGTTTTATCCATTAAATGTCTGGTTGATTGCAAACGAATGTACAAATAATCATCTGCCCATGTTGACTGAATAGATTCAAGTTACTGAGGGACTGGATTGTGGTACCATAAACTTATGGCTTTGTCACCCCTTGGGGAAGTTTGGGTGTGTAAGACAAAATATAGAAGGCTTTGTAGAGGCAGACAGGAGGCGAAGTGTTTTTAAGGTTGCTGATTTGCACCAATGTGATGGATTGAAACTCATCTTGTGTACCGGGAGCTGTGATGAGGAGGAAGGAAGAGGGAACCTGCAAGTTGGGCTTCCTGCGTGTTCTGTAGTTTTTATGTGTGTGATGTCACCAACTGATTCCCTTTGCAGTTCCCTGATTGACAGGCTTGACTTCCAATCAAGTGGGAGCGTTTGGGCGGAGGCCACAGTACAAGGTAGGTCTGCCTCCTTGGCGGTGGTGAGGATTTGATATCTGAGGGTGGGGGGAGGGGTTGCTGGACCCCAAGGTGGTGACCAATCCCCGGGGCCATGGTCAGATTCTCGGGCCTGCAGGGATATCACGTACAATCTGTCTTTGTCCCCCCCATGCCGGCATAATAGAAAGGAAAGCCCTCTACTTTCTCAGGAGACAAGGAAATTCGGCATGTCCACTATGACTCTTACCAATTTTTACAAATGTACCATAGAAAGCATACTTTCCGGATACATCACAGCGTGGCATGGCTCCTGCACTAACCAAGACAGCAAGAAACTACAAAGGATTGTGAACATAGCCCAATCCATCATGCAAACCAGCCTCCCATCCAGTGACTCTGACTACACTTCCTGCTGCCTTGGAAAAGCAGGCAGCACAATCAAAGACCCCACGCATTCCAGATGTACTCTCTTCAACCTTCTTCTGTTGGGAAAAAGATACAGCAATCTGAGAACGCGTACCAACCGACTCAAGAACAGCTTCTTCCCTACTGCCATCAGGCTTTTGAATGGACCTATCATATATTAAGCTGATCATTTTCTTTATCCTATCTGTAATTGCAAAACTATATTCTGTACTTTCCTTCTCCACTATGTACTCTATGAATTTGTCTGTATGGTACGCAAGAAACAATACTTTTCACTGAATCCCAATACATGCGACAATAATAAATCAAATCAAATCAAATTTTGTAAATGCAAATACTACTGCCACTGTTTGTCCATCATAAAAGGATTGAATGTTTGTGGAAGGGGTAACAATCAAGCGGGCTGCTTTGTCTTGGATGGTGTCAAGCTTCTTGAGTGTTGTTGGAGCTGCACTCATCCAGGAAGTGGGGAGTATTCCATCACACTGCTGATCTGTGCCTTGTAGATAGCAGACAGGCTTTGGTGAGTCAGGAGGTGAGTCACTCATCCCAGAATTCCCAGCCTCTGACCTGTTCTTATATATGATGTGGAGATGCTGGCATTGGACTGGGGTAAACAGTAAGAGTTTTAACAACACCAGGTTAAAGTCCAACAGGTTTATTTGGTAGCAAATGCCATTAGCTTTCGGAGCGCTGCTCCTTCGTCAGATGGAGTGGAAATCTGCTCTCAAACAGGGCACAGAGACACAAAATCAAGTTACAGAATACTGATTAGAATGCGAATCTCTACAGCCAACCAGGTCTTAAAGATACAGACAATGTGAGTGGAGGGAGCATTAAGCACATGTTAAAGAGATGTGTATTGTCTCCAGACAGGACAACCAGTGAGATTCTGCAAGTCCAGGAGGCAAGCTGTGGGGGCTACTGATAGTGTGACATAAACCCAAGATCCCGGTTTAGGCCGTCCTCATGTGTGCGGAACTTGGCTATCAGTTTCTGCTCAGCGACTCTGCGCTGTCGTGTGTCGTGAAGGCCGCCTTGGAGAACGCCCACCCGAAGATCAGAGGCTGAATGCCCATGACCACTGAAGCGCTCCAGGAAGACAGTCCTGCCCGGTGACTGTTGAGTGGCGTTCATTCATCCATTGTCGTAGCGTCTGCATGGTTTTCCCAATGTACCATGCCTCGGGACATCCCTTCCTGCAGCATATCAGGTAGACAACGTTGGCCGAGTTGCAAGAGTAGGTACTGTGTACCTGGTAGATGGTGTTCTCATGTGAGATGATGGCATCCGTGTTGATGATCCGGCACGTCTTGCAGAGGTTGCTGTGGCAGGGTTGTGTGGTGTCATGGTCACTGTTCTCCTGAAGGCTGGGCAGTTCGCCACGGACAATGGCCTGCTCGAGGCCGTGCGGCTGTTTGAAGGCAAGAAGCAGGGGTGTGGGGATGGCCTTGGCGAGATGCTGTTGGCTGTAGAGATTCGCATTCTAATCAGTATTCTGTAACTTGATTTTGTGTCTCTGTGCCCTGTTTGAGAGCACATTTCCACTCCATCTGACGAAGGAGCAGCACTCCGAAAGCTAATGGCATTTGCTACCAAATTAACCTGGTGTTGTTAAAACTCTTACTGTTCTTATATCCACAGTATTTATATTGCTAGTCCAGTTCAGTTTCTGATCAATGGTAACCCTCAGAATTTTGATAATGGAAAATTCAGTGATGGTAATGCCATTACCTATTAGGGAGAGAAATATGTTGGCTCTATTCTCTCGCCACAGATGCTGTCAGACCTGCTGAGATTTTCCAGCATTTTCTGTTTTTGTTTCATTCGTTTACAATACATAACATCCCTCCCCCTTTACTTTCATAGCACGACAACAAACTTTAAACGTTAAACATTGACATTTACCCACTATAAACGTAAGTTACATTACCGAGTATTATTGGGCTGGACTCTCCTACTTTGCCCAATACCAAGATTCTCCTATCCCGCTGCAGTGAATGGAGAATTGGCTGAGTGCCAAAGAGGTGATGGGGCATGAACGGCCAGAGAATTTGTACAGCTAATACGAGAGTACTTTTGGTGAGTGTTGATTTCATTTTGGTAAGATACAACATTCTGGAGTCTTACTTTCAATATCTTCACTAGTCTGTTTCACTAATATTAGGTACTTCACCTTGTGAAGTTGCTTCCTTGTCAGCTTCCATGATGTGTGTTGTTTGGAGTAGAACCTGAAGTCAGTTCTGAAGTAATCAGTGGTTCAGGAATTTCACAACCTAGTGTGGCTGACATAAACCTTTCAGATACAGACTCCGCTAATTCACTCTTTGAAGCGAGGATTTATCTGTGTATCTCCTTCAAATTTTCTCGCCATCAAGATATATGGTATACAAAATCAGATCTGATTTAGTTAGAATGGTTGCAGATACACTCTTCTCACTTGTAGAGTAATTTCTTGCTAAAACCCTTTTTCCAAGTTTAAAACTATTCTGTTTCGATCTTTATTCATGATGGGTGATTTGTACTTGTTGTTGTCACTCTACTTTTGGAGTAGTATCAGGTGGTGTGAGCAAATCAAATTTGGTTCTCAGTTTCCTTCTCAAGAACAACATTACCAATGCATTTTGTGTTGTTGTGTGAGCAGTGTTACGATAGGATAGGAGAAAGTTGTTTACTCCCCAGATAACGAAACTTCATCCTTTGATGCTTCAATGGCATGTGGCTTTTCTTGCCACAGCTTCTATATTTATCTTCTCTGCTCCAATGTTCATGTAGAGGTTGCACACCTATGGCATGCTTGCATTTTAAGAGATTATGTTCATCAGTCCCCATTTTGTGTATTTTGGCTCCGGCTCCAATTTGGGAAGTGTTTGCGGCCAATTCCATGGATACTGTCATCAATGGCAAGTTTTAGTGTTAAAGAACTTTTGGTGAGCAATCGTTTTTAATTGCTTCATTTCGACGTCCACAAACAAATCTGTCTTTGAGGGTCACGCCAAGTTCACGATTCTTTGCTAATCTTCTTAACGTTGCTCCAAATTGCGATATATTTTTGCCGCCTTCCTGCCTCCGCCGATGGAATCTGAATCTCTCAGCATTTATTAGTGGTTTACGTGAGAAGTGATTTTCGAGAATCTTGGTCAGTTCCTCGTAGATTTTTCCACCATACTTCTCAGGATGGACAAAACTCCATAGTGGTGTAAAGTCCCTGAGTGGGGCGAGGTTATTTTTTTGTTCTGGTTGGGGCGCCCTTTAGAAATGGTGCCTTGATCTCAGTGCAGCCAGCTTTGTCAATGCATTTAGGCCCTGCCCTTCAACATGATGGCATGAAAGAAGCCCACCTGTTTTTTTTTGACATACGCCGGAACTCTGCTACCTCACCCACCACAGAATCAGAGAGGACGAGGCGTGGACAATGGAAATGTCCATTGACGTCAGGCAGGAATTTCTGGTCTCGCTCAAGCAAGGCCATAAAATCCCACACAGAGTGTCAGAAGGTCTGGACAGAAAATTGGCCTGTTTCTCTTGAATGCATGCCCCAGTTTTCAGTCAGACCGACATTTTGGTAAGTAAGCTCTGTAAGATCACCACCACCATGCGCAAGAGATTCAGTCGAAAATATATTCGTGACATGATGTCTTATATAGGAAATAAATCAAGTAAACATTTTCAGAGCATTCAACAACTGCTCACTGGATTCAAATCTAAGAAGGTAAATCTGCACAAACAAATCATTCCAAGTGGATATATAAATTAAGTGTTCACACTTACCCTTATGCCATTTGGTGCTGTTTTATTAATCAGAAGCTGATAAAAAGAATTTGATAGATGCGACAGGATAAATAGATTCAGTCAAATGATGGCTGGAATTCTCCCAAAAACATTCTGAGTGTCATGTGAAAAATGGAATAATTCACGTTGTATTTTCAGTGGGAGTTCAGAGAAGAATCTCCCACACTCTGTGCACTGCAGAGGCCACCAGCGTGAATATCATTAAAATCTAGGGTGTGGGGCCTATTCCCGCTGGAGAGGCTGAAAGCAGCATGCTGAGTGGGCCACTGCGCATGTGCCGATCTGTCAGTGCCAAGATCACCGCATTCGCGATGGCCCCACCTCCTGATTGCTGGCCATCTCGATTGCTGGCCAGCCCCGCAACCCAGCAATGCCAGCTCTCCACACACCCCCGCCCCTCCCCACAGCTCGATCACTGCCCCCTCCCCCCAGACCATTCCTGGGCCCAGTCCAAAACCCCCCCTCCTGGCCCTCCCCAATCTCCAGCAACCCCCCCCCCCCCCCACAGTCCTGACCTCCCTCTCTAGCTGACCTCGCTAACCCCCAGCCCGCCCTGATCGCTGGCCTCCCTCCTTCCCCCACTGATCCCCATGCAGAGTGGCAACCGGGCCACCCACCCCCACCAATCGCCCCCAGAACCTGCCCCCATCAGACCCCACCCCCTAGACCTGCCCCCTAGGCGCCACCCCCTTGCCTCTGCCCCATGCTCGATGGGCAGTGTCAAGGTGCCCGTATGCATTGGCACCTTGCCCTTTGGGCAGTGCCGGGAGCCCAGGCTGGCAGTGCGAGGGTGCCAATGCCCAGAGGGCACACCCCCTGCCCCTGCACCCGACCCACTGGGGGCCACCCAGAGTGTCCCCCTTCACTCCAACAGGGTTGGGCTTCTAGCTCTCCGAAAGTGAGGAGCTACTGTAAACCCTGCTGGAATGAATTACTCCTAGCAGGGTGGGAGAGTCTAATGGGCCTGGAGACTTCAGTCTGTGGCCCACTAAGAGGATTTAAAATATGTGGTAATGAACATTACTATGATTTATGCACCTCCCCTCCAATTTCCAGTGCAAAGTTGACGTCGCCGGAAGCCCAGCAATGGGAGATACTAGCAGGCCAGGACACTCAGCATGGATCCTGCGCATTGCACGCCGCTGGAATCTCCCAGCCTGCTCTCCTAATGTTTTAGCGCAGTGGGATGGGAGAATCACCCCGGATATATTCGATTGGAGAGATTGCTTATTCTAATGAAATGGTTATTGCAACAATTTTACACAATTTCAATCTAATCTAAAGAATGTAGACATCTTGTCATCCCACAGTTTTGTGTGAACATTTTTGAAAATGTGTTAATCTTGTAAAAGAATGATAGCACATTATCATGTCCTCTAATGTTGCATTGCTCCAACGTGGAGTTGTTTTAACTCTCACTTTGCCTCATTGTATTAATTATACTCTGTCAAAAATATAGAAATAAACATTTTGCCGTGCTCTCTGTAAGGCCTAGAAGATTAACAATCGCTGATAAATTAGAAATAAATTGACAATTAGTATAACACTGCATAGGACAAGTTTCATTTGAAGAGAAATTGAACCTGGATTGATTTCGATATAAAGAATATTAAAGTTTGTGCAGTGAAGTATTCAAAGAAACTTAAATTTATTCAGGTAAAATGGGGTTCCTTTCTCTTGGCAGGTGAATTGCCCACGGTGAAACTTAATGATCAATGGGGGATGGAAATTTCCACAATCTCAGCCCAGTGATACCTTAGACAAGCAGAATTGTTCTGAAATGTGGCTTGCCCTTTGGAGCGCATTGTAGCACAAATATATAAATCTGAATTTCTCTAAATTATATATTCAGTGGAAATAATCTTGCTTCAATGTTTGGAAAAAAAAACACTTACGTGGCAAACTTTTTAATTGAAACCATCCGAAGGGCTGTGCCATGACAATGGCATTAGGGCAAATAAAAGCCATTTGTCACGCAGACGCACAGATCACATTAATCATTTAATATTCATTAGAAGGACTACAAAAATAATATTAATAACACTACAAAAATGTACTAACAGCATAAATTTAAATTATTATTCTATAAAAAGTAATTAATTTTGTAAATTCTTGACAGGATAATCAATCAAATTCAATAAATAATCAAATCATTTATTATCTATTCATACAGAAGGAATTTCCCATTCTTTACTGCCTTAAAGCACTAATAATTTTAGACTTTAGAACGGTGAGCCAATCATAGTTAACTTGCAGAGTTTCATTTGTTTGTCATATCCATAATTGCATACACGGTAAACCTGAAAAAGTCATGATTCAATATTTAGCAGGTGCATATGACAAAAGAGCTACAACATTTGGTTGCATAGTGCCCAGTTTTTTGGTGCTATGGGTGTAGTTGTGCAGCTGTAAAGTGGCCACGCTTTAGTGTTGACCTTCCCTGTGACAGAAGGACCACAAAAATAATATTAATAACACTACAAAAATGTACTAACAGCATAAATATAAATTTATGGGGGTATTTTCCACACAACCCACCACATGTTTCATGGCAGCAGGGGCAGCTTGCCATTGGCCGACAGCAGGATCTTCTGGTCCCACCATTACTAATGGGGTTTCCCGCTGAATGTCCCTCTCGCCATCGGAAGCCTGCTGCAGGGGTGTGCTGTCAGCAGAACCAG
This sequence comes from Mustelus asterias, assembly GCF_964213995.1. NCBI lineage: Eukaryota > Metazoa > Chordata > Chondrichthyes > Carcharhiniformes > Triakidae > Mustelus > Mustelus asterias. The sequence continues at coordinate 46,190,932 of NC_135820.1, forward strand.
AAGATCCCACCGGCATGAACAGCCTGAAAATGCCTATCCTGGTTTTCCTACACGGTACTAATCCAGTCATTGCAGCATGGCTAGTGGAAGGCTGTGACTTTCAGTGGGGAAGACTGCTGATAGTCTAGCAATGGTGAACTCGAGCAGCTCCGATGCTGGAAGACATGGCTGTGGACTGTGCCACCTTGATATGTGTAGCAATAGTCCCTGGGTTGGCTGGCTGGCTGGCTACAGCAAGGGCACTGTTCGAGTGGCAGGGTGGAATGGCAAGTGCTATCATCCCAGAGGGAGGACAGCAGATTCATGCTCCACGGTTCCAATGTCACTCCACCGGGACTGGCCTCAGCAATTGTAGCAATCAGTTAGAGGACAGATTGTTGGATTGCTGTGGCAACTTGCAAACTACTTTGAAAACGGGTTTCACAGCTATGATGACAGCGGTCTCAGCTTCCATGGCAGCAAGCTGACCTTGCATGGCTTCTGTCTGCATTTCCATGGCAACATCCAGATTTTAGGTAGCTTCTGCTTGTGTTGCCATGGGAGCTGAGACGTCAACCATCAGATGTTGCATCATGGAAGGATCTGCAAGTATTCTCATAGAGTTGGCCATCAATTCTACAATGAAAAGAATGATCTCCAAATTCTGCACAAAGCCCTAGGCTACGTTGGCCCTGGCTGCCTCCTTCTTTCTTGATGATATGTTCTCCGAGAGGCCTGCCAATGCACTTAACACAACATGCATACTCATCAGCATGTTTCAATAAATCACCCGATCAAAGTTCCCATTTGAGTCCACTGCAACAGAACTCGTGTGAAATTATTGGTGAGCTGGCAGCTGTGTTACCCTGGTAGCGGGGCATGATCTTATTTGTACCAAGTTTCTCACTGTGTGCAGGCTCCACCTCGACACTACTCTCTAAAGCATGCATGTGCCAGTATTTGAGCTGGCGTTTGCAATAGTGAGAGTGAATTAATCTGTTTCCTTTATGTAGTGGTCGTCCTGCCCTTCCACCTGTTTCTCTTTCACCACTGCCTGGCCAGTTTGGAGTTCTTGGTTATCTGAAAGAAGAAAGGCACAAGGGTAGAACTGTGGTAATGAGAGGAGTCGATATAACACAAGCTGCAGTCTGTAAATCAAAAGAGATTCTGGGATGAAAGGAAGTGGATTGTGTGAAGGAACATACCATTATTCACTATGGTCTCAGCCTAGTCATCGGCTATGGCCTCAGACATGCACTAATCCTAACCACTTTTTACATAAATCATTTTTCCCTAAGGCCACCTTTGTTCTTTTACCAATCACCTTAAACCTGTGTTCACTGATTTTTGACCCCTCCCCAAAGGGAATACTTTGGATGGAATTTTCCCGTCCCGCCCGCCACGGGAATGGTAGCGGGCGGGACACGGACCACGCAAAGGTCCATTGACCTCGAGTGGGATTTTCTGGCGTGGGACGGGCGCAGCTGGAAAATCCCACCCTGTCTTGCTATCTACTCTGTCCAGACCAATGGTTTTCAACTGGTGTGCCACAGCACACTGGTGTGCCATGAATACTGTCCAAGTGTGCCGTGAAATTTTGTACACAGGTGATGAAAATCAATGTAAAACAAACATGGTTTCATCTTAAACAATATTCAATTCAACCAAAATTACAACTCATAAAAGTGAGGTCTTGGTCTTTAGTTTCAAAAATGTGAACATTCTAAACACAGGTGGTCAAAGGGCGAAATTGAGATGACATGATAGGTTTTACCAATCACCATAGAAACTAAGCAATGGCGTTCATGCATTTTTTTATCGACAGTGAAACAAGACAAAACAAGCTAGCTGACACAGCGAAATCGACCGTATCCATATTTCTTTGCCGAATCTATTTTATATCTCTGGATCTAAGAAGAAATGTATCAGTTTAATGACTCCACTTATTCAATTCATAACACAAAAAGATGAAATTCAGATGGTCTGAACTGAGTGTTGCGATTTAGGGCTATGAATAGTTAGAAATAGCTGAGTTGAGCAGATTTTGAAAATGTGTCTGTGTTTGCTGTCGAAGATGGTATATTCTGTGATGGATTTTAAACATTGATTGATCCTTATTTAGCTTGTTGCATGCAAACCTTTCTAGTAAGATCATAACCATAGTAAATATGACGTTTATGAGCAATTGATTCAACTGCAAAAGGTGGGTGTGGTCGTGGAATTATTTGTCTCACATTACGAGAAAGGTTGGGAACCACTGGTTTAGACCCCTCATGGTTTTAAACACCTCTATCAAATTTCCTCTTCATCTTCTCTTTTCTAATCTTTTCTAAGGAGAACAGCATCAGCTTCTCCAATCTACTCTCATGATCAAAGTCCCTCATCCTTGGAGCCATTCCTATAAATCTTTCCTCCACCCTCTCAAAAGCATCACATCTTCCCTAAAGTACGATGCCCAGAATTGGACACAATAGTCCAATTGAGGCAAAACCAGTGTTTTATATATATTTATCAATAATTTAATTGCTCTTTAATTTTATGGCCCTCCTTATTAAGCCCAGTATCTTATTTAACTTTTGTAACCACTTTCTCAATGCTGTCATGCCACCATCAACACTTTGGAGCATAAACACCTGGCCTCTTTGTCCCACTCTATTAGAATTGTACCCTTCAGTTTATAACACTATCCTCATTCCTCCTACCAAAATGCATCACTTTGTACATTGCCACCTGTTTGCCCTTTCCACCAATTTGATCTCTTTGAAGTTTTTTCATTCTCCTCAAAGTTCATCATACTTTCAAGTTTTGTGTTATATATAGGTCACTGACCAAGTCATTGAATTCACCGATCTTGATCATTCTTGTGAGGTCATTGAACGTCTTGCGGCACTGCATCCGAGATCTTAATTTAACTCCTGACATGAGAGTTTTTTGGTGTCAGCTACGTCTCAGCTGGTAACACTCTCACTTCTGAGTCAGAGGTTGTTGGTTCAGGTCCCAATCCTGTACTTGGGCACAAGAATCAAGGCTGCCACTCCTGTGCAGTAACTAGGGAGTGCTGCACTGTCAGAGCCGCTGTCTTTCAGGTGTGATGTTAAACCGAGGCTTCATCTTTCCTCGCAGTTGGTCAGAAAAGATCACATGGTGCTATTTCAAAGAAGAACAGCGTAGCTATTACTGGTCAATATTTATCTCTCATTCAACATCACTGGAAAGGATTATCTGGTCATTATCACACTGCTGTTTGTGGGAGTTTGTTGTGTGCAAATTGGCAGCCACAACTCCTACACTACACGTGTGACTACACTTCAACAGTATATGATAGTTTGTGAAGCACTTTGGGATGGCCTTAAAAGTGCTATAAAAATGCGAGGCTTTCATTTTTTTGTCATTGAGTGAATTTGACCAATATTCTCTTGAATTTAAGAATAAATCTATACAATTCTTAATAAGCCTGACAAGGTAGATGTTGGAGAAATGTTCCTCCCTGGCTAGGAAGTCTAAAACTAAAGGTGACATTTTCAGGATAAGGGAATAGCCAGTGAAAGTTGAGATGAGGAGAAATTTCTTAAATCAAAGGACTCTGAATCTTTGGAATTCTCTACTCTAGAGTAATAGTGGATGCTCAGTTGTTGAGTACATTCTAGATAGAGATCGATGGATATACAGAAGGGAATGGAAGGAAGTGAGGAGAGTGTGTGGAAGATGCAGTTAAGATTAATGATCAGCCATGATACTATTGAATGGCAGAGAAGGTTAGAAGGCAGAATGGCCAATGTCGGCTCCTGTCTATTACATCCATAACTATATGCCTCCACTGCCTTTGAAGCATTAGTCTGGAGGACCCCCTGTTTACCCTCCCCCTTCGGATTCATGCTGATACATGCATCTTTTCTCCTCTCCACCTCATCCATCAAGGTCTCCAGTGCAGTGTCTCTGCCATTCTTGAGTCTCTTTGTGTTCCAAATTTGCTTTTACAATGACTTTCAGCTTTATTCAAAATATACCTCTCATTTGATAAGTGCAGGCGGGCTTTAAGCAGTGCTGATGAGTTTAAACTGGTGTTAATATTTCATGATTTGCTTGGGCATGCCACCACTCAACACTGCCTTAGTGCTAGCTGGAGGATATGATCATTTCAGTGAACAGGGTCTGCACAAGGTTAGCTTGCTGCCTGCATCAGAAGTGGGTCATTTGTGGGTCATATGATTATCTTAACCTCTGCGCATTCTAGATTTTTAGGTCTTGTTATTATTTTATAAATATTTATGCAACAGTGAACACTTCAAAGTAATTTATTGTGTGTGAATTACTTTGGGAATTGCTGAGGGTCTTTAAGTAACAAAAAAATATTTTTTTTTCTCTTAAAAAACATTCCTTTCTAGCCCAAGAGGAAATTGCAATAATCAGCTAGATGTTCAACCCTGCAGCCTGCTGCTATAAACAGCAAAACAGCATGTTCTTCTGCATTGAGTGAGAAGTATTGCACAGCCCCAAGGAACTTTTCCGTTACAAGTAGCAGCAAGTTTAATCTGCTTGAACTAAGCTAGGGTTGAAAAGACACAATGAGTGGAAAACAGCAGTTGGAAGAGCTAAGAACCTAGTGGCATCACTGCCATCTCTAATGGGAGGGAAAATAAGAATGAAACAAATTTGAATGATTCATTTAAGATCAAAGGGAATATTCTATTTGGCCCACTGGGCCTTCTCCTTCATTCAATGATCATGGCAGATTTGATTGTGTTCTTTATTCCAATTTCCTTGATGCCCCCATCCCTCTGCCCCTGTCTCCCCCACCCCCCTCGATCTCCACTGCACACCATAATGGGCATGGCCGTGGGTGGCATGGTGGCACAGTCGTTCACACTGCTGTCTCACAGAACCAGGGACCTGGGTTTGATTCCCGCTTGGGTCACTGTCTGTACGGAGTCTGCGCGTTCTCTCACTGTCTGCATGGGTTTCCTCCAGATGCTCCGGTTTCCTCACACAGTCCAAAGATGTGAAGGTTAGGTGTATTGGCCATGTTAAAGTCTCCCTCAGTGTACCTGAACAGGCGCCGGAGTGTGACGACTCAGAGATTTTCACAGTAGCTTTATTGCAGTGTTAATGTAAACCTACTTGTGACACTAATAAATAAACTTTAAACTTTAATGTTTGACTATGTTGTAGATCAAAGATCTGTTTAATTGCCTTGAATGATGTGGGAAAGTGCAAAATTGTCCATTTTGGTAGGAAAAGAAAGAAACATATTATCAAATGGTGAGAGATTGCAAAGCTCTGAGATGCAAAGCGATCCAGGGATTCTAGAGCATAAATTGCAAAAAGCTAGTGTGCAGGTCCAGCAAGTAATTAGAAAAGCTAATAGAATGTCATCATTTATTGTGAGGGAAATTGAATACAAAAGTAGTGAAATTACAGGGCATTTTGAGATCACATCTGAAGTACTGTGTACAGTATTGGTCTCATTATTTAAGGAAGGATGTTAATGATTTGGAAGCAGTTCAGAGAAGGTTGACCAGGCTGATACCTGGATTGGGTAAGTTGCCATATGAGAAACGGTTGGACAGGCTAGGCTTGTATCTGCTGGAGTTCAGAAGTGTAAGGGGCGACTTGATAAGATCCTGAGGGATCTTGACACCTTTGATGTACAGAGGATGTTTTCCCTTGTGGGGCCACTGTTTAAAAATTAAGGGATGCCTATGTAGAGCAGAGATGAGGAGAAATTGTTTCTCAGAGTGTTGTGCGTTTTTGGAACTCTCTTCCTCAAAAGGTGTTGGAAGCAATCTTTGAATATTTTTAAGGCAGAGGTAGATAGCTTCTTGTTCAGCAAGGGGGTGAAAGGTTATCGGGGTAGGTGGGAATGTGAGGTTGAGGATACAAACAGATCAGCCATGATCTTATTGATGATGTGGAGACGCTGGCTTTAGACGGCGGTGGGCACAGTAAGAAGTCTCACAACACCAGGTTAAAGTCCAACAGGTTTAATTGGAATCACAAGCTCACCTGATGAAGGAGTGGTGCTCTGAAAGCTCATGATTCCAAATAAGCCTGTTGGACTTTGACCTGATGTTGTGAGACTTATAACAATGATCTTACTGAATGGCAGTGCAGGCTCGAGGGGCTGAGTGGCCTACTCCTGCTGTTGAGTTACACGTATGTTCGTATATATGTTTGTATGTGTGTTCTCACCAATGCTCTGTACATTCATAATAAGACTTCCCTACTTTTATATTCTATACCTCTTGCAATAAATACCGATATTTCATTTGCCTCCTAATTACGTGCTGTACCAGCGTGCGAGCATTTTGTGATTCGTGCATAAAGACACCAAGATCCCTCTGTATTGCAGCATTCTACAGTCTCTCCCTATTTAAATAATATTCTGCTTTTCTATTCTTCCTGCTTCTTCCTGAAGCTATGAGACTGATAAGTGTTGCGTAAGACATGCCAGTAATTTTGGGCTCTAATTTAAATAGTGGTACATGATGGAAGGTGTACACAGACACCATTTTACAAGTTCTTATTTAAAGATAATTCTATTAAAACAAAAATAAAAATCAGGCCCACTATTTCAAACAGACATTCTTACAGTAAAACAACAATTTTTTTTGCATATTTCACCTTGGTCAACCTCGAAATGAGGCTTATCTTATAGCTAAATCCACATCAAAATACTATGAGCTAGGAATTGGCTTGCGCACAACTTTGTGAAACTGATGAGAAAGAGGGTGGCATGATGGCACAGTGGTTAGCACTGCTGCCTCACAACGCCAGGGACCCAGGTTAAATTCCAGCCTTGGGTAAATGTCTGTGTCGCATTTGTACATTCTCCCCGTGTCTGTGTGTCTTTCCTCCGGGCACTCTGGTTTCCTCGCACAGTCCAAAGATGTGCGATTAGGTTAATTGGCCAAGCTAAATTGCCCCATAGTGTCAGGGAAATGAGCAGGGTAAAAATGTGGGGGGTAAGGGGATAAGGCCTGGGTAGGATTATTGTCAGTGCTGGCTTGATGGCCAAAGGGCCTCTTTCTGCACTGCAGGGATTCTATGAGGGCCGTGTGAAATAGGTCCTCTTACATCATTGAGGAACAACTGGCATGCTGGAAGATACAGTAAGAAGTCTCACAACACCAGGTTAAAGTCCAACAGATTTATTTAGCATCACAAGCTTTCGGAGTGTCACTCCCTCTTCAGGTGAGTGAGGAGTTGTGTTCACAAATAGGGCATATATAGACACAACCACAATTTGCAAGATAATGGTTGGAATGCAAGTCTTTACAGGTAATCAAGTCTTAAAGGTACAGACAATGTGAGTGGAGAGAGGGTTAAGTACAGGCTAAAGAGGTGTGTATTGTCTCCAGCCAGGACAGTTCGTGAAATTTTGCAAGCCCAGGCAAGCCGTGGGGGTTACAGATAGTGTGACATGAACCCAAGATCCTGGTTCAGGCCGTCCTCATGTGTGCGGAACTTGGCTATCAGTTTCTGCTCAGCGATTCTGCTTTGTTGTGTGTCGTGAAGGCTGCCTTGGAGAATGCTTACCCGAAGATCAGAGGCTGAATGTCCGTGACTGCTGAAGTGTTCCCCGACAGGAAGAGAACACTCCTGCCTGGTGATTGTCGAGTGGTGTGCATTCATCCATTGTCATAGCGTCGGCATGATCTCCCCAACTACCATGCCTCGGGACATCCTTTCCTGCAGTTTATCAGGTAGACAACGTCGGCTGAGTCGCAAGAGTATGTACCGTGTATGTGGTGGATGGTGTTCTCACGTGAGATGATGGCATCTGTGTTAATGATCCAGCACGTCTTGCAGAGGTTGCTGTGGCAGGGAGTATGGTGTCATGGTCATTGTTCTCCTGAAAACTGTGTAGTTTGCTGCGGACAATGGTCTGTTTGAGGTTGTGCGGTTGTTTGAAGGCAAGAAGTGGGGGTGTGGGGATGGCCTTGGTGAGATGTTCGTCTTCATCGATGACATGTTGAAGGCTTCGGAGAAGATGTCGTAGCTTCTCTGCTCCGGGGAAGTATTGGACGATGAAGGGTACTCTGTCCGCTGTGTCCCATGTTTGTCTTCTGAGGAGATCGGTGCGGTTTTTTGCTGTGGCGCGTCAGAACTGTCTATCGATGAGCCATACTCACAAGGCAGCCCCGAATGTCACCCAAGCACAACGCAACACCATCCACGCTCTCAAGACCAACCGCAACATTGTCATCAAACCAGCAGACAAAGGAGGGGCCATAGTCATACTGAACAGAATGGATTATTGCAAAGAAGTGTACCAACAACTGAACAACGAGGAACACTACAGACAGTTACCCGCAGATCCGACCAAAGAACTCAACTCAACAGACTGATCAAGACCTTTGATCCAGACCTTCAGAGCACCCTCCGTGCTATCACCCTACGCTCCCTGCATTGGGGATCTTTCCTGCCTCCCGAAGATACACAAGGCCAACACACCCAGCCATCCCATCGTCTCAGGCAATGGGACCCTGTGCGAGAACCTCTCCGGCTACGTTGAGGGATCCTGAAACCCATTGTACAAAGAACCCCCAGCTTCTGTTGCGACACTACGGACTTCCTACAGAAACTCAAAGCAGTCTTCTTCCATAAACAGCAAGGTCTGGGCATCCAGGCTTGGGCTGATAAGTGACAAAAGGAACATTCACACCACACATGTGGCAGGCAATCTCCAACAAGGCAGAATCCAACCATACCCCCTTGACATTCAATGGGGTAATCATAGCTGAATCCCCTGTTAACATTCTGGGGGTTTCATTGACCTAACAGAACTGCCATGGATCTGCCATGTAAATACTATGCTACAAGAGTAGATCATAGGCCTGGAATTGTAAGGTGACTACTCACGTTCTGACTCCCCAAAGTCTGTCCACCATCTACAAGGTTCAAATCAGCAGTATGATGATATACTGTCCGCTTACCTGGATGACTGCAGCATCAAGAAGCTTCACACCATCCATAACAATGCAGCTGATCTGAGTGGCAGCCTATCCACCACCTTAAACATTCACTCCCTCCAACAACAATGCATTGACAGCACTGTGCACCATCTACAAGTTGCACCACACCAATTCACCAAGGCTCCTTCGACTGCGCATTCCAAACCCACAACCTCTACCACCCTGAAACACAAAGGCAGCAGACACAGGGGAACAGCACCAGCTGCAAGTTTCTCTCCAAGCCGCACACCATCCTGACTTGGAAAGATATTGCTGTTCCTTCACTGTCACTGGGCTGTTACTCGGCTTTTAATTTAAACACCTTCCAAGCATTCCAGTTTAATGAGAAAAACAAGGACAGTAATTCAACTATTTCTTTATTTAACACTGCTGGTACCAACTCAAACATAAACAGTTGCAACTCATTAACTCTTTGCTGAACTTTAACTCTAAATGAACATCAACTTTCAACTGAACTTTAACTCTTGAACTGCATATTAACTTTAACTGAACATCAACTTTAACTATTTAACTCAAAATAGTTCCTGCCGAGCTTAGGAAAACCTTGGCCAAGAAATATCCTCAATGTAGAATCTATCTTCTTCTTCTCTGAAGCACCCTTCAGGGTACAGTTCTTCTTAGGATGGTTGGTCTCTTCTGAGTCATCACTGGCAAACAAAGGCTGCACATATGTTTTTATCCGCAATCCTCCACTCACTTCCGAAAGATTCTCTGTCATCCAGCCAACTCTATAACCAGAAACCGATCACATGGCTTGAACATCCAGTGAAATTACTTTTGAACGATGCCATTAAGCTTAGTTCAAACTGCATGCTCAACCCATAACAGCCACATAAATCAAAGCCACACTGTCTCAGTTAATGTAAACAACTTCTCTTATCTCGGAAGCTTCAGATCACAGCTCCCAGATCAGAGCAATTTTACGACCTGCACCTGGTTTTAATTATACGTTGACCAAAAATCCCAGCATGCTTAACTCTCAGCCAGAAGAGCCATTTTAAAGCTACTATTGCCATTATAGTTGTTAAATTATTGTTGTAGCCATTCTTTCTCCGTCCACAGGGCCAAAATCCTGGAACTCCTACATCACGTGGACTGCAGTGGTTCAAGAAGCAACTCACCATCACCTCCGCAGGAGCAATAAGGAATGGGCAATAAATGCTGGCCTAGCCCGCGATGCCCACGCCCTGTGAAGGAATATATTAAAAACAACTTTCAAAGGGGAAATGGAAAGTTACTTGAAAATGTATTGTTGCAGGGCCATGGATAAAGAATGAGAAAGTGGGATGAATTGGATAGCCCTTCCAAAAGAGCTAGGATCGATAGGAAAGACCAAATAGCCTCTTTCTCTGTTCTATAATCCTATGATTAAACAAAGAAGATCTGTGACTGAAGATGCATTGGGCATTCGAGCTCGAGCATTTCTGGGATTTGCCAGTTTAACCAGGTGACTAAGGGTACGTGATGTGGATAATTATCCAATGTCATTACTGTATTATGGAGTGAATTGTGTGAACGTCTATTATGCACCAAGTAAAAAACATGTGCAGCACATTCAGACAGGTTGAGAATTATGACTGTTTTTGAAGTGATCCATTATTACCTGGAGGAGACTTCAAACTGTGTGGCATGGAATCCAACCAGACAAACTGTTTTGGAGTATCCGGCACAGTTTAATCAAAGAAACTTATGTTAGCTTTTAGATTGAGATGAATAGTTCCCAGCCTGCCTGTCTATACTGCATGCCACAATGTGTTTTTAACTGAAAAACCATCTCCATGCCTGAATTAATTAGTTACACCAGGAAATCCTCCTTACAGCTGGATTACAATCAAGCATTTAGTCTTTAGCATTTTATGAGGATAGGAACGAGTTACAAATTAAGAATCTCAGCCTTAGGTAGGAGTTGAGCTGATACCCAAGCCCCAGTGAACATCTATAGCAAGATTCTGAGGTCCCCAGATGAGAAATCAGTTTCTGTACATCAGACTACATTAAAATTTTAATGATTAAAGTTTGGTAAGAAGGATACTGGGCTACCAACTGTTCCAATTATAGAATGACCTAGCGTGACCATTTATTTCTCCTTTCAGTTACCATAGTAATCTATCACTAAATCTGAAAGTATGCTTCGAACTTAGTGGGAGATCTTTTAGTGGCTTGTTAATTGGAATTCACGATAGCAAAGGGCATCATGTTTTGGATTCCACATTAGCAAATATACTAAATAATGATTTTGTTTTCTGGAAAAGGCCAGTGAATGTTATACAATCACAATGTTTGTTTGCCCTAAATGCTACTGAAATTATTCTATGCTTGAAAAGACTAGCTTCAATCAGCTAATGCAAGGAGTTTATTTTGGGGGTGATTCTCTGGCCACATTAGCCCCTGGTGCAACTCCCGCTGGGCAGGAGAAAAAGGATCACGCCTTTTTATACTTTTTTTCCTACTCTAAAGTACTTCCAAGAAAGAGCAGGTGCTTTGACCACATTTTTAAGGGGAATTTTTTCAAGTCTGCACGGGATTTGTGCCAGGAGTTAAACAGTTTCAGATGCTCCTGGCTCGCTCCACCTGTCCTGCTCAGGATTTCACCCAGAAAGGGTGAGAACCTGATCAGACCTCATTTGCATTCATTTCAATCTCATCAGCGAGATTAAAGTCGAATGTAGAAGCCTCCTGCTATGCTCCCACCGCACCCAGCAGTAAATCACCCAGGCGAAAAACACCACTGGGCCATAAATATGGGGACCAGGCACCTTGGACTCCGTACAGGAACAAGGAGGTGAGTATCATCTGTACACATACCTCCAGGGTGCCCATGGGCAAAACAGCCACTTCCAGGGTGCAGAGGGGTGTCCTTCAAGGGAGGTAATGTTTGTGGAGGCTCATCCTGGGCTGAAGGGGTTCAGGCCGAGAGTCCATGGTGGGGATTGTGTGGCTAGTCTTCTCTCTGTTGCCTTCAGCAGTTTTGATCATTCTCCCAGCATGTCCATTTCAAAGAGCTGTCAGGTTGAAGCAGAAAGTCTTCTCTCTGTTGGCTTGAAATGCTTTGCAGTGATTTGTTCCCATTCTACTTCATGCCCCATTAACTTTTATGACCTTGCTGAGATGCCTAAAAGCTTTGAACTGCATTGGTTAAATACAATTTCACTGTCCATTGACTTTTACAAGCCTCTTGATTGACAGCTGCATGCTTTTTCAAAGGAGGAATTAGCTTGGTTTGATTTTATAGCACTTCATGATCCATTACCTCAGAAGTGCTTCCTCTTTTGTGCAGCTGTTTTTTGGACCACACCTTTATATACTGTTTTTTTTCTACTCTGAAATGCTCTCAAGAAAGAGCTGGTGCTCTGACTGCATTTTAAAGGAGAACTTTTTCAAATCTGAAGAACTTCCTAGAAAGGCCAGATATGTAGCCTTAGTGCATTTTAAGTGCATTTTTCTAAATCTCATGCCTGAACAGCATGCCTTGACTGGAGGCTAGTGTTAACCAATACAGGTAGCTGGCACAACTCACTCATTAAGGTCCAATGGTTCCTCAATAAGAACCTTCTGCAGCCATTGATTTCTCTGGATAGAAGTAATGATGATACCGGGGGGTGGGGGGGCGGGGTGGGGGCGGGGGGGGGGGGGGGGGGAGAGGAGGTGGTGGGGGGAGGGGTGGGGAGAGCTCGGAGGCCATTGTAGCCTCCGAGTGATCAGGTGTGCCAGGGCACTGGCCCTGACCCTGGTACATGGGCAATGCCATCCTAATAGTTCAAGGTTGGCACTGCCAGGTTGGATCCATAAGAGTGCTGGGGGTGGTACCTGTTTGGCACTGCCAATGTTGGGGCCTGCAGGGGGGGCCTGAAGGGGGCCATTGATGACCCATGGTGGGGTGTCATTCATTTGTGGGGAGGGATGCTTGTTGTCAGCGAGGATGAGGGGGGAGTGGCATTGGAGGTCACCCTGATGCTTGCGTGATGACCCAAACATTTAGTGTTAGGCTGAGGTTGCCCCTCTGTATCCAATAGTTGGGGTGTTCCCATTGTCTGTGGGAGGTCACGATGTCCTTGTTGGGGGAAGGGAATCTATATCTTTATTTTGAGATCAGGGTGCCCTTTATAAAAGAGGGCCCTGATCTCTGAGGTGTCAGTCTTGCTGCCATTTTTAGGTGATGCTGATGTCCTTTGTGGAGCAAAACACCCCTATCTCCTAAACAAAATGTCCAAGTGTATGTGGAGTTCTATCCAAATTGTGCCGACCCACCCAATGGGAATCGCCAGAGACAACACTTAGAAATTAATTGGGAGAATTGCTCCCTATCTATTCATCGCTGCCGCTCTTAAACTGCAAAAAATATTCTGGATTCTGGGATGATGCCTGATTTGTGCAATTTGTTTTTGCCATCCATCTAGCATGCCATAAAATTGCAAAATGGACTGTCTCATATGAGGTTATTGGGAAAAATAGCTCAGCAATGTTTTGACACAATTTAGAAAACAAAATGGGCTGGAAGTTTAATGCAGGGACAGAAACCTGATACATGGATTAAAATTAAAGTTTATTTATTAGTCACAAGTAAGGCTTACATTAACACTGCAATGGAGTTACTGTGAAATTCCCCTAGTCGCCACACTCCGATGCCTGTTTAGGTCAATGCACTTAACCAGCACGTCTTTCAGACTGTGGGAGGAAACCGGAGCACCCAGAGGAAACCCACGAAGACGTGGGGAGAATGTGCAAACTCCACACAGATAGTGACTGAAGCTGGGAATCGAACCCGGGTCCCTGGCACTGTGAGGCAGCAGTGCTAACCGCTGTGCCACTGTACTGCCCATGTGCCACTGTACCGCCCATGAATTCCATGTTCCCAGCCCCACACCTGAGCTACATAGGTTTTTAAAAGTACATGGATTTAAGAGCCAGGAGGCAAGCTTGGAGCTCAATTGGAAGCGTCAAGCATCTCTCAGAGGTGGGAGCCTCCTTGCTGGTATTAGTGGCAGGAGCAGATGGCAGCCATGATGGGGGCTGCTCCTGGCAGCAGCTCCTGGGAAGGCTGCGGAGGTGGAATGAGGCAGTCAGCAGCCTTGCATGACAATGTTAGTGCCAGCACTTGTGTGGGTTCCTACAGATTTGTTTCAAACACTAGTCCACAGAAATGCCTTCAAGTGCCATGGCAAATGGAGGAGGACCATGCAAAGGTACATTGAAGTCAGGCGGGAATCTCCAGTTTTCAAGCGAGTGCAGCCGGTGAATCCCATCGGTCGGATAGCTGTGCATGCATTCAGGTTAGGGAGTTTTAAATGATGGTGAGTATGTTTCCTGCTGCCTCTCTTCCGTCGACCCTTTCAAAATTCAAAAAGGATCCCAAAAGCTTCAGCATCCTGAGAAGACCTTTGGGGGTCACGATTTTCAAAGCCTCTCCACACTGGGCCCCGATCCTGCAACCCTTTGAAAATCCTGCCTAATATATCTGAACATAATATCCTCATCAGCTTCCCCTTGTTTATATTCTTGCATGTTTTATTTTCATATTATCCATTTGTCAAGTTCCACACATGTGAAATTATGCATTTATTTTGCAAGTCAGTATTCTATCACTTCGCTTTAATGGGCATTGTGCAGTGAAGCCAAGTGCCACAGTTACTCAAGGAAAGCAAATGTTCTTGACTCTCTAAGTATGAGGCTGATGGTATTTTTGCCTTTCTCATTTATTAGGTGCCATCTTACGATCAGATGATGATTGATGACCTTGGATAATCTGCAGTTTTCTCATTTTCCTTTGTGCACTTATTTTTTTTCTCTCTACCTTCCGAAGGATTCCAAGATTATCCACTGCCTGCTCTACATGCAATAAATTATATGATCAGACTTGAATAATTGACTTTTTTTCCACGAGTATGCGCTTTTTAATTCAATGTCTATTGAAAAGACGATTGAAATGGACCACGATATGTATTAAAATGTAAACAATCAGTGAGATCAAATAGAAATTGGAAACATAGACATGTTATGAATCGACTATTCGTAATAATTGATTTGGTATGTGTGTGGTGCCTTATTATTTTGGGTTCTAATATACTTTACCAATAAATCAGTTTGAAGCTAATGTGATAGGGAATAATACATTTGTTACTATGGAATCGGAAGTTTCTATCTGCATGCGTGTAGGGATGTCAAATCTGATAAATTTTGTTTGTTTTAAATTTCTGGAGAGTTCTGTTGGCAAGAAAAGCAATATGTGAAAAAATGAGAGCTAAAAATGAGAAAATCACGACGACATGTTTTTATTTAATATCAATGATCTCTCATTATCGGAAATGTTGCCCAATCCCTGAGATTGCAGCGAAAGATACTTCCTTTGATTTTCAAGTTCAGGTCTTGTCAGGAATCTGTGAGGTTACTGCTGATTATCAGAGCATGAAGCACAGCAGTTCTCGTCCATTACCTCAAATAAACAGGTTTTATGTTTGTAGACAAATATTTGTCTCAAACATTTTTTTCGATTTTAGTCTAAATATCATCTTTGTTTGCTTCATGACTTGAAGGGGAACTTTCCTTTGTTCTGATATTCTTGGTGGGCATACTGATTTGATTTATTATTATCACATGTATTAGCATGTAGCGAAAAGTATTGTTCCTTGCGCACTACACAGACAAAGCATACAGTTCATAGAGAAGAAAAGGAGAGGGTGCAGAATGTAGTGTTACATTTGTAGCTAGGGTGTAGAGAAAGACCAACTTAATGCGAGATAGGTCCATTCAAAAGTCTGATGGTAGCAGGGAAGAAGCTGTTCTTGAGTCAGTTGGTATGTAACCTCAGACTTTTGTATCTTTTTTTCAGACGGAAGAAGATGGAAGAGAGTATGTTCAAGGTGCGTGGGGTGCTTAATTATGCTGGCTGCTTTTAATGTTTTTTTTTATTAGTCACAAGTAAGGCTTACATTAACACTGCAATAATGTTACTGCCACACTCCGGCACCTTTTCGGGTAAATGCACCTAACAGCATGCCTTTCGGACTGTGGGAGAAACCGGAGCACCCGGAGGAAACCCACGGAGACACAGGGAGAATGTGCAAACTCTACACAGACAGTGACCCAAGCCGGGAATCGAACCTGGGTCCCTGGCGTTGTGAGGCTACAGTGCTAACCACTGTGCTACTGTGCCACCCACACTTCCTGCTTTCCTGAGACAGCAGGAAGTGTAGACAGAGTCAATGGATGGAAGGCTGGTTTGCATGATGGATTGGGCTACATTCACAATCTTTTGTAGTTTCTTGCAGTCTTGGACAGAGCAGGAGCCATACCCAAGCTGTTATACAACCAGAAAGAATGCTTTCTATGGTGCATCTATAAAAGTTTGTGAGAGTCGTAGCTGACATGCCAAATTTCCTTAGTCTTCTGAGAAAGTAAAGGCTTTGGTGGGCATTCTTAACTATAGTGTCGGCATGGGGGAGACTAGGACAGGTTGTTGGTGATCTGGATACCTAAAAACTTGAAGCTCTTGACCATTTCTACTTCGTCCCCATTGATGTAGACAGGGGCATGTTCTCCACTATGCTTCCTGAAGTCGATGACAATGTCCTTCGTTTTGTTGACATTGGGGGAGAGATTATTGTCGTCGCACCAGTTCACCAGATTCTCTATCTCATTCCTGTATTCTGTCTCATCATTGTTTGAGATCCGAACCCACTTTGGTGGTGTCATCAGCAAACTTGAAGATTGAGTTAGAGGGAAATTTGGCCACAAAATCATAGATGTGTAAAGAGTATAGTAGGGGGCTGAGAACACAGACTTGTGGTGCATTGGTGTTGAGGATAATCGTGGAGGAGGTGTTGTTGCCTATCCTTACTGATTGTGATCTGTGAGTTAGGAAGTTCAGGATCCAGTTGCAGAGAGAGGAGCCGAGCCCCAGGCCACACAGTTTGGAGATGGGTTTCGTAGGAATAATGGTGTTGAAGGCTGAGCTGTAGTCAATAAATAGATAGAAACTGATTGGTCACTTAACATCCTTGTGTATAGAAGCGAGAGCATTCCTCTTCTGCTCTCATGGGATTCCTTGGATTGGCAATCGGAGGCAGATTGCCACTTTGCCCCTACTTTCTTACCCAAATTATTTTTCGATCTTAACATTCCCAACCTTCCGAATCAGATTGAGCGAGATCCCAAGCAGAGCAGTACATCGTTGGGGCCTAACATCGAGTGGAGCTCTGTCAGATGCACTCGACTAGTTACAAGTTGCCACACTGAAAATAACTCTCTTATCCCAACTCTCTGTCTACTATCAGTCATGATGTGGAGATGCCGGCGTTGGACTGGGGTGAACACAGTAAGAAGTCTCACAACACCAGGTTAAAGTCCAACAGGTTTACTTGGTAGCAAATACCATAAGCTTTCGGAGCGCTGCTCCTTCGTCAGATGGAGTGGAAATGTGCTCTCAAATAGTGCGCAGAGACACAAAATCAAGGTACAGAATACTGATTAGAATGCGAATCCCTACAGCCAGCCAGGTCTTAAAGACACAGACAATGTGGGTGGAGGGAGCATTAAACACAGGTTAAAGAGATGTGTATTGTCTCCAGACAGAACAGCTAGTGAGATTCTGCAAGTCCAGGAGGAAGCTGTGGGGGTTACTGATAATGTGACATAAATCCAACATCCCGGTTTAGGCCGTCCTCATGTGTGCGGAACTTGGCTATCAGTTTCTGCTCAGCGACTCTGCGCTGTCGTGTGTTGTGAAGGCCGCCTTGGAGAACGCTTACGGGCACGGGCATTCAGCCTTGGATCTTCAGGTAAGCGTTCTCCAGGGCAGCCTTCACGACACACGACAGCGCAGAGTCGCTGAGCAGAAACTGATAGCCAAGTTCCGCACACATGAGGACGGCCTAAACCGGGATGTTGGATTTATGTCACATTATCAGTAACCCCCACAGCTTCCTCCTGGACTTGCAGAATCTCACTAGCTGTTCTGTCTGGAGACAATACACATCTCTTTAACCTGTGTTTAATGCTCCCTCCACCCACATTGTCTGTACCTTTAAGACCTGGCTGGTTGTAGGGATTCGCATTCTAATCAGTATTCTGTAACTTGATTTTGTGTCTCTGCGCACTGTTTGAGAGCACATTTCCACTCCATCTGACGAAGGAGCAGCGCTCCGAAAGCTTATGGTATTTGCTACCAAGTAAACCTGTTGGACTTTAACCTGGTGTTGTGAGACTTCTTACTACTATCAGTTAGCCAATCCTTGATCCATGCTAATATACTACCCCCAATACCAAGGTTCTTATCTTATTAAATAGCTTTTTTACGCGGTACCTTACCAAACATTTTTTTAGAAATCCAAGTATATTACATCTACTGGTTCCCCTTTATCTATCGTGTTCATTACCACCTCAAAAAATCTGTCAGGCACGATTCTCCCTTCATGAAGCCATGCTAACTTTGTTTGATTATACTATGCATTTCTAAATGCTCTGCTATTACATCCTTTATAATGGACTTGAACATTTTCCCGATGACAAAAGTTAAGCTAACTGGCCTACGTTACTTGATTTTAGTGTCCCTCCCTTTTTGAGCAAGGGTGTTACATTGATCGTTTTCCAATTCTCTTGGATTTTTCCAGAATTTAAGGATTCTTGGAAGATTACTACCACTGCATCCATTACCTTTGTAGCTATTTCTTTTAATATCCTGGGATGCAACCCTCAGGTTGAGGGGACTTATCAGACTTTTGTTCCATTAGTTTTCCCAGTACCTTTTCCCTTGGGATTGTTATTCTATTTATTGCCTCTCCCTCTTCTGGCCATGATTATTTAGTATTTTTGGAATATTATTGGTGCCTTCCGCCATGAAGACTGATGCAAAGTATTTGTTTAACTCCTCTGCCATTATTATTTCCTCAGTCTCATTCTCTAAGGGGCCTATGTTCATTTTGGCCTCTCTTTACCCTTTTCTATATTTAAGGAAGCTCTTGTTGTCCATTTTTATATAGTTTGCTAGTTTACCCTCATAGCTCATCTTCTCCCTCTTTATTTTTTAGTCATCTTTTGTTGGTGGGATTTTCCAGTCTTGGTCACCCCGAGACCGGAAAATCCCGCCCGAGGTCAACGAATATTTCCATGTTCCGCCCCTCACCCGCTCCAATTCCCGTGGCGGGTGGGATAGTAAAATTCGCCCCTATATGTTTTTTCTTTCAGTTTAATACTGTCCTTAACTTCCTGTGTTAACCATTGTTGATTTATCCCCTTTCTATACTTCCTTACTGGGATATATCTTTGTTGTGAGTCATAAACTATTTTCATAAACATCTGCCATTGCTGATCAAGCGTCTTTCCTGCTAAGCTCCTTTCCTCCTTTTGGTGCAAGACTGTCCCCAGCCTGAGCAGCCACTGTCTCCTGGGCCTCCCTCCTGTTCTCTAAATCCCCTCATCTTTCTCCTCCTCCTATTTCTCCTAATCCGCCTCTCCTCCTCACTGGAGGTTGTGCCAGACACCACAATCCCCACCTGTGTAGGAGAGGTTACTCCACTCACCACTGCTTGATGAAGCAAATAGGCCTCCACCTATAAGGATCACCAGCTTTCTATTGTTGTATAATGCCACAGCAAATGTGATCATGGGGGTCACGCCAGCCAAGCTGCTAACAGGGTGTCATATAAGGACATGGTTGGATATGTTATTTCCAAATTTGGCGGGGAGGTGGAGGCTAGGCATACCTCTCAGAAAGAGAGTCACGACTCAAGGAAGAATAATAGAGTCTTCCAAGATGAGAATTTAGTCATGGTCGGAAATTTTACAGCTGGACCAGTATGGATGGTTGGAAAGATCATGGAAAGGGCAAGGCTGGTCTCCTATAGTGTAGAGGTGCAAAGCTGGCACATCAAAAAACATTTGGATCACCTGCGAAGGAGAGTGGTACCTGATACAAGGGATCAACAGTTGACTCCAACAGTACAGATAGGTCTGCCTGAGCTGGGAGTGTGGATTCCAGTTGTGGATATGGAACCTGATCAACCAGTTGTGGCAGTAATGGAGAATGCAGCAGATACCAAGGACGAATTAGACCCCAGGTTGATGAGTTTGCCTTTTGCTTCAGCCCCAGCTGATTTGTCATTTCCAGACGAACCTAGATTGGAGTTGAGATATTCCACAAGAGTTCGGAAGTCATCGGATCGGTTAAACTTACGACGACTTGTCATGGGCATTTCCCTTGATGTCTTTTCTTTGTAAGTTGTTATTTGTGTAACAATGTTTTTTAAAATTTTCTTCTTAGGTGACTCCAGGAGTTGGAGAGAATGCGTGTGAAAGCGCAGCCCCTTTAAGGAGGCATTCCCCATGGGCCATGTGGTTGGGCTGGACTCTATGAAGAGTCATGGTGCAAAGCTGAGCCAATGGAGTGTGAGGGCACATATCCTGTGTCAGGAGGGATCGGCAGTTGGAGCCAGGGAGTAGTAGTGTACAGTCAGATAGTTATTCTGACTGACCGCATTGTCTATATTGTTATTTGTTGCTTTAGCAATAAAGCCTTTGTGTTCTGAAACCTCATTGAGTTGCCCTTGGAATATTCCAACTTTGAAGGCGTTTTATTGTCTAATGGTCATCTTATTCCATTCAGAATACATTTAAATAACCTGAGTGGCTTCCTGATCTTTTGACCCACCTGTACATGGGATTATCCAAAACAAGCATGAAGATATCAGGAACACCTCCCAATGACATCACAGCCAATATTACTCTCAACGAAATGGGAACTGCTTCCATTCATGGAGCATAAAATTCAGGACTATATGTCTATTTTCACTGTAAAAGACACAAATAACTTACCAGAAATATTTGTAAATCAAGAGGTGAAAGGGAGGGAGGAACTTAAAACAATATCCCCAGGGAAAGGGTACTGAGAAAACCATTGGAACTAAAAGCTGCAGGTAACCAGGACCTGTTCCTGGAGTCCTAAAAGAAAGGACTCCAAATATAGTAGCTGCAATGGTTGTAATTTTCCAAAATCCACTTGAATCTGGAAAAGTCCTATCAGATTGGAAAATAGAGAATGCAACTCCCCTATTCAAGGAAGGAGGGAAACAGAAAGCAGAGAACAATATTCCAGTTAGACTAATATCAATCATAGGGAAAATGCTATTCGAGAGGTTATAGCAGGGTACCTAGAAAAATCTTAATGAAGTTAGGCAGAGTCAACATGGTTTTGTGAAAGAGGAATCATGTTTGACTAATTTATTCGGGTTCTTTGAAGAACCAACAAGTAACTTGGATAAATGGAAACTTGTAGATGTGGTGCACTTGGATTTTCTGAAGGCATTTCATAAGGTGCCACATCAAAGGTTACTATACAAAATAAGAGTTCATGGTCAGGCGGGTGACATCTTATCATGGATAGATGATTGGTTTAGTGGTAAATGGGTAATTTTTGAGTTGGCAAGCTGCAATCAGTGGAGTGCCACTGGAGTCCTAAAAGAAAGGACTCCAAATATAGTAGCTGCAATGGTTGTAATTTTCCAAAATCCACTTGAATCTGGAAAAGTCCCATCAGATTGGAAAATAGAGAATGCAACTCCCCTATTCAAGAAAGGAGGGAAACAGAAAGCAGAGAACAATATTCCAGTTAGACTAATATCAATCATAGGGAAAATGCTATTTGAGAGGTTATAGCAGGGTACCTAGAAAAATCTTAATGAAGTTAGGCAGAGTCAACATGGTTTTGTGAAAGAGGAATCATGTTTGACTAACTGTTGGGGCCACTGGGGCCCCAACAGTTTACAATCTATTTAAATGACTTGGGTGAAAGGACCAAATGTATGGTTGCAAAATTTTCTGATGATAAAATGATAGGAAGCAAAGTAAATTGTGAGGAGAGGAAGTTTTGTGGTGCAGTGGGTAGCGTTCCTGCCTCTGAGCCAGAAGCTCTGGGTTCGAGTCCCACCCAAGGACTCGATGGTCAAGAAAGGTGTACTCATAATGTGGCCAAACAGGTTGAGTGTCAACTTATAAACCCTTCCAACATGCCAATGGCTAGCAGCAAGAGTGGGAGAGACTCCTCATCAGCCATGCTTGTTGAGAGTCGTGTTCCTCAAACTCTCAGCCTTTGTCAACTGTCTCGTGACCTGTTCCAGAAATCACTAGTTATGGAAACAAACAAAAGTCTGTTTAAGTCTGCCTTAGTGCACCACTAGGTGCGGGAAGAGAATTGGACTGGAGTTGGACATAAGGAAGAAGATAGAGAGGTAAAAAGATGGGCAGATTGAGTATAATGTGAGAAAAAGTGAACATGTCTCCTTTGGCAGGAAGAATAGAAAAACATATTACTCATGGAGAAATATTGCAAAACTCTGAGGTACAGCGGGATCTGGGTGTGCTGGTACCTGAATCACAAAAAGTTAGTATGCATGCACAGTAAATGATTAGGAAGGCAAATTGAACATTGTTGTTTATTCCAAGCACAATTGAACATAAAATTAGGGAAATTTTGCTATAATTGTACAGATGAGTTCACGTCTGGAGGACTGTTTGAGTCTCCTTAATTAATAAAGGATATAATAGCATTAGAAGCAGTTCACAGAAGGTTCACTCAACTGATTCCTGGAGTGATGGGATTATCTTATGGGGAAAAGATGGACAGGTTGGCGTTTAGAAGAATAAGAGGTGATCTATTGAAGTATGTAAGATTCTGAGGGGAGTTGATAAGGTTGATGTTGAGAGGAGGTATCCCTTTGTGGGAGAGACTAGATCTAGTTGACATAGTTTACAAATAAGGAGTCTCACATCTGAGATGCAGAGGAGGAAAATTGTTTTGTCTCGTGGATCGTTGATCTGTGGAATTTTCTTCCCCAGAAACCAATGAAGGCAGGGCCATTGAATATCTTTAAGGCTGAGATAAATAGATTATTGATTGACGAAGGATTCGTAGGGTATGGGGGATAGACAGGAAAGTGGATTTGAGGCCACAATCTGCTCTTATCAAATGGCTGAGCAAGCTCAAGGGGCTGAATGGTCTATGCCTGTTTCTAATTTGTATGTTCGTATGTATTTTCATATGTGTGTTTGTATGTATGTCCATATGTATGAAGTTAGTGTGCGACCTGCATTACAATGGATGGGTGCAGATAATCACAGTAAAATCGTAGCGCCTGTTTTTGGATCTATCCAATTTAACCCTTTAATTCATCACATTGAATATTGTTTGTATGTATGTCCATATGTATGAAGTTAGTGTGCGACCTGCATTACAATGGATGGGTGCAGATAATCACAGTAAAATCGTAGCGCCTGTTTTTGGATCTATCCAATTTAACCCTTTAATTCATCACATTGAATATTGTTTGTATGTATGTCCATATGTATGAAGTTAGTGTCCATATGTATGAAGTTAGTGTGCGACCTACATTACAATGGATGGGTGCAGATAATCACAGTAAAATCGTAGCGCCTGTTTTTGGATCTATCCAATTTAACCCTTTAATTCATCACATTGAATATTGTTTGTATGTATGTCCATATGTATGAAGTTAGTGTCCATATGTATGAAGTTAGTGTGCAACCTACATTACAATGGATGGGTGCAGATAATCACAGTAAAATCATAGCGCCTGTTTTTGGATCTATCCAATTTAACCCTTTAATTCATCACATTGAATATTTTCTGGAACATAACATAATAGATAGCATTTCTGGCAAGAGTGCCTCTAATCCTGTTAAATGAACCACAGTTATCCATCATAGAACCAGCCCCCAAGTCACAAACAGGATTCACTTCTGCCAAACACATTAATGTTAGCACGTTCGCCCAAAGGCGCTGCAATTTTATTGTGTTTCGTACCTTGTATTCATACTGGATTTTGAAAAAAATAATAATGACTCACGTATGGTGATTTATGATGAGAAAAATCAATGTCTCCCTTAATTTGTAGAGCTGCTTAATGTCCCATAAAGTTCATTACATTCAAAATCATTATAAACAATAAATAAAGGGGAAAATTTATGGTTGTGCTTAATATTGGCTACACTTAAGTGTGGTTTCCCAGCAGAAATCAAAAGCTTTCCTTTGAATTAGACACCATACCAGCCTTGCATAATGGTTTAAACACATCAAAGTTCAGATTATTCTCCCACGGTCTGCGATCCTACAGGCAGGACATTTTTTTCACTGAAAGCTGAACTGGAATGAAGAGCATCATTTACAATTCAGTTTGCCTTAAATATTGTAACATTTGCACAGCTGGTGTGTATCTTTTTCCTATCAAACTACAGTTATTCCAGCTGATAATTGAAATGCAAGTTGGGTTAATTGAGTAGAATTGCACCAATTTGAAAAATGCTTTGTTTCAGTTGGCTAAATAGACATATTTATTTGACACATTTCACATGTTGTTTAGCAGAGTAGTAGAATTTAATTTTGCGTCTAAATCTTTGGCTGGCTGTGATGCATCAGATAAGATCAGGGTGTTTCTCCCTTGCCTGTATGTCAATGGTTGTGAGTTTAATTTTATGAACTTAAGCTATGCCTGGTTGGTACCACACTATCGCATTATGGGAGAATGACGTTGTTAGAAGTGTGGGGTGGGATTTTTCCACCCTGTTGCGCTGGTCAAGTAGTGTAACGGGGTGGGAAATATGAGCAAGAGGTGAAAAATCAGTTTTGTGCCCAGTTTCTCGCCTCTCCTGATCTTGCCAGCAACGTTCTGCCGGTAAAATTAGCTCCGTGCCCAGAAAGAGGGCGCAAGGCTGATTTAAATAGTAATTACATACTTACCAGGCCATTAAGGAGCCTGGGACACAATCGTCCAGGACCGCTTATCTTTCTATCCTCGCCGGTGGAGGTACTCACCGACGAGGATCAAAGATCACTTGGCACCGCCTAAAAGGCAGCTTGGCACTGCCAGCCAGGCACCCTGGCAGTGCCAAGTGGGCAGAATCTAGGCAGGGTTTGATGGGGGAGAAGTCCATGGAGGGGAGGGAAAGAAGTAACTCTGCATCTGTGGGAGGGCTGATCAGGGGATGGGGGTGACGATCGGGGGTTGGGACTGATCGGGGGCATGGTGATCAGCTGGGGCATTGATCAGGGGGGCAGTAATTGGCTGGGGCAGCAATCAAGGGGGTGGGGCAGGTGGTTTGGGGTGGTGGTGGCATCAGGGGGGTGGGGGGGGGGTGGGTGGGGTGATCTCCATGCATGAAAAATTGACTATTATTTAAATGGTAAAAGATTGCAGCATGTTGCTGTGCAGAGGGACCTGGGTGCCCTTCTGCAGGAATCACAAGGAGTTGGTTTGCAGGTGCAGCAGGTAATTAGAAGGCAAATGGAATTTTGTCCTTCATTGCTAGAGGAATGGAGTTTAAAAATAGCCAGATTATGTTGCAGCGGTATAAGGTGCTGGTGAGGCCACACCTGGAGTACTGTGCACAGTTTTGGTCTCCTTACTTGAGAAGGAATATACTGGCACTGGAGGGGGTACAGAGGAGATTCACTGGGTTGATTCTGGAGTTGCGAGGGTTGGTTTATGAGGAGAGACTGAGTAGAATGGGGCTACACTCATTGGAATTCAGAAGAATGAGGGGAAATCTTATAAGATTATAAGATTATGAAGGGATTAGATAAGATAGAAGCGGGGAAGTTGTTTCCACTGGCAGGTGAAACTAGAACTAGGGAGCATGGCCTCAAAATAAAGAGGAGCAGATTTAGGACTGAGTTGAGGGGGATCATCTTCACACAAAGAGTTGTGAATCTGTGGAATTCCCTGCCCAGCGAAGCAGTTGAAGCTACTTCATTGAATGTTTTGAAGGCAAGGATAGATAAACTTTTGAACAATAAAGGAATTATGGTGAGCCGGTGGATAAGTGGAGCTGAGTCCACGAAAAGATCAGCCATGATATTATTGAATGATGCAGTAGGCTTGAAGGGCCAGGTGGCCTACTCCTGCTCCTAGTTCTTCTTATGTTAAGATCTCCCATTTTTGAGAGTGCTCAGCAGCTGGCTTCCCAGCGAGCTGAGACTCCAGCCACCTCCCTCCACCCCCCAACCCCTCCACCCTCCTGCCACTGGTGAGAATTACACTACAGCCTCTGTATTGCACAGAGCGCCATAAGTTACTGCCAGTTACCTTGCTGGAAAAACGGGTGAGAAAACCTCCCATTTTCTCGTCTGTTTTACACTTAGAATTTTTCTAAGAAAATTTTGCCCATCATGTTTCAAAGGAGTTTTTAAAACAAAAGTTAAGTCTGCTCATCCATCAGGTTTTTAAAAAAATCCATGGCATGATTTGAAGAAAAGCAAAGGAATTGTCCATGTTGCTGCGATTTGATGTATGTATACCTTTAAGGGAGCATACCTTGTCAATCATTATCCACCTCAGCAGTATGTAATATATCAGTCCAATGACTTGTTAGGCAATTGGCAAGCAGCAGGGTAGAAGTCTCTACTATACTTTGCTTCAAGTGAACATTCTCTGTATTTAGTTTTATCTTCAAATGAAGAACCCAAATTATTTTTCTTTGTGTATGTTTGCCATGTTTACATACAAAAAGCAGAATATAACATGGTGGCAGTTTGATGCTTTGAAAGATTCTAGGTTTTCAAGTACACTATCCATATGATGGTGGCAGAAGTGGAAGAATGTTTTTGAGGACTTGACTGCAAAATAAAAAAAGCCTCAATCCCTCAGATGCAGCAGAAGAAAGGAGCTGGCATGAGAGTGAAAAAAACTATCAAGATTAACCGTGTGTTTCAGGATTCTGCAGGTTTTTATTAGGAATTTCCTCTGGGATTGCACCTCATTCCACCCATTATGCATCATGCCCCAGAAAATCGTTAAAAAATGGGAGAGCTTAAGTAGTAAACATCTAACTGCTGCGAAGTTTAAGCAGGAGCAGAAATTTCACAACAGTCTGGAATGAGGCTTTGCTTTAAGTAGAACCCATCGGGCAGGAGAATTCATTGTTGCTGAAGCTAAGTACTGCAGAGTGGTCCAGGAAAAGAAAACTGCACAGTAACACTTCCTAATAGCTAGAAGTAGCCTGTAAGAAATATCTTCTTCACTGTTAAAGATTACTTCACAGAAGCTCTTCAGCCGCATTCGTGCCAAAATCACTGCTTTGCGGTCAGAGCTTCAGTAAAGCTGGGGAAATCTGAAAGAGCTCAACAAATGGGCGGCATGGTGACACAGTGGTTAGCACTGCTGCCTCACAGCGCCAAGGACTGGGTTCAATTCCACCCTTGGTAACCGTGTGGAGTTTGCTGGCGGGATTTTACAGCCCCGCCCGAGGTCAACAGAGATTTCCGTTGTCGGACCCTTGCCTGCGCCGATTCCGTGGTGAGCAAGGTGGTTAGAGTTCCAGCCTGCGAGTCAAAACTTTTCTAAGTGGGGGATGATACAGTAGGGAGATCCGCTGACGGGGGACGGGGGGGTAACAACCTCAATGGAAAATCCCACTGGCTTAAAAGCTGTTTTGAGACTCCCGCTAGATTCCTCCCCCCCACCCCATTCCTCCTCCCCGCCACCCCCCCCACCCCATTCCTCCTCCCCGCCACTCCCCCCACCCCCCCCCCACCCCCACCCATTATTTGCACCTGCTAAAAGTGGTGGTCGGATAATACCCCACACTATCTGAATTGACTTTGTTCCACAATACGTCGAGCTGTTTCTGGACCTCAATATTTCTGAACCAGGCAAACAAGCCATTAAAATTAAAATTTGTAACAGGCAATGAAGGCTTCCTCAGACTGAACATGTCAGGTCTGGCTGACGACCATCCGAAAATTCCAGATATTATATGGTCAATACGAAACATCAATTGCGAGTGAAGCTCAACCTCCGAATGCACCACCTGGAATTCATGCCCTGCAGGCAACAACCAACAGAGATCTTTGATCAATTTGTAAGCAGATGCAGAAATAAAGGGCATGATTGCGACCTTACGGCAGCAGAACTAACCAACAGAGTAATCAAACTTGTGACACAATCTACCCAGTGAAAAAGTTTCAAAAACACATCTTGGACTAATGCAATTGTTACACCATTGAAGCATTACTACAAATTGGATGCAAGTATGAGGCCATACCAATTAGTAGATGGAGTCTACAGGCGATGCATAATTTTTCCACTATTAACATGATAGCCAATGCAGGCAAAGCTAGTAAACAATGTGGGTGGTGCAGCCTCATGCATGCACCCAGAAAGTGCCCAATATTTAAAGCTGTATACAAGGCATATTGCACCAGAGGATATTTAAAACATCAATGCAGAAAGCAAAGGCTGAAGCGAGAGGCTCAACATCATGAGGAGCCACAAACAGAGGTGGGACAGGTGCAGCAGTCCAACTAACAAGTACACACCAAGCAAAAGAAAATCCACAAAATATCTAGCCAAGCTAGATGATGGTCAAATGATGAGGATGGCTAAATGATTGATGCACAAAGTGAACCAACATTCAGCGTGGCGAACATCAAAGAATGTATTGGCACAGTGATACCAACAGAAGCCTTTGCCACTATCCAGATTATATATCATAGTTGATGGGTTCGCATAATTTATCAGCAAAACTGGATACCAGTCTAGGTGCAAACATATTTCCACTTTGTACACTGAAATGTGTGCATTACGGAAGTAGCAAGTGATGGTTCAACCAATCATTGCCAAATTCACCACATATAATGGCTCAGAGATTCATCCCTGGGATCCAATGCACTCAAGTGTTGCTACAAAAACTCACCCTGATCGCCCCAGGTATTTTATGTTGTGGACATCACAGCTCCGGTGATTGCAGTTTAGGACCTGTCCTCGGTCACCATCAACGGTATCATCAAGATAATGCCCAGAGAGACTAAACAGAGCACTATTCAAGACCCTCTGCTCACCTGGTGAGAAGGCCACCTAAGCAGATCATCAGCCCATATGCTATGGGGCACAATTTGAACTGAAAGGATACACCCATTCCAAACATGTGCATTTCATACTGCAGAACAAACATGAAATGTTTGGCAGACAAGGGCAGACAACTCTGCCCAATCATCAGTCACCGAGATTCCCAGCGGTACATGATGCATTCATCAAGAAACAGGGGATGATGAAAGATGCACAGGGATGTGAGTAATAAACTAGTCAACATTAGTCAGGAAGTTTGAGTACAATACCCAACCATTGGCCTGGAGCCAAACAGAAATCATTAACATATGCCCAGAAGCAAGATCTTATCAAGTACAAACACAAAATGACATGACAGTGTGATGAAACAGATACCATCAGAACAATATCACAACCAGAAACATCAAGTAATCCTAAAGCAAATAGAACACCGTCTACGATGCAACAAAAATAAAGCACCTCTAACCAGAATTCTGAAAACTTACAGCAGCCTCCAGAAAAGTTTAAAAGTTTACTTATAAAGTTTATTTATTTATTCATCACAAGTAGGCTTGCATTAACACTGCAATGAAGTTACTGTGAAAATCCCTGAGTCGCCACACTCCGGCGCCTGTTCAGCTACACTGAGGGAGAATTTCGCATGGCCAATGCACCTAACCAGCACGTCTTTCAGACTGTTGGAGGAAACTGGAATGCCCGGAAGAAACCCACACAGACACGGGGAGAATGTGCAAACTCCACACAGATAATGACCCAAGCTGGGAAGTGAACCTGGGTCCCTGGCACTGTGCGGCAGCAGTGCTAACCACTGTGCCACAATTCAAGTGTGCTGCCTGCATCAGAAGCAATGGGCACAGGGTAGGCATGCTGTCTGGTATCCTCTGCTATTACACTCACAGACTGGTTCATTTTAGTCATTTGTGCGATATGGGCTTCGCTGGCTAGGCCGGCATTTATTGCCCATTCCTAATTGCCATTAAAAAGGTGGTGCTGAGCTGCCTTCTTGAACTGCTGCAGTCCATATGGTGTGGATACATACACAGTGCTGTTTGGGAGGATGTTCCAGGATTCTGACCAAGTGACAGTGAAGGAACAGCGATATATTTCCAAGTCAAAATGGTGAGAGGCTTGGAGAGGAACTCCCAGATCATGGTGTTCCCATGTGTTTACTGCCCTTGTGGATAGCTGATGGTGCTGGTTGTAGGTTTGAAAGGTGCTGCCTAAGGATCTTTGTGGAGTTTCTGCACCTTATAAATGGTACTAACTGCTGCCACTATGTGTTGGTAGTAGAGGGAGTGAATTTTGTGGAAGGGATGACAAAGAAGGGAGTTACGTTGTCCTGGGTGGTGTCAAGCATCTTGATTGTTATTGGATCTGCACTCATCCAGGCAAAGGGAGAGTATTTCATCACACTTCTGATCTGTGCCTTGTAGATGGTGGGCAGGATTTGGGGAGTCAGAAGGTGGATTACATGTTTGACCTGGTGCCATGAGATATCATAGGGTCCAGAGTCAATGTTGAGGGCTCTCAGCAAGACTCCTTTTTGACTGTATATCACTCTGCCACCCGCCTCTGCTGGATCTATCCTATCGGTGAGACAGGAATGGTGGCGGTGGTATCTGCAAAATTATCTGTAAGGTATGATTCTGAGACTATGACTATGTCAGGCTGTTCCTTGACTAGTCTGTGAGGGAGATATCCTAGGTTTGGCACAAAACTTAGATGTTGGTAAGGAGGACAGGGCTGTGTTTGCTATTGTTATTTCTGGTGTCTAAGTCAGTGCCAGGTGGTCCGTACACTTTATTTCCTTTTTATATACCACGTAGCATTTTGATACAACTGGATGGCTTGCTAGGCCATTGCAGAGGTCAATTAAGAGACAACCACACTGTTGTTAATCTGGCGTATGTAGGCCAGACCTAAGGATGGCAGGTTTCCTTCCCTAAAGGACTTTAGTGAACCAGATGGGTTTTTACAACAATGGAATTGAATTCAAATTCAATCCGGGTCCCCAGAGCGTTACCCTGGGACTTTGAATTACTAATCCAGTGACAATACCATTGTGCCACTGACTCCCTTTAAATTGAATAAGAACTAGTTGTACTGACAACACTATAAGAAATATATTTCCACCACCTGATTTACACTAAAGTAATGGATAACTGAAACAAAATACTAGTTTATAATCTAACTGAAAGCTTCAGAAGACCTAATATCTGTTTGAAGTTGAATAAAAGTGATCCATATTCCTTCAAGCATGGGCATTATATTGATACAACACTTATTGTATTGATTTATTTTGTTTGTAGTATAGTGGATATCAAACCCCCAGTACCAAGCAGTGAAGAAGCCCAGGCTGAGTATTGAATTCAACTTAAGTACTGATATCAATCAGACACTGGAACTATAGATATACCTACACATTGGGTGAAGGAATGTTTCCCCTTCTTGTGAACACCAGCTAAAAGTAAGTTTAATATAGGAAATGGATATAATGGAGGGAGCCAAGGAAAGAACAAAATATAGATACAAATGGCACATTATCTTCAAAGAAAAGTATCATGAACGAAGAAGGATATTTTTCCTGAAGGTGCACATTAAGTCAAAAAATGGATAACTATTATAATTAAATTGTATTAATGACTATAGTTAGCACCAGTCACACAAAAAGCACATATGGCTTATTTTCCATTTAATCATGTGATATACCTTTCCTTTTTATGTTGGTATCTGCTTTAATGTTTGAATATATGGCAGTTTGATTCAATGATTTTTATTTTGCTTCATTAATAAAACAATTGGTAGCATAGTGGTTAGCACAGCTGCTTCACAGCTCCAGGGACCTGGGTTCGATTCCCGGCTTGGGTCACTGTCTGTGCGGAGTTTGCACATTCTCCCTGTGTCTGCGTGGGTTTCCTCCGGGTGCTCCGGTTTCCTCCCACAGTCCAAAGATGTGCGGGTTAGGTTGATTGGCCAAGCTAAATTGTCCCTTAGTGTCCCGGGATGTGTAAATTAGAGGGATTAGCGGGTAAATATGTAGGGATAAGGGGATAGGGCCTGGGTGGGATTGTTGTCGGTGCAGACTCGATGGGCCGAATGGCCTCTTTCTGCACTTTCTGTGGTTTCTAATAGAGGAAAATAAACGCCATACATTGCCAGTGTAGAAAAAAAATTCTTCAAATATTGTTAGCAACAGAGTTATTAATCCTATCGCAGAGGATTAATGATGTTAATCATCATCTTTTTGCTACAAATGTTTTCAAACGTAACCATAACCAGAAGTAATATACACAGTGACAGTTTATACATTCATAAGCACGGAAATGTATAAACCACTGTGTAGTAAATGATAGATTTGCATGTTTTTAAAATTTACTGGATTATGTTCCGCAAAGACAATGTAGTTTACAGATATGATGGAAAAAATCATTATTAATCGTGGCACAGATGAGCAGCTAATTTCACTCTTGTTAAAGTTTGGATTACAAGGTTTTTCAATGATGAATACTTTGGATCTAAACAAAATCTTTGATTGCGTGAAGGCTGTTCAGTGTAATCAGTTTCTGCCCACGAAAAGAACAGGAGAACAATCTCAATCTAGGTAAACAAATCTGTATTATTATGTGGAAAAGCAGCCTTGTAACAGGATTTATTGTGCCAACATGATTAGATGTAGAGGTCTGTTTTTTTTTCATCCTCATTTTTTATTTGAATTTGCATGACTATGTTTCATTAAACTTTAATCAGCTTTATCACATACCTACTTGTGAGGCAGTTAAAAAAAAACATTTGTGTATCATTACTGGAAAGATATCAAGTGATTTCAGACTTTTCTAACCACATTGGCTAATTCAGCAAAGTAATGAATTGAAATGTTCCAGAAAACTATTGGTCAGAAACACCAGATGTCCAGAATTTTCTTGACAGACCCAAGCAACTTATGGGGACGAATTTCCCGTTCCACCTGCCACGA
This sequence comes from Mustelus asterias, assembly GCF_964213995.1. Lineage (NCBI taxonomy): Eukaryota > Metazoa > Chordata > Chondrichthyes > Carcharhiniformes > Triakidae > Mustelus > Mustelus asterias. The sequence continues at coordinate 46,223,706 of NC_135820.1, forward strand.
GAATCGTAGCAGGCACGGGACAGATCATGGAAAGATCCGTTGACCTCGGGTGGGATTTTCCATGGCATTGCCACTTAACTGTTCAGGCGCTATGGCAAATGCAGAAGGTATGGGCTCAGTAAAGAAAATTGGTATTTGGTTAAGAAAACAACTTTTTAAAAAATCACTGCTTAATAATAATTTACCGCTGTTTTGTGCTTCAGGTAAATATCTGTATCCGTGGTGTTTTCCAGTTCACACACCTGTGGTTCAGTATTCCAACGTCATTCTATAATTCAGAAAATTCTGGAATCCAGAAATGACTTGATCCCAAGCATTCTGGACTGGAGAGGGTTTGGGTTAGCAGAATACTGCTTCTTACAAATACTATTTCAGTTTAGGTTCCTGATTTTTTTTCTTTGCCTTCTGATTAATAATGCACCGAATATTATTTGGAAGTGCATATAAATCCTAGATCTCAATTTTCATATTTTTTTCAGATCAGAATTAAATTATTAATTTCTGAAAGGGGTTACTTTATGACTTTTCCCATCCAGAATGCACCTTCACTTACCTGGAGTATGTCATGAATTTGTAGATGTGATGCATTTAGTTTCCAGACCATCGATTTCAGTATGCTTCTGAATGTCTGATGTGCAAGATGATTGCAAAGCCAGAAGATTGGAATATTCCATTTTGTTCTTCAAAATAAATCAATTCGAGTTTGCGATGGTAATGGACTGTACCCACAATTCCATTCTTGTGGGACATCATCGATGATGTTGTCCAGGGTAGCCTCTGTGTTGAGAGTTGGATCTTAACTCCAGCAGATACTTGATGAGAGGTCATCTGCTTCTTTCCATACATGCTGCCTATCCTGCTGAGCATTTCCTGCACTTTTTGTTTTTCTTTTCTTTTTTTTTATTCATTCATGGGACATGGGCGTCACTGGCTGGTCGGCATTTATTGCCCATCCCTGGTTGCCTTCGAGGGCAGTTGAGAGTCAACCACATTGCTGTGGAGCTGGAGTCACTAGTAGCCCAGACTGGGTAGGGACGACAGATTTCCCTCTTTAAAGCACCAGATGGGTTTTTCCGACAATCAACAATGGTTTGGTCATCAGTAGATTTTTAATTCCAGGTATTTTTTATTGAATTCAAATTCTACCATCTACCGTGGCAGGATTTGAACCCAGGTCCTTCGAACATTAGCTTAGTTTCTGGATTGATGGTCCAGCAATACCATCACTAGGCCACCACATCCCCTTACTCTATACATAAGGAGAAGGGAATACATTGCTTTCTCTCTTTAAACTGGGAAGCAAACAGTGGGTGTCATTCTCTTTGCCAGGATGCAGTTTTCTTGTTGTCCAGGGTGACATTGACTGCATATGCATTGCCTTGCGAGTTCCGTATCAAAGTGCAGAAATGTGGGAGAACCGCAAAGAGTTCCACTCCCTGGTGCTCAGCACCACAGAGAGATGACTGTCCACTATACTGGCAGCAGTCCTGATGCCTTTAATCAGTGCCACTTTACAGTGCCATCAGTATTTGCGGCACCATATCACCCTGTTTGAACAGGGCTATCCAGTGACCACCTGACTCCAGTGAGCAACATGCTGGCAGCATACATATAACACCAAGTCTCACCAACGTTTATAGATTCACAACAGAAAGCATTCTTTCTGGTTGTATCACAGCTTGGTATGGCTCCTGCTCTGCCCAAGACTGTAATAAACTACAAAAGATAAAGTGAATGCAAGCAGGCTTTTTCCGCTGAGGCTAGGGGAGAAAAAAACCAGAGGGCATGGGTTAAGGGTGAAAGGAGAAAAGTTTAAAGGGAATATTAGGGGGGGCTTCTTTACGCAGAGAGTGGTGGGAGTGTGGAATGAGCTGCCGGATAAAGTGGTAAATGCGGGGTCACTTTTAACATTTAAGAAAAACTTGGACGCGTTCATGGATGAGAGGGGTGTGGAGGGATATGGTCCAAGTGCAGGTCAGTGGGACTAGGCAAAAAATGGTTCGGCACAGCCAAGAAGGGCCAAAAGGCCTGTTTCTGAGCTGTAATTTTCTATGGTTCTAAAAGGTCGTGAATGTAGCCCAATCCACCACGCAAACCAGCCTCCCGTCCACTCACTCTCTTCCCGCTGCCTCGGCAAAGCAGCCAGCATAATTAAGGACCCTACGCACCCTGGACATTCTCTCTTCCATCTTCTTCCGTCGGGAAAAAGATACAAAAGTTTGAGGTCACGTACCAACTGACGCAAGAACAGCTTCTTCCCTGATGCTGTCAGAATTTTGAATGGACTTACTTTGCATTAAGTTGATCTTTCTCTACATCCTAGCTGTGACTGCAATACTACATTCTGCACTCTCTCGTTTCCTTCTCTATGAACGGTATATTTTGTCTGTATAGCGCGCAAGACACAATACTTTTCGCTGTATGTTAATACATGTGACAATAATAAATCAAATCAAATCAAATCAAAACATGCTGCCATACAAAATGCTATCAAATGGGTGCTTATGAACTTTTCTGGAGGAGCCCGTCCTTGCTAGCACATTGGTTAGCACTGCTGCCTCAGTGCCAGGAACCTGGGTTCAATTCCAACCTTGGGTGACCGTCTGTGTGGAATTTGCACATTCTCCCCGTGTCTGCGTGTGTTTCCTCTGGGTGCTCCTCCCACATTCTGAAGATGTGCAGGTTAGGTGGATTGGCCATGCTGAATTGTCCGTTAGTGTGCCAAGATGTGTAGGTTAGGTAATTAGTGGAGTAAATGAGTCGGAGGGTTGGTGTAATCTCAATGGGCTGAACAGCCTCCTCAAAGAACAAAGAAAATTACAGCACAGGAACAGGCCCTTCGGCCCTCCAAGCCTGCACCGACCATGCTGCCCAACTTAACTAAAACCCCTTATCCTTCCAGGGACCATATCCCTCTATTCCCATCCTATTCATGTATTTGTCAAGACCCCCATAAAAGTCACTACCGTATCTACTTCCACTACCTGCCCCAGCAACGAGTTCCAGGCATCCACTACTCTCTACGTACAAAATTTGCCTCGTACATCTCTTTTAAACCTTACCCCTCGCACCCTGTTCCCCCTAGTAATTGACTCTTCCACCCTGGGGACAAAGCTTCTGACTATCCACTCTGTCCATGCCTCTCATAATCTTGTAGACTTCTATCAGGTCGCGCTTCAACCTCCGTCGTTCCAGTGAGAATAAACCAAGTTTCTCCAACCTGTCCTCATAGCTAATGCTCTCCAAACCAGGCAACATCCTGGTAAATCTTTTCTGTACCCTCTCCAAAGTCTCCACATCCTTCTGGTAGTGTGGTGACCAGAATTGAACTGTATATTCCAAGTGCGGCCTAATTAAGGTTCTATAAAGCTGCAACATGACTTGCCAATTTTTAAACTCAATGCCCTGGCTGATGAAGGCAAGCATGCCATATGCCTTCTTGACTACCTTCTCCACCTGCATTGCCACTTTCAGTGACCTGTGTACCTGTACACCCAGATCCCTTTGCCTATCAATACTCTTAAGGGTTCTGCCATTTACTGTATATTTCCTCTCCATATTAGACCATCCAAAATGCATTTGTCTGGATTAAACTCCATCTGCCATCTCTCCGCCCAAGTCTCCAACTGATCTATATCCTGCTGTATCCTCTGATGGTCCTCATCGCTATCTGCAAATCCACCAACCTTTGTGTCGTCCACAAACTTACTAATCAAACAGTTACATTTTCCTCCAAATCATTTATATATATTCCAAACAGCAAAGGTCCCAGCACTGATCCCTGAGGAATGTCACTTGTCACAGCCCTCCATTCAGAAACGCACCCTTCCACTGCTAGGATGCTCCTGCACTGTAAGGATTCTATGATTCTATGATTTACCATAACAAGTGTAACATTTCATTGTACCTTGCCTTCCCTCTGCTACTGAACATCAAGACCTTTGATCCGGACTTCAGAGCACCCTCCGTGCTCTCATCCCACGTACTCCCCGTGTTGGAGATCTCTACTGCCTCCCGAAGATACACAAGGCCAACACACCCGACCGTCCCATTGTATCAGGCAATGGGACCCTGTGTGAGAACCTATGTCAAGGGCATCCTGAAACCCATTGTACAAAGAATCCCCAGCTTCTGTCGCGACACTATGGACTTCGTACAGTAACTCAGCACACACGGGGCAGTTGAACCAGGAGCACTCCTTGTCACAATAGATGTCTCGGCACTCTACACCAGCATCCCCCACAACAACGGCATTGCTGCAACTGCCTCAGTACTCAATGTCGACAACTGCCAATCTCCAGATGCAATTTTACAACTCATCCGTTTAATTCTGGACCACAACGTCCTCATCTTCAACAACAGTTCTTCATCCAGACACACGGAACAGCCATGGGGACCAAATTCGCACCTCAATATGCCAACATCTTCATGCACAGGTTCGAACAAGACCTCTTCACCGCACAGGACCTTCAACCAATGCTATATACAAGATACATTGATGACATTTTCTTCCTTTGGACTCATGGTGAACAATCACTGAAACAACTATATGATGACATCAACAATTTCCATCCCACGATCAGACTCACCATGGACTACTCTCCAGAATCAGTTGCATTCTTGGACACACACAGCTCCATCAAGGACGGTCACCTCAGCACTTCACTGCACCGCAAGCCCACGAATAACCTCACGATGCTCCACTTCTCCAGCTTTCACTCTAAACACGTTAAAGAAGCCATCCCCTATGGACAAGCCCTCCGTATACACAGGATTTGCTCAAATGAGGAAGATCGCAACAGACACCTACAGACGCTGAAAGATGCCCTCATAAGAACAGGATATGGCGCTCAACTCATCAATCAACAGTTCCGATGTGCCACAGCGAAAAACCGCACCAACCTCCTCAGAAGGCAAACACGGGACATGGCAGACCGAATACCCTTCGTCATCCAGTACTTCCCCGGAGCGGAGAAGCTACGATGTCTTCTCTGGAGCCTTCAACATGTCATCGATGAAAACGAACATCTTGCCAATCCCCACACCCCTACTTCTTGCCTTCAAACAACCGCACAACCTCAAACAGACCATTGTCTGCAGCAAACTACCCAGCCTTCAGGAGAATAGTGACCACGACACCACACAACCCTGCCACAGCAACCTCTGCAGGACGTGTCAGATCATCGACACAGGTGCCATCATCTCACGTGAGAACACCATCCACCAGGTACTCGGTACGTAATCTTGCGACTCGGCCAATGTTGTCTACCTGATACACTACAGGAAAGGATGTCCCGAGGTATGTTACATTGGGGAGACCATACAGACGCTACGACAATGGATGAATGAACACTGCTTGACAATCACCAGGCAGGAGTGTTCTCTTCCTGTTGGGGAACACTTCAGTAGTCACGGGCATTCAGCCTCTGATCTTTGAGTAAGCGTTCTCCAAGGCGGCTTTCATGACACACGACAACGTAGAATCGCTGAGCAGAAACTGATAGCCCAGTTCTGCACACATGAGGACTGGGATCTTGGGTACATGTCACACTATCTGTAACCCCCACAACTTGCCTGGGCTTGCAAAATCTCACTAACTGTCCTGGCTGGAGACAATACACATCTCTTTAACCTGTGCTTAACCCTCTCCTCACTCACATTGTCTGTACCTTTAAGACTTGATTACCTGTAAAGGCTCGCATTCCAACCATTATCTTGTAAATTGAGTTTGTGTCTGTATGTGCCCTGTTTGTGAACACAACTCCCACTCACCTGATGAAAGTGCAGCGCTCCGAAAGCTTGTGCTATCAAATAAACTTGTTGGACTTTAACCTGGTGTTGTGAGACTTCTTAATGTGCCCACCCCAGTCCAACGCCAGCATCTCCACATCATGACTGAACATCAACGCATCCTCCTGGCCACAATGCTGAAATAAAAGTCATGACAAAATAAATGTTTTGGGATGTGACATTTGAAGATGTATTTACTGGCCTTGACCACTCACGTGAGGTCATTGACCTTGCAGCACTGTATCTCGGCCCTCAGTAGCTGCCAGTGGCCTGCACCCATGGCTTCCAAGGCTCCTTTGGATACAAGCCCTCTCCCTTGCAGTCAACTTCCTGCAACAAAAGGCTGAATTTTCCCATCCTGCACGCCACGAGAATTGAAGAGGACAGGACAAGGATCATGCAAAGGTTCGTTGACCTCGGGTGGGATGTTTCGGCATTGGGGCGAGCGCGGCTGGTAAATCTCGCCTAAAGTCTCCAGCACTTCACTCGACAGCCTGGAACCCCTGGTGTGTTAACCCTGTCCTGTGTCTTTTTCTTTTCCAGAGCAAAGTCACTTGTACAATAAATCCCAGAATCTGCTCCAGCCACAATGCACATCCCCTTTGAAAGTTTCAAGTTTGCTTTGGATTGTGCAGGTCAGCTTGAAGATATCCTAGTCTCTCACAATTTCTCACCCCTTCATCAGGTGTCCAGCCACTCAAGAGAACTCTTGGCCAATTTACATGCTGCCTATATCGGGATGAATATGTGTATTAATTCATAGAATCATAGAATTCCTACAGTACAGGAGGCCATTCAACCCATCGAGCCTGCACTGACCACAATCCAACCCTATCCCCGTAACCCCACATATTTACTGCTAATCCCCCCCAAACTAGGGTCAATTTAGCATGGACAATCAACCTAACCCGCACATCTTTGGGCTGTGGGAGGAAACCGGAGCACCCGGAGGAAACCCACGCAGACACGGGGAGAATGTGCAAACTCCACACAGACAGTGATCCAAGCCGGGAATCGAACCCAGGTCCCTGGCGCTGTGAGGCAGCAGTGCTAACCACTCTGCCACCATGCTGCATTGTACATTGTGATTCTGCCCTCATTTTTAGGCCTCATCCAATTTCTCCTCCTATGCATCTGAACCTGTCAGTGTGACAATTATCCCATTATTAGGCTTGTCAGGTCTCCCTGTTGCACAGGACTACTGGGTGACACTCCTTTTATTTCTTGGATTTGGGGTTAAATCCATAAACATCTTCTCCTTTTGTTTCCAGAGATGATTGATCTATTTCCTTGTGAGAAATCCTGTGCTAATTTTGGAATAATGCGAACTAAGTTAGAGTTCTTACCCAAGGCCACAAGAGTGAATAGTTCTGGGAAATCAAAATGTCATACTAGTGCAATTAATTATGCTTTTCTAATAAGGCATTTTGTTTGAGTAGAGGGAGATTTAATTTTATATCTAATGTGCTATTTGTGACCTGGATGATTTGATAAAAGCAATGAGTGCTCAAAATAGAACATGTTTTTTTTAATCAGCATGGGCATTTCTGAGCTTAATGAGCATAATGTTCAGCAGCAAAAACAACTTTTCTTCCTACATCACAGATCTCGTAGGTACATCTGGGATAATGTCCACTCCCCCCACTTTCCCAGATTTTCCACCTAAACCTGATTGACCATTATACTGGTGGCAAACTTTGTTTATTAAAGTATAATGCTTATTTATTAGTGTCACAAGTAGAGTCACATTAACACTGCACTGAAGTTACTGTGAAAATCCCCTCACCATACTCTGGCGCCTGTTCGGGTACACTGAGGGAGAATTTAGCATGGCCAATGCACTTAACCAGTGCATCTTTTGGACTGTGGGAAGAAACAGGAGCACCCGGAGGAAACCCAGGTAGACAATGTGCAAACTCCACACAGACAGTGACCCGGGTCCCTGACGCTGTGAGGCAGCAGTGCTAACCACTGTGCCACCCTCGGGGACTGATATTTGTAGGAAAGTAGTAGCATTTTTGGCATGAAACAGCTTTGTAGGTTAAGTGACAAAATATCTGCAATAACTCCAGAAGCTTGACTGGAAAGGAATGGTATTTATTGTTAAACACAAAATAAAGCCACTCCTCCATGGCTTACATACATAAGTCCTAACCGAAACAATAATTTTGCACATTCTTCCCAGCGTCTGCCTTATAAAAGGCTCAGGTGAAGAGTTCCACCTGGGTAGGTCATTGCCTGTTACCAAGGGAACTCGTATTCAACGAGCCCCAAGGGGAAATCAATTAGAGATTTCCCATGGAACTCAAAGAGGTTATCACAATGCCAATTCTTTAAAGCTAGTACAAAAATAAATGGTATTTACACAGGAAGTGAAAATTAACCCTTTCTGCAAATCTTTCAAACCAAACTAATTCTTTGCATTTATGAGAAATGTAATATAAAAATGTCACGATTTCACAGTGCAAAAAGGCTTACAAATGAAAGGTAGCCTGCACTATCAGTACATTGTGTGGTGTGTCATCAGGATTCTGTACAAAGGTTTTATTTTGATATGTGGACATAAATTTATCATACAATAAATCAAAACCAAGGTTCTTTCGGATCAAAAATAGATTGGTTAGTGATTCTGTAACACTCAGAATTCATTTCTAGCTAAATCGCATTTGTTATGACATTTTATTTTATCTGAAAATTTCACAGTATTAGGAACTCACTGACTGAACATTATTGATTGACAGCTTGAGGGAAGTGAGAAAGCTTTGGATTAATATTCCAAAACTGATCAGATGCCATTACTGAAATTTTTTTACAACAAGGTGCTGATCCTAACATTGTTTAACTGGAGGCTACACTGGAACTATTCATCTGCAACCTCAGGTTTGAGTCCAACTTAATTCCAGAACTTGCAGAAAAAGAAAGATGCTGACTTTCTTGTGGCTTGGATTGCAATGAACACTTTTTCAAAGATTCAGCCATTAGGCAGACAGAGATTAATGCAGCATTTTCTAGCTAGAGGCGGCACTTTCATTGATCTATGAGTTACATTCCATTACTTCTAATGGGATAAACAAAGGAAGCTTGGTGGTGATATCTTTACCATCAGCATGTAGCTAATTGAAACATGAGTGACATGCCATTCATTTACAGGTTAAGTAAACTGGACACTGGAAATTACCCTACAATATGGATTATACATGAACAAGTTGCACATGAATTGGCTGGGCTACCATTGTTATGCCTTATTTTTCTTTCATCTTTTTACACTTATTTGGTTGTTCGTATTTTCCGCTGTTTAACTTTTGAATGCATCTTTCTGATTATCAAGACAAAAACATATAATGGTGGAGAGTGGGCAACTTTCTCATCTTTGATGAAGAATGTACAACACTCTTTTGAGTCTTATCAATTTTTATTCTCAGTTCTGTTCTATTTATCTGAAGGTATCTATTCTGTTGGGTTGCAGCTCCTTGGAAGTGTCGCTCCAACACCTCTGGTACCTCTCTTAATTCAGTAAGAAGTTTAACAACACCAGGTTAAAGTCCAACAGGTTTATTTGGTAGCAAAAGCCACACAAGCTTTCGGAGCTGCAAACCCCTTCTTCAGGTGAGTGGCATTTTCACGCACAAGTGTGAATGAAGAAAGTCAGCAGATTGCTTGATCCTGAACAACATCAGAGACAAATCTGATCCTGTTCTCACTGGACAATAATCAGGAACAGGAAACTCAACTGAGTATTCATTGCTTGGTCCAAGAGGTACCAAGCCATGATCAGCTAACCCAATGCAGATTGGGAAATGTTCTGGTTCTAATGCATTGTTGGACTGCATCTTAACCATAGGGTCATTCAGGGCTCAAAAGAACACTTTAGCGCAAAAATGATACTGATTATTATTTATTTACCTCACATAGGTACGGCACGGTAGCACAGTGGTTAGCACTGCTGCTTCACAGCTCCAGGGTCCCGGGTTCGATTCCTGGCTCGGGTCACTGTTTGTGTGGAGTTTGCACATTCTCCTCGTGTCTGCATGGGTTTCCTCCGGGTGCTCCGGTTTCCTCCCACAGTCCAAAGATGTGCGGGTTAGGTTGATTGGCCAGGTTAAAAATTGCCCCTTAGAGTCCTGAGATGCGTGGATTAGTGGGTAAAATATGTGGGGGTAGGGCCTGGGTGGGATTGTGGTCGGTGCAGACTCAATGGGTCGAATGGCCTCCTTCTGCACTGTAGGGATTCTATGATCTATAGGCATGGCTGGTGCTATGGAATTTCTCCCTGCCATTTTACATTTTAACTCCCAAACAAATGTGCCCATTACATTGATATTGAAACAATTGTGGCCAGTGACAACACATATCTGGACTCAGCCTTTCTTTCCCACTTCTTGATTGATTGGAACAGGATTTTACTGTCATTCATAAGGATGAAGATATTAATTGATTGTCCATAATAACTGTTTATGCGCTGATTACAAATGATTAAGCTTGGCAGGCTTTCTTTAATTTATAGTTTTTTTTACACAGAGGGTGGTGGGTGCCTGGAATGCACTGCCAAGTGAGGTGGTTGAGGCAGACATGTTAGTGACATTTAAGACTTATCTGGATAGACACATGAACAGGCGGGGAATAGAGGGATACAGGCAGTTGGTCTAGATAGAGCAACATGATCGGCGCAGGCTTGGTGGGCAGAAGGGCCTGTTCGTATGCTGTACTGTTCTTCATTCCATATACGAAGGAGTCAGTTTTTATTGGATGAAAGATACACACAGATAAAAGTGTTAAGTTATTTTAAATAAAGGGAAACGTGTGACTCAACCTTCGCAACACACACACACATACACCCACACGCATGCAGATTTATAAGTTAAATGATAGGAGCTTACTCTTCAGCTAAATTTAAACAAGGTGTTCACTGTTTATGAGTCCTTTCCTGGTATTCATGACGAGGCAGCTTTCTTCCACAGTAGTCTTGAGATTCCAATGCGATTGAAGCTGATGTAACCTGTAATTTTCAAGAGACAGTGTCTTTGATACCGTGATCCGTATTATTTAAAAGTCAATAATATTGTACCAGAAGTTCCTTTTGATTGAAATTGTCTATCTTTTGTGATGGATAGGCAAGACTCTGAACTTGAAAATAGAGGAGAGATTGAGAGAGAGTATTACTGCACCAAGCAGACTTCTTCCTGTTATAGACACTCTTTTAGCAGCTTGGTTGCTGTAATAAAATAAATTCAGAATGATTATTCTGGTCACCTGACCTCTCTCCCCATTGTGAGTTGGGTATGCCACAGAAAGTAATTGATTAGCTCATGTCTTGACAGATCTTGGTTTTTGTGTTATGGCCTAAGAAATTAGTTTCTTTAATGACCCATCTATTACTTCTGAATGGAACATTCATCCCTGTGATGAGCAAAGAAGAACATATCAATGTCTTCAATAAAGCCATTGTCCTGGTAGACTTTCTGTCTCTGCCTGAAAGCTATCTTCATAGAAATGCAAATGGTAAGAGCCAGTTCATCTTTGAAGTAACTCTTGACATCATCAGGTGTGAAATTCCATCGGAGGCTTGCTTTGGTGTGTTCTAACTTTAATCCGCATTGGAAACTTCCAGAAACTGATCAACTTGTAATATGATGTGGAGATGCCGGCGTTGGACTGGGGTAAACACAGTAAGAAGTTTAACAACACCAGGTTAAAGTCCAACAGGTTTATTTGGTAGCAAAAGCCACACAAGCTTTCGGAGCTCCAAGCCCCTTCTTCAGGTGAGTGGAAGTTCTGTTCACAAACAGAGCTTATAAAGACACAGACTCAATTTACATGAATAATGGTTGGAATGCGAATACTTACAACTAATCAAGTCTTTAAGAAACAAAACAATGTGAATGGAGAGAGCATCAAGACAGGCTAAAAAGATGTGTATTGTCTCCAGACAAGACAGCCAGTGAAACTCTGCAGGTCCACGCAACTGTGGGAGTTACAAATAGTGTGACATGAACCCAATATCCCGGTTGAGGCCGTCCTCGTGTGTGCGGAACTTGGCTATCAGTTTCTGCTCAGCGACTCTGCGCTGTCGTGTGTCGCGAAGGCCGCCTTGGAGAACGCTTACCCGAATATCAGAGGCCGAATGCCCGTGACCGCTGAAGTGCTCCCCAACAGGAAGAGAACAGTCTTGCCTGGTGATTGTCGAGCGGTGTTCATTCATCCGTTGTCGCAGCGTCTGCATAGTTTCCCCAATGTACCATGCCTCGGGACATCCTTTCTTGCAGCGTATCAGGTAGACAACGTTGGCCGAGTTGCAAGAGTATGTACCGTGTACCTGGTGGATGGTGTTCTCACGTGAGATGATGGCATCTGTGTCGATGATCCGGCACGTCTTGCAGAGGTTGCTGTGGCAGGGTTGTGTGGTGTCATGGTCACTGTTCTCCTGAAGGCTGGGTAGTTTGCTGCGGACAATGGTCTGTTTGAGGTTGTGCGGTTGTTTGAAGGCACGAAGTGGGGGTGTGGGGATGGCCTTGGCGAGATGTTCGTCTTCATCAATGACATGTTGAAGGCTCCGGAGGAGATGCCGTAGCTTCTCCGCTCCGGGGAAGTACTGGACAACGAAGGGTACTCTGTCTACTGTGTCCCGTGTTTGTCTTCTGAGGAGGTCGGTGCGGTTTTTCGCTGTGGCGCGTTGGAACTGTTGATCAATGAGTCGAGCACCATATCCTGTTCTTATGAGGGCATCTTTCAGCGTCTGGAGGTGTCTGTTGCGATCCTCCTCATCCCAGCAGATCCTGTGTATACGGAGGGCTTGTCCGTAGGGACAATGGATGTCTCGGCACTCTACACCAGCATCCCCCATGACGATGGCATTACTGCAACGGCCTCAGTGCTCAGCGCCAACAACTGCCAGTTTCCAGATGCAATTTTACATCTCATCCGCTTCATCCTGGACCACAATATCTTCACCTTCAACAACCAGTTCTTCATCCAGACACACGGAACAGCCATGGGGACCAAATCCGCACCTTAATATGCCAACATCTTCATGCACAGGTTCGAACAAGACTTCTTCACCGCACGGGACCTTCAACCGATGCTATACACTAGATACATCAATGACATTTTCTTCCTTTGGACTCATGGTGAACAATCACTGAAACAACTCTATGATGACATCAACAAGTTCCATCCCACCATCAGGCTCACCATAGACTACTCTCTGGAATCGGTTGCATTCTTGGACACACGCATCTCCATTAAGGACGGTCACCTCAGCACCTCACTGTACCGCAAGCCCACGGATAACCTCACGATGCTCCACTTCTCCAGCTTCCACCCTAAACACGTTAAAGAAGCCATCCCCTACGGACAAGCCCTCCGAATACACAGGATCTGCTCGGATGAGGAGGATCGCAACAGACACCTCCAGACGCTGAAAGATGCCCTCATAAGAACAGGATATGGCGCTCGACTCATTGATCAACAGTTCCAACGTGCCACAGCGAAAAACCGCACCGACCTCCTCAGAAGACAAACACGGGACACAGTGGACAGAGTACCCTTCGTTGTCCAGTACTTCCCCGGAGCGGAGAAGCTACGGCATCTCCTCCGGAGCCTTCAACATGTCATTGATGAAGACGAACATCTCGCCAAGGCCATCCCCACACCCCCACTTCTTGCCTTCAAACAACCGCACAACCTCAAACAGACCATTGTCCACAGCAAACTACCCAGCCTTCAGGAGAACAGTGACCATGACACCACACAACCCTGCCACAGCAACCTCTGCAAGACGTGCCGGATCATCGACACAGATGCCATCATCTCACGTGAGAACACCATCCACCAGTTACACGGTACATACTCTTGCAATTCGGCCAACGTTGTGTCTACCTGATACGCTGCAAGAAAGGATGTCCCGAGGCATGGTACATTGGGGAAACTATGCAGACGCTGCGACAACGGATGAATGAACACCGCTCGACAATCACCAGGCAAGACTGTTCTCTTCCTGTTGGGGAGCACTTCAGCGGTCACGGGCATTCGGCCTCTGATATTCGGGTAAGCGTTCTCCAAGGCGGCCTTCGCGACACACGACAGCGCAGAGTCGCTGAGCAGAAACTGATAGCCAAGTTCCGCACACACGAGGACGGCCTCAACCGGGATATTGGGTTCATGTCACACTATTTGTAACTCCCACAGTTGCGTGGACCTGCAGAGTTTCACTGGCTGTCTTGTCTGGAGACAATACACATCTTTTTAGCCTGTCTTGATGCTCTCTCCATTCACATTGTTTTGTTTCTTAAAGACTTGATTAGTTGTAAGTATTCGCATTCCAACCATTATTCATGTAAATTGAGTCTGTGTCTTTATAAGCTCTGTTTGTGAACAGAACTCCCACTCACCTGAAGAAGGGGCTTAGAGCTCCGAAAGCTTGTGTGGCTTTTGCTACCAAATAAACCTGTTGGACTTTAACCTGGTGTTGTTAAACTTCTTACCCAACTTGTAATACCCCATGTGTCTGGTGACCTGTGGAAGCCATCTTGAGTCAGTGTCTTTGATTTTAAAAAAGCCCTTTATAACAATTTCAATATATATAGTTAGCCAGCCGATGAAATTAAAGATTAGTATTACACATGCGTATATCACAACATCATGGCAAAACAATTTGCTCAGGACTAAAGTTGGTCTCTGTGAGCAACACGGTAATTTTTCACTGCGTCAGTTTTTATTTCCGAGTGACATGGGAAATATTGCCAAGGCTTTTAATTTCAAACCATGTAAAAGTGCCAGTGAGGTGAGGAAAGGGGTCTCCGAAAATGGTTTGAAATATTGCTGCGTGAATTTCAGTGGAAAGAAGGGCCGCAATTTTCTGGTTGCATCGTGCCTGGCGGAGAACATGTTAGAGCTGTCCAGGGCCGGAGGATTGTGGGTGAGGGGTTTAGTGTGTTCTGTGCCAGTGCAAAACGGTATCTTCCCACCCAACCCAGATGCAATCTGGTTCCCACCCAGTAAGGACGAGGAACCAGGTCAACTTACTGAAATGAGTATTTAAATATGCTGGGTGCGATTTTACCAGAAAAATTCTCAATGCTGTAAAATTCTGAAAACCGGAGTGAATCACTCAGGTTTTTTTCAATGAGTTTGGTACTGCATTCTGTCAATTTTATTTGACAGCAGGAAGATTTGCACCAGTGGGTGAGTGGGATGGTGGAGCCTAAGCTTTCCAGTGAAGCCTGCTTCAGAGTGTTCAGGCACCATTGTGTATGGTACACCAATCTCCCAGTGCAATGGGAGAACTCCTGTCCTCCCCCACGGACGCCGCCATCCACCCCCATTATCAGTGGCAATGTAACTGCCCCATCTCCACACAGCAACACAAGTTACTGGAATCGGGGTATCGGGACCCTCCTGACCAATTCCCTGTCACAGCCCCCTCTGCAACCTATCCACCGCAAGTTCTCCTTTTGCCAAACACCCCTCATCTGTCGATCACATTCCCTGCAGAGATCCCCTCTGGCAAATCTGCCCTTTGCATACCCCTCATCATAGCCCTACCCACACTCAGACCCCACACCCAATCAGATTCCACTCCCTTGGCACTGCCCTGGCACAGATATGGTGCCCGGTGGGCACAGCCAGGCTGACAATGCCCAATGGGCACTGCCTGGCCATGCACCTGACAACTCGGAGGCTTCAATGTCCTCCGATCTCCCTGATGTGGCCATGGCTCCTGGTCCCCGCTGAGGGGCGAAGTGTCCGCCGTCTTGTTCATCCTTCACCTGACGGATGTACTTGTGTGCAGAGGACTAGAAGATGATGCAAAGGTCTCTACTGGAGGCCTGAAAGGACCTAGCGGGTGTAGAAGTTGAGGGTCACCATGTCCTCCTGCCCCATGAGGTGCCAGGTCCACGATGGCTTGGCACAGGTGCCACACTGTCTCCCCTGCTGAGACACAGTCTACGGCATCACACAGCATCAGGCAGCTCATTAAAAGACGTGCGGATCCTGTATACCCTGGGTCTCCATTTCCTCCATCCTTGGCCGTCTCTTCAGGCCGAAAGACAGCCACGTCCTGTCCCTGACTGGCAGTCCCCTGTCCTCCTCTTGCAACCTCGAGGCTGGACTGGCCTTGCTATAGGTCCCTCATCCAGAAGCCGTGAGTATAACTACCAGCTATGCTGGCTCTACTCCATTGTTGCGCTGAGGGTGGGGGTGGGGGGGTGGGGTGGGAAGTGGGGAGCGGGAGGTTGTGTGAAGGAGAGAGAGAGAGATAGTCCATAAGATTATCCATCCCGGGCCCCTCACTCCCTCCCAGCAACCCTTGTCCCCATGAGTCTGAACATTGGGAACCTGATACCATCTCTTGTGCCATTCGTCACCTCAATAGGTTGTCTACCATTGACACATCCTCGCTACAGCGGGCACAGAGAGCATATGGGTCAGTGTGTGTGAGTGCCCATTGGGAACCCTTGAAGCATAGACATGAGTGCACCCACCTGGACATCTGTCGCAGTGGCTTCCAGGAGCAGCATGCAGTTGGACTGCATGCTGCTCCTGGCAACTGGCACCTGGCCCTGCACCCCTGAGTGTGTGTTCTCCAAGGCGGCCTTCACGACACACGACAACGCAGAATCGCTGAGCAGAAACTGATAGCCATGTTCCGCACACATGAAGACGGCCTCAACCGGGATCTTGAGTTCATGTCACACTATCTGTAACCCCCACGACTTGCCTGGGCTTGCAAAATCTCACTAACTATCCTGGCTGGAGACAATACACATCTCTTTAACCTGTGCTTAACTCTCTCTCCACTCACATTGTACCTTTAAGACTTGATTCCCTGTAAAGACTCGCATTCCAACCATTATCTTGTAAATTGAGTTTGTGTCTATATATGCCCTGTTTGTGAACACAAGTCCTCACTCACCTCATGAAGGGGCAGTGCTCCAAAAGCTTATGCTACCAAATAAACCTGTTGGACTTTAACCTGGTGTTGTGAGACTTCTTACTGTGCCCACCCCAGTCCAACGCCGGCATCTCCACATCAGCCCTGAGGTTGGCGCTCAGCAGTACTCACCTCATTGCTCTCCTTCACCACTTCTGTGTGTGAGCCACACTTTTCAAAAGCGAATCTAATTAGCGCCAGCTTGACATCATGCCAGAGAGGCGGGAGACATCTGTGAGGGGGGGAAGCATGCGTGCTGAACTTGCTAATCAGCTTTCTGCTGTTTCTGGGTTTTAAGTAGTTCGTGCCACTCAGAAGGGGCCAGGAAGATTGGAAACTCTTTTGTGTTGGACACGAATCAGATTTTTAGCTTTGCTCGCTATTTTCCCGACTCCTCGCGCTGATCACCGCGTGTGGCAAAGTGCTAAAATCACACACAGCATATTTAAAGTTCATTTAAACATGCTGATCTGGTTCCTAAGCTTCCTGGACCTGAACCAAATTATGTCCGGGAGCGGTGAGTGAGAAAATAATGACAAGGTTTGTCTCCGGTGCAGAACATGTTAAACCACTCACCCGTGATTCACTGGCCCTAACTGGCACTAACGCCTTCTGCACTGGGCACGACATGGCGGGAAAATAATGGCCTTTGCTATTTTTTGGGATAGTTCCACCCAAGATTGGGTGTGTTGAGGAATTGGCTGCTGGTTTATGATGAGCCCTTTTCACACTGCTGGCATAAACCAAATTTTACCAACAGCCCCACACCCCACAATGTTCCAAAGGTGAAGAGTTCACACCTATCTGCCGATTGATCTGTAGGCTGTAACTTGCCCTGTTTCTCATAACTTGTACAAGATCACACCTTGCGCACTTGCATATTTTGCTAACTTTGCCTGTGCAGAAAACCATTCATTATCTATTCTTGTTGATCTGAGTTTATTAATTGGTTGAAGAAGAAATTCAGTCACAGAGCTTCCAGGGAACCATCTGCTCGAGGAGCTGAGGTCAGCAGAGTTAGTTAATTGAATGAACTCCCTTGCAGGGCTGAATAAACTAGATATTAGTTTCTGATGCTCTGAATGCTATCCTTAACCTCCTTTCTCAATGTATAAATTGCCAGTATTTCGAACTGTTTGCCCTACTATCTTCGGGCTCAGACTTGTTTTCCCTTTCACAATTTCAGCAGTTACTTGTCAGTGCGATGAGTACATGTTTTTTCAATATAACATCAGCTGGTCCTTCAGAGGGAACAGGTGTTGGATTCACCTTTTGATGAACAGGGCCTTAAACTAATAGGTGATTTTTTTTTTGGATGGCATTAGTGTGTGTGTGTTCTTTTGTCTATTTACAGAAATAATGGAAAATCCTAGGTAATCCATTATGATTTACTGATATATTGTCTATTGCCTGTCCCAGTGCTAGGACCGCAACTGTTTACAATATATATTAATGACTTGGAAGAAGGAAGCAAATGAACTGTGGTCAAATTTGCAGGTGACACAAAAATAGGTGGAAAGGCAAATTATAGGAGGGATACAAACAGCTTACAAAGAGATATTGATCTGTTCAGTAAGTTGGCAAAAAGTTGGCAAATGGAGTATAATATGGGAAAATGGGAAGATGTCCAATTTGGAAGGGAGAACAAAAGGACAGAGTATTATTTAATTGGACAAAAAGTGCAGAAAGCTGCAACACAAAGGCACGTGGGCGTACTTGTGCATGTAACATAGAAAGCTGCAACACAGGTTCAGCAGGTAATCAGGAAGGCTAATGGAATGTTGGCCCTTACTCAAGGAGGTTGGAGTATAAGATTAGGGAAGTGATGCTGCAATTGTACAGGATACTGGTGAGATCACATCTGGAATTTTGGTCCCCTTATTTAAGGAAAGGCAGTTCAGAGAAGGTTCACTGGGATGATCCCCGTATGAAGGGATTGTTTCTTCCCAGAGAAACAGGCCAATGTTCTCTCCAGATCTTACAACAGTCTGTCTAAACAAAAATCAAGGGGACGTGTTTCATGACATCATGCAGGAGGGGTGGGGCCTCATCATGCCAGCAAAACCCGGCTGCACTAAGATCAACCTGCCCCTCCCCCCAGCCCACCATGGAGGTCTCAGGGGTTCCCTTCCCCAGTCCCAATCAGAGTTGGCCCTGGCACTGCTGGGGTGGTTTCCATTGAGGAGGTTTGGTGTGGGGATGTTCTCTTTGTGGGGGTGGGGGGTTTCCCTCGGTCCCATGTCTGAGGGACAGGGGGTTTTCTGGGTAGTAGTCCTGTCTGTGGGGCTGGTTAGGGGGTTCATGCCTGCTGGGGTTGGTGAGGGGGTGTTCATTTTAAAATTTCTTTTTAAAGTCATGATCTGACGTTGCTGGTGGGACAGGCTCATTCAGAGTCCCCCCTCCACCAGTAGGATATCATGGGGCCAATCTCATTGAACTCTTTTGACCAAGTGTCAAAAAATATGACGGGAAAAGCTGGCAGTGCAGCCAGCAGGCTACATCCCACCTTTTCCGCCTGAGTTGACACTTAGTCAAAAAATCCACAGATTACCTTTGATCCCTTGACAGATTTCTCATCTGTTCAGGTATAAGTATAAGAAACAATAAAACAACACCCAAAGCCCAAATTAAATGCTAATGGTTTTACTAAGTTTGGTAGGACTACCACTTAGCAATAAAATATACCAACATCAGCAATACAATACACCCATTATCAACTGGTTAGTCACAAACATGTTTCAATATGTTATGCATATGACCACCCAATGAATGGTCACCCCTCCCCCCCACCTCCACTCCGCCCTCCACCATCCCCGACTGAAGGCACTCTTCAGCAACTGACCAACTTACTTGGTGGCTACATCAAATTAATTCTAACAATGATTTTATATCCTATTTTCCAGAATGGGGATAGATGGTGTGTTGACAGGATTGTACTGTCCTATCAAAATCCACCTTAAGCTACAATTGTCTAATTCATTGTTTAAATCACAACATCAAAATTTATCTGATATTGCACATCTGCTTTAAACATCTTTCAGTCTATTTCAGCACTTGGACTTTGCAGATATCTTCAGATCATCATCAGCACACACAACAGAGGTTCTTTTCTTGGTTATGCATTCCAGGATCACCAATATAATTAAATAATCAGAGTCCCTACAAATTATTGACTTTTTATCAGCTGGGGCTTCGTGACTTCATGTCAGCGTTTATCTGAAACTAAAAATTAACAAAACAATGTAACTGATCTTTTTTGCATTTCATAACAAGAGCTTAAGATCACCAATAAGTGTCAGTTTGTTATGTTCTTGTAAATTCCAATATGCTTCACGATGTTTACATTGGTTAAATCCCTATAGTTCTGTTTTAAAACTCCCAAAACAGGCAATTTAGTTCTGTCCAGTTTTATTTCTTGTCAGACTTATCGAGACACGGGCCTGAATTTTCCACTCCCATTCTTCTCGGACAGTTTTGGTGACAGGAGCTGAGAAACTCTCACGAGTGGTCCAAGTAACATTCTACGCCCATGGGAATCTTGCCGTGATTGTTCCTCCTGCCAGTCAGTGATGTAAAATCCCGATGTTCAACACCGGGAACATCATTATAATAAATCTGCATAAAAACTAAATACTGCGGATGCTGGAAATCTGAAATAAAAACAGAAAATGCTGGATAAACTCAGCTGGTCTGTCAGAATCTGTGAAGAGAGAAATACAGTTAACATTTTGAGTCCATATGACCTCTCCATAGAACTGTAGAGGGATAGAAATTTGATTAATTACATCCTTGGAGAGGAAGGTGGGACAAAATGGAAAGTCAGTGATAGGTCAGAGTTAAGGAGAGATTTACAGAGATATCATGGACATAAGACAAAAGGGCTGTTAACTTGAGTTGAATCATTTTCATAAACCTCAACCATAAATTTCACTATAAGTAAGGTTAAGTTAATTAAGAGTATTAATGCATCTTCTGCTGCACGCAAAGCCAATTTATTTTTTGATAATTAGTTGGCATTCATCATGCTACAAATATAAGCTTAAATTTGCTACTATGACTACAATTTCTACCAAAATGATTAGACAAGGGTGTTGTACTGAGATGAATGGACATGTGCTCTTGAATTCAATTTTTAAAGGTCAGCTGATGAGCGTAGGTTCAAGTGCAGGACGCACATGAACAGAAATTTGCTTGTATGTGAAATTTAAAGGGATCAGAATAATTAAGGGGGATAATTAGACAAAAATCATGAAATCCTTTGGAAGGGATCAGATGGAATTGTTAAAAAGCTTTATGCTAAAGTTGATTGATATGGGACTATGATTTACAAGATGTCTAATCAGCAGTTGATTGGAGTCTGTGTTTGATGCTGATGAACTGGATCTTGTAAACACATTTCAACATGATATGATGATAAACTAGGTGCAACTGTGCCTGCAAATATGGTTGGTTCCATCTTGGCGAGAGTGATAAATGAGGGTACATCAATCTTATTTCATGCATGCAATTGAAAGCAGGTGTTACATTATGGTTGAGATGCTTCTCACACATTCATTATGAGCCAGGCAATCACAAAGCGTAATGCTGTTGTTGAGTTTATTGTCCCAACATTGTTTGGCAATGGAACATCCACTTGTACTTACTGTTTTTCAGAGAGGTATATGCACTTCTGTCTACAATTACAGCTTGTGAAGCCTAATCTGCCAGGGACCTGGGTTCGATTCCAGCCTTGGGTCGTTGTCTGTGTGGAGTTTGCGCCTTCTCCCCGTGTCTGTGTGGGTTTCCTCCGGGTGCTCCGGTTTCCTCCCACAGCCTGAGGATGTGCGGGTTAGGTGGATTGGCTATGCTAAATTGCCCCTTAGTGTCAGGGGCACTAACTAGGGTAATTGCATGAGTTTATGTGGAAAGGGCATGGGTGGGATTGTGATCGGGCCGAATGGCCTCCTTCTGCACTGTGGGTTTCTACGATTCTACCTGAAATCTTTCCATTAGTCATTTTATTTCCCCAAACTTCTCACGTAGGATATCGAGAAATCCACTGGTGACAGTAATAATGCTGGAACAAAAATACCCATCAAAAAGCAGAAGGCCTTATTGTAGACCGGGTGGTCATGTGGATGCTGGGATGACCCAGCATCATGTTGGAAATGCAGGAGTTCTCCCTGGGCGCAGGCAGCATGTAAGAGCAGCTCAGTATTATCAATAAACTTCTATTTTTGTTAGTCCCCGGTCACCAGTTATTGAAACCCAATAAATCTACACTTATGCTGTATATATAGTGTAGAGCTTGCCAGCAGAAAATAAAAGAAAAAGAATCAAAAATTGGCTGGAATGTACAGAGTCCTGATAATAGGACAAAATGACAGAATTGTTTTTTTAAACAGGATTATTACATGGTATCTACGTTGGGAAATGGCATTGATCACTCACTGAACATGAAAGAAAAGCAGACCGCTTTGCCACAGTGCATATATACTAATTAAGAGATGTTCTTGAACTGTACTTGACCCATACCATTCAATTATTGATATACATATTAAATCAGAGGAAATTTATACATCGGAGCTAATTAAAACAAAATAAGATTATATTAAGTGCAGGAAAAAATCTAAAATATATTAACACTTGTCTCAATGACAAGTAAGATTATTATGCTTGAGGTGGTTAGAAGGACCAAGGAACTAATAGGTAAGTAATTTCATTTTCAGCAGCTAATCATATATAGCAACATGAACAATCTTTACAGTTCTATGATTCCGATGTGTGACATAAATGAGGAAGATGAGAAGTTACCATTTCAGTGAATATTGAGTATAGAATATACTGTAAAGCAAATTATTTATGATTGCACATTTACCAGGACTGTTTCTGTGAAATTAATAAGAGATGGGTTTGTGATTTTAAATAGAACAGTAATATACTTCCGTTCTGCTGGATATCTGTCAAAATGAAGTAAACAAATAGTTCACAAAGTGACCTAGAGTATTTCAGATTCTCAGATTATTAGAGCTTCTTCTGACAAGAACATGACACATGATAGCAGGTCTTGGTGGGAATGGAGAACCTGTGTAACAGGATATTGGAGTTCCTGGGTCACATAAGAATGGAAAAATCTGGATTCTGCTCTTAGTCGTACATTTTAAAACCATAATGAACACAAGCAACCAACTGAGATTTCAAACCTAAAGCTCTAACTGCTTCAGCCAACACTGTACATGCATTAACTGTCTGTCAGATTTCGATTATCAAAGTCTTGGGGGGGCACAATATTTGACAAGACATAACCGCACAACTGCTAATACGCTCACTCATGTCTATTAGGTACATACACCCACACATATGTCTATTAGGGCCCAGTTCTGAAGCAATTACAGGGTTTGCTATGGTGATAGTAATTTCATCTTGAAAACATCAATGCCAGGTTATGGCTGCTGTCCAATTTACTTTTGCAACCTCCTCCGACCTAGAATATTCAGAATTATCTTGTAACATTCAAATTGTAAAGTACTGGAAAACATATTCAATTAGATCCTTAAAATTTAATAAAATTGTTCATGACTAAACATTAAAGGCTGATTCTCCCTTTGCATTGTGCAAGTGAAAGCTCATACACAAAACACAAGGCAATTCCATTCAAATTAAGATTATTTATATAAGCCGCAAGTGGTACTCAGCACAGTGCATAATTAGATGATTCACCATCCATACCAAAAGGAATGACCATAGTTAACATGCATCAAAATAATGACCATTTTGTTCATGGCAGAAAAAATGTTAGAAGTAGCACCTACATCCACACAGACTTGCAATGAATGCTTTGGCTCTGCTACAATGTTGACTAAACA
Organism: Mustelus asterias; assembly: GCF_964213995.1. NCBI lineage: Eukaryota > Metazoa > Chordata > Chondrichthyes > Carcharhiniformes > Triakidae > Mustelus > Mustelus asterias. The sequence goes on from NC_135820.1 coordinate 46,247,271, forward strand.
GGCTGGGTAGCGTTAGCTTGGCTTAGCTGAGAGCACTCCAACCTCCAAAAGGAATGATGTTGATTTAAGCCCCGCACCAGGATGTGGGGTGGAAAGGCATGTTGGCAAGTGAAAACCACCAGTGATTGCTGTCTTAATGTGGTGGCAGGAAAAAACATCCCAGCTACATTTGGTGCAACATAACGTTAGTTTAAAAAAAAACTTTTCTGCACAGGCATTTTTGCAATCATTTTAAAAACTGCTTATTAGGTCACTGCAGAATTTGTAAAAGGGGATAATTTTAATCCTCAGATTTTGTGAATGATAGCAATTAAAACACCACAAAATTCTGGTTGAAATAACTCCTCAGAGGCCGGTGTTCCTTCACCCCAATACTCTTATTTCCAAACCTATCACCACTGCTAGGAGTGCTTCAGGTAAAAGGTCAGAATCCGGAGTGCCAGAAGATGTAACAATCCTCATTATGAGGATTGGTGAGGCTCCCTGATACAGCAGGCATTTATTAACTCAATCAGGGAGCTCATACTCCTCATGGGCCTCGTTGAGGTCATTACACCTGTGAAGGTCTTTGCTTTGAGTCCAATTTGATATTTGCCTGTTGGTACTGAAGATGTATGTGATTGTTACTTTTCTTACATCTTCCTATTTTAAAAGGAAGAATAATGAAGGCTGCGATCATCTGTTTTTCTTTGTTATCATTTATTTACTATTTTAAAAAATATTTATTTATGAGATGTGAGTGTCGCTGGCAAGACCAGTATTTATAGCCACCCCTTACTGCCCTTGAGAAGGTGGTGGCGAACCACCTTCCTGAACTGCTGCAGTCTATCTGGCGTCAGTGCACCTACAGTGCTATTAGGAATGGAGATTGAGGACGTTGACACAGTGAGAGTGATAGAAAAGCAATACATTTCCAAGTCAGGATGACTTGGAGGGGAACCTGCAGGTGATTGTGTTCCTATGCAACTCTTCTTCTTGTTTTTCCAGGTGGTAGAGATCACAAGTTTGGAAGATGCTGCCGAAGAAGCTCTGGAAAGTTGCTGCAGTGCATCTTGTACATGGCACACACAGCTGCCTATCTGCACCAGTGGTGGAAGAAGTGAACCTTTAAGTTAGTGGATGGGGTGCTGATTAAGCAGGTTGCTTTGCCATGGATGGCATCAAGCTTTTTGAGTGTTGTTGAGTGCACTCATCCTGGCAAGTCGAGAGTGTCCTATCACACTCCTGGCTTGTAGTTTGTAAATGGTGTACAGTCTTTGGTGAGCCAGGAGGTGGGTTGGTCACCACAGAATTCCCAACCTCTGGCCTCTTCTCATTGACATGGTTTTCATATGGTTGTTCTTGTTCACCCCAGGATGGTGAAGGTGGAGAATTCTGTAATGGTAATGATGTTGAACTTCAAGGTTAAACAATTTACCTAGTAATTTTTTTTGTATTCCGCAGTATTTCAGCTTATTTGAAATCATAGAATCCCTGCAGAGCAGATGGAGGCCATTTGGCCTATCAAATCTGCACCAACTCTCTGACAAAGCATCTTAAGCAGACCCTATCCCCATTACCCCATGTATTTACCACGCTAATCCCTCTAACCTACACATCTTTGGACACTAAGGGGCAAGTTACCATGGCCAATTCATCTAACCTACACAGCTTTGGACTGTGGAAGGAAACTGGAACACTCAAAGGAAACCCATGCAGACATGGGCAGAATATGCAAACCCCACACAGACAGTCATCCAAGTCCAGAATCGAACCCGGGTCCATGGTGTTGTGGGGAATCAGTGTTAACCACTATGTCACATTATAAGTATTACAGAATAAACATATTTACCACTTGCCAATGTCAAGAAAATCAAGTGGAGGTATGTCAAATCTCCAAGAAGCTGAAATAAAGTGACAAGAACATTGGATATCACCATATCTGCTGATTTACATAAATGATGACTAACTCTAAGGGTATAATCAACCAATAAATAGCCAATTCTGGATATGACTGGAGTAGCAGTTGTTTGGAGGCAGGTACTGAGATGCAGTGGGTAGCATCCCTGCCTCTGAGCCAGAAGCTCTGGGTCCAACCAGGAACTGATGGGAAGGAAGTTATCAACGTGTAAATCCTTTCAGCATACACCAATGTCAGGCAGTAAGAGTGGGAGAGATTCCTGGTCAGCCCTGTGATGGAAACTAAGTTGGATCCCCTACCGGCACTATCTATAGCTCCAGGCTGCTGCATGCACATGAAAGTGTATGTTACCACAACAGCAGGGATTCTTTGTGTGGTTGGCTGGCTCAGTTGGATAGATGGTTAGTGTGGATCAGATGTGTGCCATCAGGAGGTGGTTTAATCCCTATACAAGCTGGGATGGATTCAGGCCTATGTTGCTGAAAGCTGTGGCACCGTGAACTAGACCAGCCTTCAGCCAGGGAACTCAAGAAGTAGTTGCTTGAAATAGCAACAGGTCACTTATCATCTCACTTAATCTAGGTAGCTGTTATCTTAGACACGGCCTTCAGGTGGGTGGTTAGAGTGCTTAATAGGCTACCAACATGCTTTGCAAGTAGTCCAAAATAATGGGCTAAAACTATTGTAATTTTTTAAATTTTATGAATACTGGGAAAAGCAGGAATGTTTCCTCTATCCGCACAAAAATACTTCGACATCTGTCAACTTTTATGTCTGGGATTACTGCTTCCTCAGCCTCAGTGCTAACCATCGGCAGGCTCTGCACATAACAGCTGGCTAGTTGCATGTTCTCCCTTTCCAGCAAGCTGCTTTGGAGTACTGATTTGGGGTATAAAACATGCCAAGTCAATGCAAATGAGATCTAGGCCACAAGACGGTTCAGTCTTCAAGCAGCAATAATGGACCAGCATGCTCCTGTTTTGCCGATTTGGCAGTCTTTGCTGTTTGGAAACCAGAGCTCAGAAGTAATTTTACAGAACGCAGAAAAACTCAACAAAGTTAAACTGAAATCCATTTCTTTGAGACTTTGGGAGGCACGGTGGTCAGCACTGCTGCCTCAGGTCACCAGGGACCCGGGTTCAATTCCAGCCTCGGGTGACTGTCTGTATGGAGTTTGCACATTCTCCCCACATCTGTGTGGGTTTCCCCCAGGTGTTCCAGGTTCCTCCCGCACTCCAAAAATGTGCAGATTAGATTGATTGGCCATGCTAAATTGCCCCTCAGTGTCAGGGAGATCAGGGGGGTAAACACGTGGGGCTTACAGGGATAGGGCCTGGGGGAGATTGTTGTTGGTGCAGGCTTGATGGGCTGAAAGGCCTCCTTTTGCAATGTTGGAATTCTATGAATCTATGGATATTGTACTAACATGAATTGAATTTGAAGTATAAGAATACATTGATTTTGAATTTTAATAAAATAAAACACATGGGGTGGTAGGGAATCCTTTTCTTCTTCACATTCAGGCTGACTAGATCCCTTTGTGGCAAGCTGCTCTCTTTGAGCTAAAAACATTTATGAAGTTGACAGCAAATGCCAAAGGTTAGTGGAAGAAAATCATTTTTCAGGTTGTTTCAAATCATTCGGAAAGACTCAACCGAACTGAGAATGGGGTTTTCACCTTTCGGAGAGCAATGCCTTTCTATCATCAACATCTGGTGAAATGATAGTCCAGGGGTTATTTACGCCTCGGGGTCTGCAACAGAAATGGCACAATAAATGACGACATGTATGTTCCTTACCAACTTTCACACAACATGATTAAAGCAGTTGAAATCACTGCACTTCCCACCCACTAGGCAGTACACTTGTTAAAGCCATAAGGAAAACGGGGGAGGGGTGATTTTCCCACCCAGCTGTGTGAATTTTCTCGCGCAATGGGGTGGGAGAATCTCGCATCCGGGCATGCACGGGATTCACACATGCATTCCTACCACGCGCACATCTCCCTGTGCCAGATTTCCGGCACTATCTGATTCGCGCTGGAAACTGGCGGGAACATCAGGTAAGTACTTTACATCTTATTTTAGTATTATTTTAATGTGATTGGCAGGCCCGGGACTGAATTTTCCGGGCCCGCTAGCATCTCCCACTCCGTCAGGAGTATTTCACTCCAGCAGGGTTCAGATTAACTCCCCACTTTCGGGGAACTAGCGGGACGGCCCCGCTGAACTGCGGGGGGGCAATCGGGGCTGCCCAGGTGTTTGGGCCGGGGGAATGGTGCCCCCGGCATGGGCACTCTGGCAGTGCCAGCCAGTGCCCCCGGTACTGCCCAAGGGGCAAAGGGCCCACCACCAGGGGACACCTTGGCACTGCCCACCAGGCATGGGGCAGTGCCAAGAGGGTGGGGCCTATTCGGGGCTGGCCTGGGTGGTGATCAGTGGGGGTGGGGAGTCCCACTGCCACTCTGCATTGGGATCCGGTCAGGGCTGGAGAGAGGCCTGCGATCAGGGCGGGCTGGGGGAAGGGGTAGTCAGCCGGGGAGGTTGATCTGTCTGCGGAAGGTAGCGTCAATGCTGGAGGGGGCGCTGGAGAAAGGGGCGGGCCAGGCCTGGATGGGGTTTCGGGGCTGGCCCACAATTGGATGGGGGGGTCGCGATTGGGGGAGCAGCACTGTGGCGGTCCAGGGCTGGCCAGCAATTGAGCTGGCCAGCAACCAGTGGTGGACACTTTGGAGTCACTGCGCATGCACAGAGGCCCGCTGGTTTCAGCCTTTCCAATGTGAATAGGCCCCACCCCCTGAAATCTAATGATATTCATGCTGGTGACCTCTGCATTGCACAGAGTGTGGGAGATTCCAGTGTGAACTCCCACTGAAAAAAACCCAGCGTGAATTACTCCAGTTTTCCCACAATTTTGACACCTAGAACGTTTTTTGGGTGAATTCCACCCATTATCTTACAACAAGTGTTCCACTGGCTGTTGGACAAAGTTAAAGCACATGCACATGTGCATAATTCTGCTTTGCTTTGATGCTTTTTTTATTTATTCTCCTGTGGGATGTGAGGCATCTCTGGCTGGGCCACCATTTATTGCCCATCTCTAATAGAACTTGAGGGGGCAGTTAAGAATTAACCACATTGCTGTGGATCTGGAGTCACATGTAGACCAGACCGGATAAGGATGGCAGGTTTCCTTCCCTAAAGGGCATCAGTGAACCAGATTGGTTTTTACAATAATCGACAATGGTTTAGACATTCAATTCCAGATTTTTTAAAAATAATTCAAATATCACCATCTACAGTATTGGGATTCGAACCCAGGTCCCCTGAGTTTCTGGATTATTAGTCCAGTGACAATACCATTACGTCACTGCCACTCCTTCAGCAAATAGACTAACGCAATATGTATTAAATGCAGTATAAAGCAATCTAGAGATAGAAACGTAATGAAATTCCAGTTTGATTTTGAGATTTGTGTAATTTAATAATAACTAAATTAAATTCTGGATGCCGTTTACTATTTATGCAATTCACTGATGTCTGCATCGTAGCTTTTCCTCTGAAAAATCCTTTTTAAGATTATCTTTGGAAAGTTCAAGTTAACAAACAAATGGTCAGAGGCAGTTGTATGGATAAAGAACCACGAGACATGAAAGGGATGCCCCAGGATTTAAAAACAATGTGCAAAAATGATCCAAGCTTTTCACTCCATACAAATGACCAGTCTTTGTAATTTGAGTTTTGTAGTTAGGGATTAACGCAGCAAATCACGAAGTTAGAAGCTAGAGCAATCAGAATCTCTTATCCATTTTGAAAACCAACTGACTCAGTGCTGGATAATGGTGTCAATTTAATTGCATATATGGCTAGGACTTCAACAAATTAAGATTCCTCTGAGATTACGACTGTTCCTAATGGATCAGAAATATACTGAAATGCATTTTTAATATGGAGTTAAATGATTTGAAGTGCATTTTATTTTCACACGATCTTGCGGACGAGTGGGGCATGACAGATATTATGCAACAATTTAGATTTAAATTGATTTTTGGATGATATAATATAGCAATTTTTGAAAATGCAACAGGATTACTTCAGGGGTCATTTAGTATTCATATTTATCATTATACAGTCTTTCGGTTCAAATAGGAAGATAAAGCAAAAGAAATTAAACGTTTTTTTGGCAATTTTCAGTTCATTTATCTATGATCAATGCTATTCATATAATCTGATTGCTCTATCCTTCAGCCTCATTATTGTCTTAATGTTTGAACTGCCCTAACCCTGACATTAATCCAAGCAGTAATCTTGATACAGTGTTTTGCTTCAGACTGAACCACTGCCTTATCAATTAGCTTGACAAAAAGGTATTTTACTAATGCAAAAGTATAAGGAATTACAATTTTACTTAACTTGTTTTATCGCTTCTGATTTACTTTTCATGCCTGTAACTTTGTAAAGGTAAAGAAGCTGCTGTTAAATCTTGAACTGCCTACCACTTTGATAGTTATCAATTTATTTAAATTATTAATATTGTTCAGGATTTTGCAATAAGGCTATAGTGCTCACTGTTCTAATTGGGTGAACACAGTAAGAAGTTTAACAACACCAGGTTAAAGTCCAACAGGTTTATTTGGTAGCAAAAGCCACACAAGCTTTCGGAGCTCCAAGCCCCTTCTTCAGGTGAGTGGGAATTCTGTTCACAAACAGAGCATATAAAGACACAAACTCAATTTACATGAATAATGGTTGGAATGCGAATACTTACAACTAATCAAGTCTTTAAGAAACAAAACAACGTGAGTGGAGAGAGCATCAAGACAGGCTAAAAAGATGTGTATTGTCTCCAGACAAGACAGCCAGTGAAACTCTGTGGGAGTTACAAATAGTGTGACATGAACCCAATATCCCGGTTGAGGCCGTCCTCGTGTGTGCGGAACTTGGCTATCAGTTTCTGCTCAGCGACTCTGCGCCGTCGTGTGTCACGAAGGCCGCCTTGGAGAACGCTTACCCGAATATCAGAGGCCGAATGCCCGTGACCGCTGAAGTGCCGCTGAATTACCGCTGAAGTAATTGGGTGACCCAAATAACAACCTCTGGCACATGTTCAGTTGAATGTGGAAATTGTGGAGACTTGGAAGTCAGAGATATGCTACTTCTGAACAGGCTGCTGCAGTCCTCGCCAATGGACCCAGCAGTGAAATGAATACAAAGGCGAGAACTTGAGATGCTTGCTCATTAGTAAGTAGGCACGTCATCCCTCCTGCCCAGTCTGGATCCACCCAGTTACCATGTCAGTAACCATCCATACTTATTATCCAACACCAGCCACTATGTTGCTTATAATGTCTAGTCCTCACGCACTGCACTTGGTGAAGCATTGTGGCTCAGATTTAGTGATAGTAATGACAGTGAAATTGTCAATATTTATGCATCATTACTCCTCTGAAACTGACAGCAACTCCTGAAGTCTGCATATGTGTAGTTAAGCACAGAAATCCAAAAGTAGTTGTCAGTGATTTTGGGCATCTATGTAGCATCTGCTGTTAAAGTCACTGCAGATTGCAATTAGAATCATTGAATTGGTCATAACTTTTTCTTCTTGAAACCTTACAACAATGTTCTGCATTGTTAATGAAGTGTAATTGGGTTTTCAATTGTGTACTAAAACCATCTCATCAATGGTAAAGCCCCAGGAAATAGTGGCATCCCACGTGAAACCCTCAAAAATGGAAAACCGGCAGTGCTGCAGCGTCTCGATGAACTGTTGTGTCTGTATTGGGAGGAAGGATCTGTGTCTCAAGATATGTGTGGTGTAAATATAATCACCTTGCACAAAAGCAAGGAAGATTGCAATGACAGAACAATTACCGGGTCAGCTCCTTGTGAAGGTTTGTGGGGAAGGTCTTTGCACACATTTCTCTGACCAGATTGCAGATGCTGGTGTAATGCATCCACCCTGTATATCAGGGTTACTTCAGAGCTGTTATAGATAGATAGTCAACATGATTTTCTTACTACAGCAGTTGTAGGAAAAGTGCCGTGGGCAGTGCAACCAGTCTACGTAGTCCTCATAGACCTCTCCAAGGCCTTTGATCTCATCAGCAGAGACAAGCTCTTCAAATTGCTCCTGGACGTCTGGGCATCATTTCTTCTTTCCACCAAGGTATGCACAGTTCCATCAGTTACAATGGAGCAATACCAAACGCTTTCAAGATCAGCAGTGGAGCAAAGCAGGTCAGCATCCTGGCACCAAATCTCCTTGGCATATTCTTCTCCATGCCACTTTGTATGTATTTGGCGATGCAACTGAGAGTGAGCACAAGCTATTCAACTTGGCAAGACTGCACACTAAGACCAAAGCGCATAAAACTCCAGTTCGCGAGTTACTATTTGTTGATGATGCATCGCTGGCAACCTATACTGACGTTCATACTGAAGCAGCTTGTAATTCCCAGGCTGCAAGGAGATTAAACTAGCAATCAGCATCATGAAGACCAAAGTCATGGGCCAGGACGAAGAGACTCCACGTCCCATTGACAACTTCACTCTGGATGGTCATTAATAGCTTCACGTACCTAGGGTCAACAATCACCAGCAACCTGTCTCTTGATGATGAAAATCAGCACCAGGTTTGCCAGAGCTGCAGCTGCCATGTTAAAGTTGAGAAGGTGGGTGTGGAGCAGCAGCAAACTCACCCAAAAATACAAAGCTCCGTCTATACCAGGCTCCCTCCTTGACAGTAGCAAAGCATGGACAACTTATGCAAGCCAAAGAAAGTGTCTGAACAGCTTCCACATCCACTGCCTGAGACAAATATTGTGAATCTCCTGATTGGAGAGTGCGCTGAAAATGCAAGTACACCAGTATGTAAGAATCCCCAGTATCTTTGCCCTGTTGAGTTGATGGTGTCTCTCTTGGCTGGGTCATGTGGCCTTGCATGAGATTAGCAATTGGTTTGAGCCTGAGCTCATCTTCAAACATCACATCCTATCTATCATGAGGGCCACTTACTTCCACTTATGTAACTTTTCCCACCTCCCAACCTACATCACCCTCACTGCTACTGATGCTATCTATGTTTTGTCATTTTTAGGCTTAATTTCTCTAATGTTCACAGAATCACAGAAACCCAACAGTGCAGAAAGAGGCCATCTGGCCCATCGAGTCTGCACCGACCACAATCCCACCCAGGCCCTATCCCCTTATCCCTACACATTTACCTGCTAATCCCTCTAACCTACGCATCTCAGGACACAAAGGGGCAATTTTAGCATGGCCAATCAACCTAACCCGCACATCTTTAGACTGCTTGTTGTTCTCATATTCTCTACACTTTAGTTATCTAAAATTGTATTCTTCACTGCATTAAATCCAGTTGTCCATGCACACTTGATTTTTTAATATCCCTTGATTTTTTAATATCCCTTGAATTGGCAGTGGCTATTAATTGGCCTTGACTTTGCAGTCAGTGCAATACTCACAGCTATCCTCATAGTCAAGTACAAACTTACTGACAACATGTTCCAAGCTGGAGGTTCCCTGAAGATACTGATCCCAGTGAGATTCTGCAGCATATTCCATCACTGATGGGAGCAGAGGATATAATTAGTAAGTTCAGCCTGGAGATCAAAGCTGGGAGTTCAGTTATTACTTACTGAGCTCTTTAAAGCCTTAAAAATTTGCAAAAAAGTTTTTAAAATTTTGAAATAACTTTAGAAACATCTGGCGGGTGATTTTCAGCCTGCATTATCCATCAACAAGAACATCAATGTGGGCACAAAATACGGCGAGAATTGGGAAACGTGATTCTCTCTGGCAAGATCGCATTTCCACAATTTTCCAGGCCCTTGCTGATGATGTAATCAGAATCCCACCATGATAGGTCGGGAACCTCATTTAAATACATTAGCATCTTATTAGTAAACCCTCCCACCGGGACCTCCCCTCTCATTGTGTTCCACTATGATGTCAACTCCAAAGGTGATATTGGAGGTGAGTGCCATTACCCTCCAGGATGCCAATTGCAGAAGCGGCATCGGAGAAGACCGGGGATGGGGAGGGGGGGGCGCGAAGGGGGGGACCAAAATAAGCGACACTCACGGCAGGCTTAAGTCTCGGCATTTCAGGGGAGGGTGGTGGTGTTGCTGGCAGGCCTTAATGCCCTTTCTTGTCTGTGAGCCTGTAGGTTTAAAGGGGTCCAGTGACTGGTTTGCAGACAGCAGTTCCCGTGTCCTCCTTGCTGGGCTTGTGGTGATATCACTGCTGAGGGATTGCCCTTCCAGAGTGCAGCTGGAAAGTGGGTGGGAGCAGGTGAATCCATTGGGTCAGCACTGGGGGCGAATGTGAGGTTCTTGAGTGAGTCCTGTGAGATGCCAGGTTACATAGGCAGAGTGGGAGACTCTGACAAGGGCTATGAGAGCTGAAGAGGACAAATGTAGTGTGAATGGATGCCCACACTCAGGAAGAACTGTGAAGCCAGAGGCCGTGAGCTATATGGAAATGCAAGGCCACTGGTTATGGAGGCCAGGCTGTCAGGGATTAGTGTCTGGGTGGCTGGCTATTCAAGTTGGAATGCTCATTTAATCTGCAGCCCATGAGAGCTGGTGGAATGAGGGTGCCATCTAAGAATGAAGCTGATTGCAAATTGCAGTCTTCACATCCATCAGGTGGGTCTTGCCCGCCACAAGGGAAGCCAGTTGCCTAATCAGATCCCTGACCTTTCCTTGACAAGTCAATTGTGCCAATGTAGTCAGTATCGCAATGCATGAATGTGCCACTGATTGGCACCAAATAGTTAACACTTTGGAAGCTTAGCCCCCCCAAGCATTGATTCCCAAGACGAATACTGAAGTCTCCATAACAGAGAGGTGACATAGATGTCACCCCCAATGCAAGGCGTTATGGTGAATGCACTCATCAGTCACCCCGTTCAGGACATGACGGTGGCAGGGTCTCATTCCCCCATGAGGTTAGAACACAGGTCCATTGAATGCACTCAAAGACCCTGACTCCTCACCCTTGAGAGAGTCACACGGCTTGCTGAGACTCTCAAACATTGAAACAGGTCATTCAGGTGGAGGTGAGAGGGTGCTGTGGGGGATTGGCTATTGTGTTACGGGGAGGGAGTGAGGATCCTTGGAAAGGTGCTCACATAGGGGATGTGCATGAGTGGGTGTGCCGGATCTCAAGAGGGCTGTGGGTCAAGGCATTGTCAGGACTCCTCATCGTTCATTTTGTTGTTCTCTTCCTTTCAATTTTTGATTTGAGGGAATCATGAAGCCAGTCAAGCTGGCAGTTCTTTTGATTGCTATCGAGCAGCAGCACTAACATTGACGTACAACCAGGACCAGCGTCCAGCAGAGGAGGGGGCCGCTGGTCCCACTGCTCTTCCAGCGCCTCAGAGGAAGCACTACCAGCCACGGGTCTACTGCTGTAGAACTTGCTACTTCCAGATCTTATAGGTCCAGTGCCAGAGAAGACTGTATCTGTCTCAGGGCATGGTGGACCACCTGTGCCAGGTGACCTAAACGTTGGCACCATATGGGCTGGGAGGTGACCCATTGCCTGTGGCCTTGAAAGTCATTGCCACTCTGAACTCGATGCCAGCTGCTCATTTCAGGGCTGTATGCGTGACCTGTACAATATCTGCCGCCAGTAAGTGCATAAGGGCGGTTACAGGTATGCTATTTGCGAGGGCTCACATGTACATCAATCTGGATCGGGACCAGGCGAGCCTGGATGCCAGGGCATGGGCTTCGCCAGCATACCAAGCATGCCCCAGGTGCAGGGTGTCATCCACTTTACCTACTTGGCTCTGCATTCTCCATGGCAGCACATGGTGCTATTTATGAACTTCAAGGGAGATCATTCCCTCAACATTCAGATTATATGTGACCAGGCAATGTGCTTTTTGCAGGTTGTGTGTCCGTTTCCTGGGGACCGTCCACAATATTTACACCTTGGGTTGCTTGTAGATCCCAGTCATTTTTGAGGGATACCAGCATCTGGAGAGGTGGCTCCTCAGGGACAAGAGGTGCCCACTCAGGAGGTGGCTAATGGCACCAGTGTGGAGGCCGCAAACACCCACTGAGACACACTACAACGAGGCTCATGCATCAACATGTGGGCGAGTTGAGCAGGTGATTGGCCTGCTCAAGATGTGGTTCCGGTGCCTGGATTGGTCAAGGAGAGCCCTCCAATACATCTCCCAGAGGGTATCCGGCTTCATAATGGTCTGCTGCGCTCTTCATAACCTGGCGCTGTAGCAGGGAGAGTAGCTGGATAAGGAGGACATGCAGGAGTGCCACATCTCCTCAGATGAGGAGGAGGTCAAGGATGGCAGCATGGTGGAGGCGGAGGAAGGACCTCAGGCAATGGCCAAGACCCACATGGAATGCTGAGCTAGTGAAGCTCTCTTAGCCTCTCAGTTTGGGGACAACCAGGACTTGGCTGTGAAGACCTCTCCCACCATGGGGCCTGACATCCACTCAGTACTGTGGTGCTTATGGGAGGTCATCGTTATCATAGCAACATTCATGGGAAGGTTGCTAAAATGATTGGCCGGACCCTGCAGGAGAATGATGATGACCTGCAGTGTGGACAGAGCAATTCTGCTCTTATCCTCAATGATGTGTCTGACTCCTGCCCGACAGACAGAGAGCGGAAGATGACCTGCCACTGACTGGGGTGATCTAGGGGGCCCCAGAGAGGCTGAATGACACATCTCAGCTGCTGCTGTCCCCTCCGAGGTCAAGAGTCCCGGTGCACTTCTCAACCTGCTGATGAGGTGGACAGACATGTTTTCAGCTGATGGCATCCTTGTTACGAGAGAATGTTGGCAGACATGAGAGAGATGAGAATTGCAGGCGGGGAGTGCAGGAGTGCCTTCCATGGATGAAGGGTTTAGAGGGAGATGCACATTGGAAGGACAGCGCCAGCTGCGGCATGGCTTTACTGTGTCATCTTTGTGGGAGGTGGCAGAGACATAGCGCTGCCATTCTCCCACTGCACAGTGGGTGTACAAAGTGATTTTTATTACAAGTGAGTTATTACAATAGTGACTTATCTCTACTGGTGCCTATGTTCACCTGTGCCCACTAGATGCCTAAGGTTTCTTCTGCTTCCTAACCTTGTCACTACATCTATGTGAATCTCCAGGATCTACAGCTGAGATTGAGGTGGTCTGACTGCCACACCCCGCTGCCTGTGATGACCTTGGCAGGCATCCCCTGGGTGACCTGGACCTTGAGGATCTGGGCCTAATTACTGGCTACCCGGGTGTTGCAGTGCTGCTCCTCAGTGTGTGGGGCTCGAAGTGTGTCGTACATGGGTGGGCGGCTGGGGGGAGTCCGGTGGGTTTAACACCTCCAGGATTTCCTGTATGGAGGGCCCCGGACTGCGTTCCTGCCAATCCTCTTTCCTTTGGGTGCCCACAGGCCCTGTGTTCCTCCATGGGATAGAGGGGCAGCTGGTGTGAGATCCAGAAGGCCCACCATCCTCTGGCGTTGATGCTCATATATTCTCACCAGTGCCTGCACCATGCAGGCAAAGTCCGGCACCATGGAGTTCATGCCCTGAGACATGGAGGTGAACAATGATGTGGACAACCCCACCATAGGGTATATGACCTGCACCGAGGTCTCCATTGTGGAGGCACCCTCGCAGTGTTGGCCTCACTGTGATGAGGTGAAGGCACCATCTCCTTGGATAGAAGGTGATGAGACTTCTCTACTCAGCCTCGCAGTGCGAGGAAGGATGCTGTCATCCCTTCCTGACGCTCGCGACTTTGCCTGTGCAGTTCCAGCAGCTCTCGGATGACCGCTCCAGGGGCACACCATCGACCTGGGGCTCAGCAGAGTCGTGGGCTCTGGAATCCCCCTGAGGGCCAGATCCCTGGGGCATTCCTGCCTGCTGTAGATCTTCAACTGTGATGTGCACACCGGTGAGTGACCCAGAAGCCTGACGATTAGTTATTCCCACCGAGGTGTGAGCTTTTGCCCTGGTGCAATATGCAGGTGACACATATGATGTCTCTATGCTATGCTGGTCTCCCAGAGGTCTCTCTCAAAGCTGCTCAGGTCTGTGGTTTTCAGATGGTCTGGGCTGGTCTACTGATTGACCTGCAAGGGAAGTGAGATGGCATTAATACATCACAGGGGCAGACTGTTAACTCACATGAGGCTTGCACCATGGCTACTTGTCTTCACATTTGTCTCTTGCCCCCATCTTGCCCTCTGCACAGATGCGGTCTTGCTCCTTGCCAGCCAACCCAAGGGCTCTTTCCTCAAAGGGCGTGAGGCATCTCAGCTTGGGCATATAGTCAGCTGGCTGTGCCCACTCATGGCAGTTGTGCTCGAGTTTGTCATGCAATGAGGTAGGTGGAGAGAGTGTAGGCGGGAATACTGCCGGATCACATTATGATGAAGTCTGGCATGTGTGGGAGGTGTATGGGAGTGAGAACATGAGGAGCAGAGGAGCTACTGGGGGGATCATGGGGAGTGGGGAAGAGGAGGTGGAGGCTCCATGACAAGTGTTGGGAATCCGTAGAGTGGCTGGGAGAGATATCACCGTGGAAGTATGAGGGGTGTATGAACAGGTGCAGCGGGAGACATGAGAAGGCAGATTTACCCTGGCTGTACGAAGAAGGAAATTCACCTTCTTCCGGCACTGTTTTCCCATTATCTTATGGAGGGAGATGGTACTCGCTATCGTGGCCACTGCCTCCCAGGTGGGGTTGGTAACCTTGCTTGCTGGATGTTTGGCTGATTGCGGGTGAAGGATGTCATGATTATGCTCCACACCATCCTGGAGTTTGGTGGGAGCTCCCTCCATGAATCTTGGTGCTGTCTTCCTGGCAGCCATCTCCCTGAATGAACTTGGAACAAGTGCAAGGGAGTTGTTGAAAAGGAGTGCAGAGTCTGATTGCAGAGTTTCACCAGGGCGAATGAATCAAAGGCAGGCTGTCATGAGCACGATGTGAAACACGTGGAAAAAACATATTGTTAAAGAGGCTGAATATGCGGCACCTTTTCCCTCAGAGGAAACACCGGGACCAACACTTAAAAATATTAGAAAATTCTGCCAAGATTTCAAGGGCAAAGTGTTTTGGACAGTTTGCAAAAGATGAGTTATGTCAAATGAACGGTGTTAGAAAAGGAGTAAATGCTAATTAATAGCACTTATAGAAAAATGGGTGGCATTGCAAAAACAGCTTACTGATGAAAACTTCAACACTGTTCAAACCGATGTGGAGGTGAAATATTAGCAACTTACCGAGTGTAGGAGGCCAAGAAAAGTAAGCACGTTGGTGTAGAAGAAAGTTGCAGAAGCTGTGAATGCTCACAGCACCATGTCACAGAGCATGGGGAAAATGTCACAAAATATTCTTTGATTTAACACAATCTCATCAGCTTTGTACAGTTCTTGGAACAGTTTATATTTGAAATGTTGAAGTGAATAACTTGTTTGCAATGGTGTGTTCAGGATCAAATGACGTCAAGTGGTCATAAAATTTAGTTGCCGTTGGTCTCAATAGGTGCTGGTAAAGATCTCTTATCTGTGCTCCCTGGAGTGAAGGTGTGAAATTTCTTTTAGTGACTAATAACTTGTCTGGAAACCATCGAACAAATTTCTCAGATGCCAACAGCAAACACCTCACATTTATATAACACCTTTACCAGAATGGAAGATGGAATTTTATTCCCAACCCCATCTCCCACCACAGAATGGAATTTAGGGTGGGGCCAAAAGAAATTGGCTTCAGTCTTCCTAATATTTAATTGGAGGAACTTTCTGCTGAAGTCTGATAAACAGCGACAGTGGAGTAACAATGGAGAATTTGAGAGAGTTGTTGACGAGATAGAGCTGGGTGTCATCAGTGTGCGTTTGATTGAGAGGAAGCATGTAGTTGAGAAATAGGAAGAGGGTGGGAGAGGGGGTCAAGGATAATTCCTTGAGGGACACCAGAGATGGCATTGCAGGTGCAGGAAGAGAATTCATTGCAAGTGATATATCCTGTCTATGATTAGATAGGCAAGATTTGATTTTTGATTTGATTTGATTCATTATTATCACATGTATTAGTTAGCAGTGAAAATTATTGTTTCTTGTGCTATACAGACAAAGCATACCATTCATAGAAAAGGAAAGGAGAGTCTGCAGAATGTAGTGTTACACTCATAGCTATAGTGTAGAGAAAGATCAACTTCATGTGAGGTAGGTCCATTCAAAAGTCTGATGGCAGCAGGGAAGAAGTTGCTCTTGAGTCTGTTGGTGCGTGGCCGCAGACTTTTATATGAATGAGACCAGGCAAGAGCAGGTTCATCTCAGTGGATGACAGTGGAGAGCAATTGGAGGAGGATGGTGTGGTTAACAATTTAAAAGGCTGCAGATAGGTTAAGAAGGACAAGGAGGGGAAGTTTACCTTTGTCACAATCATACACGATGCTATTTGGGACTTTAATAAGAGCTGTACAGGGGCAGAAACCTGATTGGAGGAACATATACATTCACTTTCTGTTCAGAGTAAGGTGACTCATAATGACCAGTAATGGTGCGTGGCCTCTCTGAAGCAACTTAATGGGCAGAAAGAGAGAACAAATTCGCTGGTGGAATCACCAGTGCATCAATATTTAGTGCACAGGCATTGAAATGAGGAATGGGAGTGTCACCAGCTGAATATTTAAACCGTGCATTAGTTTAATGTTTATTTATTAGTGTCATAAGTAGGCTTACATTAACACTGCAATGAAGTTACTGTGAAAATCCCTTAGTCGCCACACTCCGGCACCTGTTTGGGTACACTGAGGGAGAATTTAGCATGGCCAATGCACCTAACTAGCATGTCTTTGGAAATCATAGAAATCATGGAAACCCTACAGTACAGAAAGAGGCCATTCGGCCCATCGAGTCTGCACTGACCGCAATCCCACCCAGGCCCTACCCCCCTATCCCTACATATTTTACCCGCTAATCCCTCTGACCTACGCATCTCAGGACACTAAGGGGCAATTTTAGCATTGCCAATCAACCTAAACCGCACATCTTTGGACTGTGGGAGGAAACCGGAGCACCCGGAGGAAACCCACGCAGACACGAGGAGAATGTGCAAACTCCATACAGACAGTGACCCAAGCCGGGAATCGAACCCTGGTCCCTGGAGCTGTGAAGCAGTAGTGCTAACCACTGTGCTACCGTGCCGCCGGACTGTGGGAGGAAACCGGAGCACCCGGAGGAAACCCATGCAGACACGGGGAGAACGTGCAGACTCCGCACAGACAGTGACCCAAGCCGGGAATCGAACCCAGGTCCCTGGTTCTATGAGGCAGCCATATCAAACCACTGTGCCACTGTACCGCCCAAGCTTCTGTGATGTCCCAAAACATGAGCCCTCATTGTAAAGATTTTTAATCCCACAGGCGGACAGCGTTGGACACAACAATAGGAGATGGTGATAACGTAATGGCTGCAGAGTGTGTTGAAATGGAAAGTGGAAGATACATTCTGCCGTGGGTATCAAAGGAATTAGAGAAGTCCCCGTGATTCTGATGTGCATGATGGAGTGAGAGATCACCATCTGTCTGTGAGGAAGACACATATGTATGCCCTCTTGTAGACAGCCTTTAGGCTGTAGCTGCAACATTGGGTAGCAATGTGATGCGTCACCCAATCTGATGGGGATTGAGGGTCTTCAAGTACATGGGCCACAGTCATCACCAACACAGAGGGTGTCATCAGCCAAATGTTGAGGCTCACTAGAAGAAGTCCTTGTTGAGCGTTCAGAGATCTGCCGGTAGCTCAACATGCCAGACACATTGGCACTCTGGACTCAATGAGATGGGAGCTGAGGGAGTTTGGTATAAGTCTTTGTCGGCAGCTGAACCTTTCTATGAAAACACATGCCTGATGAATTGTCTCTCACAAATTTAAATGAAGCCGATGTGAAGTAAGTCAGCATAGGCCAGTGTCCCTTCACCAGATTCCCTTTTATTTATAAGCACTATTTATAGTTCATAGGCTGTTATAGATCCGGTATCAGCATCCAGAGTGCCAGGAGACCTGACATTCCCAGTTATATATACAGAAAAGACTTCCTGGTTGGGCAGGCAATAATGAGTTCATGTTCCAAGAGGCCAACCTCAATAGCCTAATTGAAAATATTGTACTGTGTAGAGGATGTGGCAAGCCAGCTACAAATCAAAGCATACGATTGTAAAAAGCTAGAACAGCTGTTACACAAATGTCACCTATACAATCCTCAACTCCACTCTCCTTGATGAATCCCAATGCAGAAACAGCAGCTATGCCGCTAACCAATGTAACAGCAACATCCTAGCAATGAATTACCTGCTGCTGTGAATGCCTGGTACAAGAGAGATCAGGTCATGGGGACAGAAAGCATAGCAGGTAGTAGGTAGCCACCTCTCGTAGAGCCCACCTTCTTTACTCACATCATTTATGAAGATAGTGATCCGCAGTCATGGCGGGGGGATATTTTTCAATATTTATTTTTAAATAAACGTCACCTATTTATTGAGATTTATATTTCTGAAAAGATTGTTTAAAAGACCATGGCCGGAACTTTCTGGCCATTCACACCAACACGAACTTCCAGTCCCATCGACAGCACTCCCTCACTATGGTTTTCACAGTTGCGAGGGGTGCATTCAATGGAAAACCTCATTGACAACAGTGGGACCAGAAGATGCCACCGCTGGTCAATGGTGGGCTGCCTCCACCACTGCGAAACATGCAAAAGGTTACCTGGAAAATCCCACCCCAAAATCCAGGTTGTGCAGGTTAGGTGGATTAGCCATGCTAAATTGCCCCTTAGTTTCCCAAGATGTGTAAGTTAGGGAGATTAGTGAGGTAAATGTGTGGGTTTAAGGGAATGGAGCGGGGTATGGGCCTGGGTAAAGTGCTCTGTCAGAGACTCAGTGCAGACATGGCCGAATGGCCTCCTTCCACACTATAGGGATTCTATGATTCTATGAATGCACATCCACCATAGAAAGCTAAATATAGTGACCCAGTTACGATGTCACATGCAAAACTATATTTCCTTTATTACTTACTAAGTAACAAGAATGGGATTTGATTAAACAGAAGTTAGACAAGTTTATAGTCAAAGGAAAAAGGATAGAAACATCAGATACATACACAGCAGACACTGCATCATCTTTATATGAACAAAATGAATACCATTCTGCCACAGGCATGTTAGTTAATGTTGATGAAATTCTAAACATCAAAAAATCCCCCAACAAGAAAAGAAGTGTCAGCACTATAAATGAGATTGAAAATTCAAATGAGATAACACTGCAACTGGCAAGATGGAATGAGGACTAAGAGTTTAATATTGAAAGCTTAAAAGGCTATTTGGAATTTCAGACCGAAGCTCTGATATTAATATTGGAACTCTCCCTTGAGGAACTACGACCTTTATCGGAAGTACAAGAAGTAGATAGATTGATTGATCAATTAAAATTGGCATTCGTTGCACTTTCAACTGGAAAAGTGCCCTGGGAACTTATATCCCAAGGTATCAAAGTGAAGTGAAATGTTACCAAGCCTTTCGGAAAATGACTAACTTCTGTTTTAATATATGAAGTAAGAAGACATCAAACAACATGTCATACTATGGACATAAAAACATGGGTATGTTCTTGTTTATTATTATTCATTTATTACTCTGGACAGAAATTTATGGAAATAAGGATGTGTACTCTTTTGAGCCAATATCCTTTGGAATAGTTTTTCAACAGCAGGTTTAAAATCTTCGGATACAATCAAGCACCATATAATTTTTTAACTCAGTAAGTTGTAGGGAATGAAACAAGACTGGAACATAGAACGATGAAAGGAGAATACAATCAAGTATTGTGAAACTCACTTAACATTAAAAGCTTGTGGAATAGGATCAGATTAAGAAGGGTGTAACGTACTTACAAAGCCAATAGTCAACAGAATTTCTGAAAAACTTTCAATGGGATATGGATCCTATCTATTTATCACATCAGAAGAAGATAAATCTTGTTATATCCCAATGGGAACTTGGGTATTGACTCCAAAAGAAAATTTACGATGTGATCGGGTTCATTTTACAAAATTTGAAATGACAGCAGCCAGCACAACTTGTCGTCCAAATGAAACAAAATTTAATTTGAGATTTGACCTTCCTTAATTAGCCATTTGAGGGAACGGGAGCTTATCTTGATGAAGACAAATCAAAATATTGAAGAACTTGCAGAACAATCAAACAGAATTTTCACTGAAGCTGGACAAGAGGAAACTAACAAAATTCCAAAAGGGTTTGAAGATATTGGAACAACTCTCTCACATCTCATGCCAGGAATTGAACAAGGATTAGGTACTACCGGGATTAATTTTTAACTTTGGAAAATATCTCATGCCACTGATTATCATTGCAGGAGTTTTAATTCTCATAATAATGTTAAAATAACAAGATTTATTTAAGGATACAAATTTCTGACATCAGGGACATGATTATTAGACATTTCTTCTTACAAGACTTGACTTCTGATCCAAACATCTCACTTTACAAAGGGACCTTGAGTGTCCAGGCCTGCTTTCGGATGCATGGATGCTGCCCTTCTCAGTGTCAAAGGCTGGAGGTGTGTTGCATACAGGGTAGGGGGTGTCAAGTGGGCTGGAGAAACCCAGGCTGGAGGGCTCAGGCTGGAGGGCTCAGGCTGCAGTCCTGCAATTCTCTTCCCTTAGGGTTCCCGGGGGCCCCTGTGCTCCTCCATGGGGTGGAGGGGCAGTTGGAGTGAGATTCAGAAACGTCGCCATCCTCTGGTGCTGACATTCCCACCAGTGCCTGCACCATGCAGTCAAAGCACTGCACTGTGGACTGCCCTCAGGCATGAAGATCATGAGCTGAGCCATGGTGTTGACATCTCCTGCCATGAAGTGCATGTCCTGTGCCAAGGCCTTCACTATGGATGCCACCCTTGCAGTGTTGGCCTCATTGTGCTGTATCGATGGCACCATCTCCGCGGATAGAAGGTGATGGTACTCCTCCAATTGACCTTGCAGTCTGAGGAGGGATCCCTTTCTGATACTCGTGATTGCCTTTGCAGCTGTCGCAGCAAAGGCGGATCACCCCTGGCATGGCGATTTCAAGCAGCGCCGTGATCAACATCTGC
The DNA here is from genome assembly GCF_964213995.1 of Mustelus asterias. Classification (NCBI taxonomy): domain Eukaryota; kingdom Metazoa; phylum Chordata; class Chondrichthyes; order Carcharhiniformes; family Triakidae; genus Mustelus; species Mustelus asterias. The sequence goes on from NC_135820.1 coordinate 46,268,339, forward strand.
ATTCCTGCCTGTCAGCCGTGAAAATTCTGAAGTGACCAGGTAAATTTAACCTCCATGTCCCCTGGGGGTGGGGGGATCATTCTCCAACAGCTGTGTACACAACTCTTATGCATTCACACAACTTGGATTTGAAGTCTCTGAGACTCCCTAGCAACATTTTGAAACGCTCTATGTTACATTGGAATCCTTTGATAAGTCTGATAAATCTTGCTAAAATTCACATATAAATTTAAACACTGAAAGAGTCAGTTGCTGCTAAAAGTGCTGATAAATTTGAGGAGATGTGAAAAATCTACCTGTGTCCAAAAGCTTGAAAGTTGAAATCTTTCTGATAGTGGTGGCCTCATTAAGTAGTGGTGAGATGACGCTCCATCTCTTGATGGTTGCATACACCAGTCCTAAACTGCAGTGGCGAAAATGCATCATTATTACTGGACAATCAGTTTACATTGTTCCATTTTATACTTCAGGTTGTTAACTGCAATAGCGAAATCTCCAGAAGAGTGTATAATGACCCACTGCAACTTTCGGATTCAGACACTACATTATGCACTCTGGAAGATGTTGAGCCTTTCAGTCTTGTGTGACTATCCGAGCAAAAGACCAAAATCTGGACCGTTTATGGGCAGTTCACCGAGAGCCTGGCACTGCTCAAATTCAAACAGGATTGACAAAGGATTCAGTGGCTTCCTGATTGCAAGTCAAAGTTAAACCCCTATTCCGGAGGTGAAGAGGCAATGTTCACACATCCTACCCCCCTGAGGTACTACACATTGCACTAATTCCATTTCACAACGTTAGTCCTGACAATGGCTTACAAAGAAAAAAAATCACAGCTATTTGGGGGAAAACAAATCCCACTGCCAGTCCTTGGGGATGGTTTAGTGCCAGGAGTAATTTGATTTTCGATGTGGTGTTAGCTGTAAAATATATTATTACACAAAGCTTCCAGATTTACTTCTTTCATTCCTGCTGGTTCACAGGAGGCAGGTCATCACTCACTCTAACCTGCCATTTAGTTTGTTACTTCATTCGATATTGTAACCATTGGTCATGACAAGTTAGAAACTGGTCCAACACGCACTACTGCAGTTAGAATCATTGCTCTGGGCATCTATAAATGTTAATCGAGCTTCAGCTGAAGAAAGAACATTGTTATTTTTATGTGATTTGTGTCTCGGTCAACATTTATCACTCAATCAATAACTACCAAAATGATTATTTGGCCATTGTCCCATTGCAATTTGTGGGACTTTGCTGAGCAGAGTAGCTTTAGGGGTAATGGTGACCTGATTGTGACAGGAAGGAACATCTACAAACATTAGAGAGCACCAGAAAATGTAGTCAGTCAGGAAGAATGGCTCTAAACTAACAGAGGGGGAGGAGGGTTCAGGTGAAAGGAGATTTAGAATTCCAAAGATGAAAGTTGAAGCAGAGAAAAGATTATTGTCGATAAGCACGAGCTAAATGGGCAGGAAGGAACAGAACATTTAGCAGTCGTAGAGTATCAGAGGGCATGCTCTATGTGGGGAACAACAGTAAAAGAAAACAATAAGCATGCACAGAGATTCTGTGATAATATAGATGAATAAGTTACATGATGGCACAGTGGTTAGCACTGCTACCTCACAGCGCCGGGAACCCGATTTGATTCCCGGCTTGGGTCACTGTCTGTGTGGAGTTTGCATGTCCTCCCTGCGTCTGCTTGGGTTTCCTCCAGGTGCTCCTGTTTCCTTCCTCAGTCCAAAGATGTGTGGGTTAGGTTGAATGGCAATGCTAAATTGCCCCTTAGCATCAGGGGGTTAGTAGGGTAAATGCGTGGGGTTACTGGGATAGGGCCTGGGAGGAATTGTTGTCAGTGCAGGCTCGATGGGCCAAATGGTCCCTTTCTGGACTGTAGGGATTCTATGATTCTCATTGGCACAAATAGAGATAAAGCTAATTACCACTACAGAGATATGTTTATAAGGTCACCAAGATGGGGAATTAACATTCCAGAGTACAAAATGTTTTGAAAAATCAGGCAGAATGAAAAAGGGGAAGTGGGGTAGACCTGTTAATAAGGTCTGGTAAAAAGGACATTAGTGATAAGAAAAGAGTTTGGCTTGGAAAGTCAGGAAGTAGAATCAGTATGGGTAGATATTAGAAATAGCAAAGGTCAGAGCAGCATTTACTCAGCAATAACTTGCTCACTGGCATTCAGTTTGGGTTCTGCCAGGGTCACTCAGCTCCTGAAGACATTGCAGCCTTATTTCAAACATGGACAAAAGGACTGAACTCTTAAGGTCAGGTGAGAGCGAATGCCCTTGATACCAAGGCTGCATTTGACCAAGTGTGGCATCAAAGAGCCCTAGCAAACCTGGAGTCATGAAATCAGGGGGGGGGGAATCATTCCGCTGGTGGGATTCATACGTAGCACAGATGAAGAAGGCTGTGGATGTTGACAGTCAATTATTTCAGCTCCAGGGTATCAGTGCAGGAGCTCCTCCTAGGTCCAACCATCTTCAGATGCTTCATCAATGACCTTCCTTTCATCATAAGGTCAGAGTGGGAATGTACACTGATGATTATACAATGTTCAGCAACATTCATGACTCCTCAGAAACAAAAGCAGTTCATGTCCAAATGCAACAAGACTTGAACAATAGCCAGGCTTTGGGCAACAAGTGACAAGTAACATTCATGCTACACAAGTGCCAGGCAATGCTCATCTCTAACAAGAGAGGATCTAACCATTTCCCTTGACATTCAATGGCATTACCATCACTGAATCCTCCACTACCAACATCCTGGGGATTACCATTGACCAGAAACTCAACTGGACTAGCCATATAAATACTGTGGTAACAAAAGCAGGTCAGAGGCTATAAATCCTGCACTGAATAACTCAGCTCCTGACTCCCCAAATCCTGTCCACAATCTACAAGGCACAGTCAGGAATGTGATGGAATAATCTTCCCTTGCCTGGATGAATGCAGCTCCAAGAACTCTGAAGAAGCTCAACACCTTCCAGGAAAAAGCAACCCAATTGATTGGCATCCCACAGAAACATCCACTCCCCTATCCGCCAGCGCACAGTAGCAGCAGTGCATACCATCTACAAGATGCAGCACAGGTGATGATCAAGGACACACAACTGCTACCATTTGGAAGTACAAGGGCAGCAGACACATGTGTGACACCACCACCTGGAGGTACCCCTCCAAACCACTCACCAGCTTGACTTGGAAATATATCGCCACTGTTCCTTCACTGTCACTGGGTCAAATCCTGGAATTGCCTCCCTGATAGAACTGCACGTACCTACACCACAGGGACTGCAGGGTTCAAGATGACAGCTCATCACGACCTTCTCAAGGGCAATTAGGGATGGGCAATGAATGCTAGCTTAGTCAGTGATGCCCACATCCCTTAGATGAATAAAAAAACACTGGTGGGAGTAAGTTCTAAATCTCCTAGCCATAGTTCTACAATTGGACAAAGCATTAAAGGAGTTATTAGCTTGTAAAAAAGGAAATATGGGGGACTTTAATCTTTATATAGACTGGACTCAACAAATTGACAGAGATGGTTTGTGCAATGAGCTTGTAGAATGCTATTGTGACAGTTTTTAGGAACAACATGTTGTGCAACTAACTAGAGATAAAGTTATTTTATATCTAGTGCTGGTACGTTATTAGAGTACTCTGTCTAGTACTCTATTCATTTTTTTGAGGATGCAACTATTAAATAAAATAAAGGGGGACCAGTAGATGTGGTGTACCTGGATTTCCAAAAGTCATTAAATAAGGTACCACAAAAAAGGCTAATACACAAGAGAAGGTTTCATGGAGTTGTGGGTGATATATTAGCAAGAAGAGAGGATTGGTGAACAGACAGGAAGCTAAGATTAGGGGTAAATAGAGCATTTTGTGGCTGTGGCTGGTGGAGTGCCTCAAGAACCAGTGCCGGGGCCTCAGCAATTTAAATCTACATTAGTGCGTTAGAAAAAGAGACAGACAGTAATATATCTATGTTTTTTGATGATACAAAAGTAGGTGGGAATACAAACTCTGAGGAGGACACAAAGAGGCTGCAAAGAGATATGGACAGGTTAAGTGAATGGGCAACAAGGAAGCAGATGGAATCTAATGTGGGGAAGTGAGAGACTATTCTCTTGGAACATGAAAGTAGAAAAGCAGAATATTTTTTAAAAGGTGCAAAACTTGTAAATATTGATGTTTGGAGAGACTTAGGAACACCTGTAAAAGGAACACAAAAGTTATATGGAGGTTCAGCAGGCAATTGGGAAAATGTTGGCCTTCATTGTAAGTGGATTGAAGTTCAACAATAAAAAGTCTTATTGCAATTGTACAGGGATTTGGTGAGACCACACTTGGAATACTTTAGAACATAGAACATAGAACAGTACAGCACAGAACAGGCCCTTCGGCCCACAATGTTGTGCCGAGCTTTATCTGAAACCAAGATCAAGCTATCCCACTCCCTATCATCCTGGTGTGCTCCATGTGCCTATCCAATAACCGCTTAAATGTTCCTAACGTGTCTGACTCCACTATCACTGCAGGCAGTCCATTCCACACCCCAACCACTCTCTGCGTAAAGAACCTACCTCTGATATCCGTCCTATATCTCCCACCATGAACCCTATAGCTATGCCCCCTTGTAATAGCTCCATCCACCCGAGGAAATAGTCTTTGAACGTTCACTCTATCTATCCCCTTCATCATTTTATAAACCTCTATTAAGTCTCCCCTCAGCCTCCTCCGCTCCAGAGAGAACAGCCCTAGCTCCCTCAACCTTTTCTCATAAGACCTACCCTCCAAACCAAGCAGCATCCTGGTAAATCTCCTCTGCACTCTTTCCAGCGCTTCCACATCCTTCTTATAGTGAGGTGACCAGAACTGCACACAATATTCCAAATGTGTGTAATGTTGGTCTCATATGTAAGGAAGGATATAGTTGGGTGGGAGGCAGCACAATGAAGATTCACTGGATTGGCAGCTGGGAAGAAAGAGTTGTTCTATGTTGAGAAGCTGAATAAACTGGGTTCATATTCACTGGAGTTTAGAACAATGAGAGTTGACCTCAATAGTCAAAATTATGAAGGGGCTTGATAGGAAGATATCGAGAGGTAGTTTCCCCGGGCAGAGGAACAAGGGGGCATAGGGTGGGATTTTACAACCCCGACCGTGGACAGGATCATCCAGTCCCACTGAAAGACAGGGTGGACCATGCCCATGGCAGGTCCGGAAAATTCCAGCCATAGTTTCAGGATAAGGGGCCAGTCATTTAGAACTGAGACAAGGATAAATTTCTTCACTCAAAGAGTTGTGAATCTCTGGATTTCTTCACTCAGAGAGTTGTGGATTCACCATCATTGAATATATTTAAGGCTGAGATAGACAGATATTTGGCCTCTCTGAGGATCATGGGCTATGGGGGGTGGGTGGAAATGTGGAGTTGAAGCCCAGATCAGCATTATATTGAAAGGCAGAACAAGCTCAACAGAATCAGGACGGGCGAAGCTTGCAGAACGGCATTCTCCATTGGCCTCGGATGGGATCTTACAAGCCTCAGGCGGGCAAGGCAGTAAAATTCCAGCAATGGTCTTCTCCTGCTCCTATTTCTTGTTGCTCTTATGTTTTTTAATTGCAGTTTGGCTGCTAAACTTCGCTACATTAGAACAGTAACTACATTTCAAAACTACTTCATTAGCTGTGAGGTGCTGTGGGCATCTTGAATCCATTAAAGGTCTTTCACAAATGAAAATGATTTTTCGCTTGGAAATCTTGAAAGAGTGAGAAAAACTGCATGCATTCGCTGGACTCAAAATGGCCAAATGCACTGACATAGGCTATCTTTAAATATCGCACTGGGAATGAGTAGAAGTTGGAGATTTTAGAGACGCGAGTGAGAAAACTGTGAAAATGAGTGTTAATGTATTCTGTTAGAACACATAGCAGTGCATACAGCAATGAAGATGTAATATAAAAAACAGGGTGCCTGGATTTAAGCCAGTTGAAAAGGGTTTTGTCAACTTTTAATAGCCCATAATTCTGCACCCTGTAGAAATAGTAAGAGGTTTAACAACACCAGGTTAAAGTCCAACAGGTTTATTTGGTAGCAAAAGCCACACAAGCTTTCGGAGCTCTAAGCCCTTCTTCAGGTGAGTGGGACCCAAGGGCTAGGAGCTCCGAAAGCTTGTGTGGCTTTTGCTACCAAATAAACCTGTTGGACTTTAACCTGGTGTTGTTAAACTTCTTACTGTGTTTACCCCAGTCCAACGCCGGCATCTCCACACCCTGTAGAAATGACAGGTGCATTTGAGGGTGGAGGTTACTTGGGGACAAAATTATAAAGCAGACTTCCTCTATTTTTTTCTGTTAAGGTCTTGTACAGGAATGTCCCCACCATGTTTAAACATACCCCGTCTTAATGTCTGCCTATGAATGTGAGGTTAAAATCCAACAGGTTTATTTGGTATCACGAGCTTTCGGAGCGCTGCTCCTTCATCAGGTGAGTGGAGAGTTGGGTTTACAAACACGACATATACTCAACACGACAGAGACTCAATTGCAAGATAATGGTTGGAATACGAGTCTTAACAGGTAATCAAGTCTTCACAGGTACATCTCCACATCGTGGCTACCACCGACACTGCAAACCGTCGGCTCAAAGTGGAGAGGACCTCCAAGAAGATCGTGCATATCGACACAGACATCATGTACCTGTAAAGACTGGATTACATATTAAGACTCACATTCCAATCATTATCTTGCAATTAAGTCTTCGTCTATATAGTTTGTGAACCCAACTCTCCACTCACCTGATGAAAAAGCAGCGCTCCAAAAGCTCGTGATACCAAATAAACCTGTTGGACTTTAACCTAGTGTTGTGAGACTTCTTACTGTGTCCACCTCAGTCCAACGCCGGCATCTCCACATTATGAATGTGATTAATTGACTTGAATTTTTTTTTTAGTTTTGGTACAAATACAGCTTCATTAATGAGATAAATTTTACAGATTAATTGCGACTTTTACTGAATAATACAAACTGATTCTCTCCTAATGTTAATCGAAAATGCATCATTTTTTACCTGTCCATACAAACATCAGTTATCATTGAGAATGCATAAACTCAGATGTATATAAGGGTGGGTCTCACTAAAATAGTAGCAAGAAACTGTTAAACTGCAGGACACCACACACACTGGAAATAGAAAACGACAGCAACAACTTGCATCTTTGAAGCATTTTTAAAATAATAAAAGCATCGCAAAGCTCTTCATAGGAGCGTTATCAAACAAAATTTCACATAGAAATAGCATAAGCTGTGAAGCACTTAAATTTGAATCCACGAGGTGGTCAAATGACAAAATGAAATTAGTGTGAAACATTAAAGTCTTAAGTTATTAAAGTGAGTATTAAAACCAGAAGGCCACAAAGGGCACAGCATTCCTCATAGACAAGGGTTGGGGTTTTCTGAACCTCCCCACCAGCTGGATCTTCCAGTCCTGCCATCATGCCCACAATCATCACGTATGACTTCTCATGCCCCCTACCACTGCCATTATATGTCCCCATAATAATGCCTATGTCTCCTCATGCCCTCCATTCTAAGCTATAGCACTTAAAGGCCCATTCTCCAATATTATATTATGTAGAAGCTATGACTGGTGTATTGATAGTGGAATGTGTAAACATGCTTTAAAACAACATTCATTATCCTTCCACTTTCTTAAAAAAAACTGCAAGCGCTTGAAACCTCTTCATTTTGTGTAAATAGACATGTGAAATTGACAGCAGGGATCAGAGAAACAGATATGTCAGTCAAGCAATGTTTTCCTTGGAGTTCAGGGGTGGGACTTTCCAGGGTACTCACCCCAAAACTGGAAAATCCCACCCAAGGTCAACGGACCTTTTCATGGTCCAACACTAGCCATTACGATTCCTGTGGCAGACGGAACGGGAAAATTCTGTACCAGATGTTTCAATAAAGCAATAGACATTTGGGCTCTCAGCCCAAGACTCATTAGGTATTCCATTGTGACTATTTTAAAACTTTTTTGGATACATCCTACTGTGACTATTGGGTTCATGTCTTCTATTCAGTGCATAATGGTGAATGGGCATGGAAGTGCCAGAGCCTTAGCATGGGGGACATGAGGTACTATAGTGGTACATACCTTGGTATGGGTGCATGAAGGGCCATAGAGGTTAGGTGGGAGTAATATCTTGGCATGGGGACATGAGGAAAACATTACCTTTCCAAAGGGTTCCTCATGCAGACTATGATATACAACACTGAGGTGCTGTAAACCACAATTCTATGATAAAATGATCCATAATCATGACAATTGTGGAGGATTAAAGAATGTCTATCTCTGCAATGGAGCTGGGAAGGTCAATAGTTCAGGGCGTAGGCTCAAGCATTGAACCAGTCCATACTCTTGAAAGGCACTGCTAAAAATCGAAAATCCCCGGGAAAGGTGTCGGGAACTTCAGAATCGGGATATGTCCATCGTTTTCAAAGGGCTCCTGAATCATCCCAACTCAATGAAAATCCAGCTCTGTTACCTTCCACCCTGTCACAGACCTTTGTCCTTTGCCTCCTCCCCAGCTTTTCCTACCTCTGTATTTACTTAAAGCTTATTGGTACCTCAATCTGTTTCCGGTTCTGATGAAAAGTAATTAATCTGAAATTTTAAGTTTGTTTTACCACGGATGCTACCAGACCTGCTGAGTATTTCCAACATTTTTATTTCAGGTTCTTAGCATCTGAAGTATTTTAGTCTTGCACAAATAAAACTTGTATCAGTCGTAAAAGATGTCTTCAGTGAATTACATTGTTTATCATTTTTTCAGACTATAGCCAAACAAAAATCTATCAGTAATCTGATAACTGCTTCAGATTATGAATCTAATTTGCATTCAATACAGACCGTAACATTTGCAGGACAGGAATCCATTCTGACTACTGTGCGTGTGCCAACTAATTGCTAGAATGTGGAAAGCAGGTCATTGATAGAGCCCCTCCCCACCTCCAGCCTCACCCAAGGCCTGAACAGGGTGACTCTCTGGGTTCCCCCACTGCTTCTGAACTCCTCCTACCAGAAAGCACCCCTTAAGTAGTTAGTAATTGCCTGTTTATGGGTCTCAGTTAGGGCAGTGCATGTGGGCTGGCCCAGGTCTCATCCTTTCCATTGTAAATTGTGGTAATGTCGGGATGTATGGGGAGGGCTGCAGTGGAAATGCTGTCTGAGGAATTCTACAGGACCCCCACTGCAAATCCACCTATGGATAGACATAAAATTCAGCCCCATATCGACAACTATGCAGAATATCATATCACTACATATCACTACACTATGTGGCCTCTTTCATCACCTTCAGCCTCAAATATGCCAGTATTAACTCTAGCAGGGCCACCCACAATCAGAAGGTACTTAAGGATGAAGAATGTAATTGGTATCAGCCTCCCTTCGTAACAACTATTATGCTCCCAACAACTATTACACATCTAATTATTACATCATTGATTCCAGAGATATTTCCCTTCCCCCTCTGCCCAGAAATCTATCCCACGTGCTGATCACTCTCTGAATAAAGAAAATCCTTCAGGTCACAATCCTAAAATTATCTTTTGCTATTTTGAACCTGTTGTAAAAGTTACCTTAAGGCATTCTTTCTGCTCATGAGGATACAGTCCAATTAAAAATACTGTTGAAATAGTTTTTCAATTCTGAATTTTGCTGATATTAATAAACCAGTAAGTTTCACTGCTATGTTTAACGACATTGCCAGCACATCAGTTTCCTTATGGGAATGAGTAGGCGCATTGGCCATGCTAAATTCTTCCTCAGTGTACCCGAACAGGCGACAGAGTGTGGCGACCGGAGGATTTTCACAGTAACTTCATTGCAGTGTTAATGCAAGGCTACTTGTGACACTAATAAATAAACTTGAATAACTGCCAAGTATCTACAGACATCAGCCTCATTATAAAATTTACTCAATGACTGGAATTTCACCGCCTCAAAGGTTGCCTCTCTGCTGGGCCCCAAGGCGGGACCCAACCACACTCAGGACCCTGGACAACAATTGAAAATGGCAGCCCACCTCCAGGTGTTGCCTGACCAATCAGAGGACCTGACGCTCAGCAGCCTCATCAGTGCCACCGATCAAAGTGGCCATTGCTGAGACTACAGGAAGAAGGGGGCACATCCATGTTGCAACACTATTGAAGCTTACACCCCAGGTTTGTTTATAACTTAGCCAGTGTCAGGCAATCCACAACAATCAGGGGCTAGGATGTGCACCCTCTATTAGGGGGCGGGAAGTATCAACATGGTTGGCTTGCTGGACCACGGAATGGCCATAAAGGAAGGCCACCACCCCCCAACCCCATTTCCTACCCCACCCTCCCCTCATCTGGGAACCCATTGGCAGGTGGCTAAGCCCTAACTGGTGCTCTTCCCATGTGGAGCTGACCCCTCCCCAGTGCCAATAAAATATTGACAGGAAGCAGCTCTGAATTGAGGGATAAAAGCAAATTACTGCAGATGCTGGCATCTGAAACCAAAAGAGAAAATGTTGGAGAATCTCAGCAGGTCTGGCAGCATCTGTAAGGAGAGAAAAGAGCTGACATTTCGAGTCCAGATGACCCTTTGTCAAAGCTAAAAGGCATAGAAAAAGGCTATGCCTTTTGGCTTTGACAAAGGGTCACCTGGACTCAAAATCTCAGCTCTATTCTCTCCGTACAGATGCTGCCGGACCTGCTGAGATTTTCCAGCATTTTCTCTTTTGGTTTCAGAATTGAGGGACCCAGTTTGACGCTGGTTGGCTGCGATCGTGCTGCTGAGATTCCCACCACTGGTAATATCCCATGGCAATGGGGAGAAGGCAGGCTCCCCTCCGGCTGCCTTTCACCACCAGTTTTGAAGACTTGCTGCTGCCCTGCCCATCTCCAAAGTGCAGGTCTGAAAATAGGCATAATACGTATTAAAATATTGGAGCTATTCAAGGAAACAGTTTAACATTCAGAAGATGGGGTCATCAAATTTTGTACAAAAGTCTTCAATGGGAGGCTAAGCAGATTTCTTCTTGTGATCTTTGAATGAGTTGTTCTGAAGTTCACAGACATCTTATCTGTGTGGAAGATCAGACAAACCTCACTGACATTGATCATAAATGCAAGAGCAGTTTTATGCTGTTCACCAAAGGCCAAGTTTTTGACAGATAATTTAGTGACAGACAAAACACCAATCTTGTTTTTTTCCCCGTAATATTCAAGGACATACAAGTTGTCCAATAATTTTAAAATAATTTTTAATTCTGAATGCAAGAATTTGTTTAGAAGAATAAACTCTCAGGGTGGTTGTCTTTGCATATTCCTCTCACTCAATATCATTAATGTGCATCAATTTTACATTGCTAAGGTCATAGGTAGTCTCGGAGTTTTAAAAAAAATCATTTTATGGGACATGGGTCAGTATTTATTGCTCATCCCTAACTGCCCTCCATTCCAGAGGGTATTTGAGAATCAACCACATTGCTATGGATCTGGAGTCACATGTAGGCCAGACCAGGAAAGGATGGCTGATTTCCTTCACTAAAGGACATTGGTGAACCAGATGGGTTTTTACAGCAATGGTTTCATGGTTACTTTAGACTTTAACTTCCAGATTTATTTTATTGAACTCAAATTTCACCATCTGCCGTGGCAGGATTTGAACCCAGATCTCTGAATCTTGTTCTGGGTCTCTGGATTATGAGGCCAGTGACAATATCACTGCGCCACTGCCTCCACTAAAATAGAAAGCCCCTGAAAACAGATGTGGAGATCATGGTACATTATTAACCTTCACCCATTCATTGCATTGCAAGCAGCATGTTAAATGCCTTCACTCGCAAAGTTACCAAATATTTATAGCAACAGAATAGGCAGTGTGCCTAATAAGTCCATGCTGGCGTTTATGCTCCACATAAACCTTCTCCCACCCTTCTTCATCTAATCACATCAACAGAGGATTATTTAATCTTTTCTCTGTCCTCATCTCCCTCAGCATCATCTGTGCTATTAACCTCAACCACTCCCTGTGGTAGTGAGCTCCACATTCTAACCACTGCCTGAGTAGAGAAATTTCACCTGAGTTCCTTGCTGGATTTATTAGTGACTACTTTATATTCATGGTTCCTGGTTCTGGTACTGTGCACCAGTCAAAACTGCTTCTCAATGTCTATAGTGTCAAAACATATCATAATCTAGAAGAACTTTATCGGTCAGCTGTCAGTCTTCTCAATGTTAAAGGAAAGAGCCTTGCCTGATTCAATGTTTCCTCATAGATATAACCTTTCAGTTCTGAGATCATTCTTTTAACTTTTTGTTTTCGCAGTGCCTCTATTTCTCTTTTGTAATATAGAACTCTGCACAGTATTTCTAGTGTGGCTTAATCAAGTTGCTGTACAAGTTAAACATATCTTCCCTCTGTCTTTCAATTTTACTCATCCAGAATGAATCCCGGGGCTTTTTACAGATCTTATTAACCTGTGTATTTTTATTGATCTGTGTATTTGTACTCCTAAAAACTGCATTCCTCTACCCCATTTAGACATTATTTCCCAAGAATATGCAGCCACCTTATTAATCTTACAAAAATACATTACCTCAGGCTTATCTATATTGAAGTTCAATTGCCATGTACATGGATTCTACAATATCTTCCTTTTATTTTGTCAGTCTTCCTCAGTATTAATTACATTCACGCAAAATTCAATTTGGTGTTATCTGCAATTATTGAAATTACACTTCCAGTTCCCACATCCAAATCTTTTAGGTAAATCATAGAATCATAGTATACTGGTGAATAATAGTGGTTACAGCACCGTTCCTTGCAGGGCACCATTTCCCATCATTTTGCAATCTGAGTAAACTAGATTTTGCTCCTACTCTGTTTTATTTTTAGCTTGATATTCATTCTACTTGATATCCATTCCTTGACACCACATGTTCTGACTTCTGTTCTGGGTAATATATGCTCCCTTGCTGATGGCTTTTTGGAAAATCAAATATATTTCATCGACTGTATGAATGGTCTAGAACTGTTGATGAATGGAGACACAGAGGTGAGGTACATTTTTCATGTATTCATTAACTCACAGAATGTTGGCATCACTGGCAAGGCCAGTATTTATTGCCCATCTCTAGTTACCCTTTACAATATGGTGAGCTGCTTTGTTGATCTGCTGCAGTTCATGTGGCAAAGGTACTCCCACAGTGCTGAGAGGGAGTGAGCATCAAGATTTTGGACCATTAATGATGAGGAAATGCTGATATGGGCCAGAATTCTCCAGCTGTTCATGCCTGTGGGATTTTCTGATCCTGGTGGAGAACAGAGGATTCTGCTGCTAGTGAACATGATGCTGCCTCCTGCTGCCCAGAAAAACGCTGAGGCAGGAGGGTAGTGAATCATGCCCATAGTTCCAAGTCACGATGGTGCATTACTTGGAGGAGAACTTGCAGTTTCACCGTGCCTGCTACTCTTGTCTATTTATGTGGTAGAGATGGCAGACTTGGGAGATGCTGTCAAATAAATCTTTGTCAGTTACTGCAATGTATCTTCTTGATAGTACAGACTGAAGCATCAGTGCATTGATGACGGAAGCAGTGAATGTTTAACATGGTGGGTGCGATGCCAATCAAGTGCATTAGCTTGGATGGAATTCAATACCCCCTCAGAGGTGAGTTTGGAAGCGGGGGCCATATAACCGGGTAAGATGGAGACCCCATTGCCTTTCTGGCCCCCAAAGATCAAACTCCAGATGGGAAAGGTGGAGGTGGCTAAACCACCTGGAAGCCACTTAAGGGCCTCACCCCATCGTTGCTGGCATTCAGTTGGTTGCAGACGGGGAACTAGTCATCTGGGAAGGCTGACTATCAAACTCTATTGGATGCACCTGTGGCTTAATGACGGTGGAGGGGAGACTGTTTGTGAGGTCTCTCATTCTCAGGCACTCTGTGCATTTTTGAGGGACTCGACTTTGAGAGAAGGTGGCCCACAAAAAGCCACTGTTGAGAGTGGAGAGAGGGATTCAGCATTGATTCCCTGTGAAGGCCTAAGTGCAATACTGGCAGCGACCACGCTCCTGGTGGTGCAGTCAATTCTGAAAAACTGCCAGCCTCTGCTTGGCTGGCAGCTCCCGGGTATGAGATTTCCCTATGCCTACTCAGGGAGTAAGTGGATGGGAGGCCCGATGCCAGACAGGGAAGAGCCCGGTTATCCTGCAATAGCATGGGGCTCCTGGTGAAAAGTAGTGCAGTGTTCCCACTGGCTTTTCCCATCACCAACATTAAATTCTGCACCATGTCTTGAATGGTATCGAGCTCCTTCAGTATTCTTGAAGTTTCATTCATCCAGGAAGGGAGAGAGTGTTCCTTCACACTCCTGACTTGTGCCTCGTAGATGGGGGAGTCACAAGGTAAATATTCAGCCTCTGATCTGCTCTTGTAGCCACAATATTTATGTGGCTGGAATAATTATGTTTCCAGTCAATGATGGTTCCCCCAAGATGTTAATGGTGGAGAATTTGATGAGTGTGTCATGGGGAGGTGGTTAGAGTCTCTCTTGTTGGAGATGCTCATTACCTGACACTTGTGACGTAAATGTTGCTTGCCACTTATTGACTGAATCTGATTTGCCAGTATTTGGTTGATTTGGATTTGTGCTGCTTTTTGTGGACAAGACATACAGGTACCTGGGTAATTCCTCACATTGTCAGATAGATGCAAATGCTGTAACTATACTGGAAAAAAAGCTTGGCTACAGGTGTAGTTAACTCTGGAGTGTCACTGTCAGGGCACGTGTGCATAATACTTTGACCCTATTCTACTTTAATAACTCAGGACTACTTGTGGTTTATCCAGCTTCCTCCTTTATCCATTGTTCTTGTCACCTTACCCTAGCCAAATTCAAATTGCAACACGATCCAGGTAGACTTCATAAAACACTTTAGAAAAAAATGGGCAGCACAATGACACAGTGGTTAGCACTGCTGCCTCACAGCTCCAGGAACCTGGGTTTGATTCCTGACTTGGGTCACTGCCTGTGTGGAGTTTGCATGTTCTCCCCGTGTCTGCGTGGGTTTCCTCCGGGTGTTCTGATTTCCTCCCACAGTCCAAAGATGTGCGGGTTAGGTCCATTGGCCATGCTAAATTGCCCCTTAGTGTCCCGGGATGCGTAGACTAGAGGGAATAGTGGGGTAAATACGTGGGATTACAGGGATAGGGCCTGGTGCGATTGTTATCGGTGCAGACTCAATGGGCCAAATGGCCATCTTCTGCACTGTAGGATTTCTATGTTTCTATTTAACCCCTTCAATGATAGACATTGAAATCACCATTTAGAGAAAGCCCTGTGCCCTTTTATTCAATTGATGTTCAGCATGGAGGTGTATTCATTCATCAGCTGAGGGAAGATGGCCTAACGTTTCCTTGCACCATGATTGACCATATGTCTTCATGGGATCTGAAGTCAATGTTGAGGACTCACAGTACCACTCCCCCCTTTCCCCACAATTGTGTACCACTGTGCCACTCCCTTTGATGCATCCAGCAACAAAATCACTACAGTAATGTATCTCTCGTAAAGAATCTGATTACATAGGGCCTGAGCTGAAAAGTGGTTTCTACTCTGTAACCTCTGTTTCTCTTCTTTTTCTTTCATTTCCTTTTGTTCTTCCTTATCCTTTAGTTCCTGCTCCAGCTCCTCAGCTTCTCAATTGATACAAGGTGGCAAGAGTTGTTCCCCTATAGTGACCAGGCTTTGCAACAAGCAGTATACCACAAATCTTGTTGGAAATCCAGCTGAGTAATGCAGTGCCCTCTTCAGAGCAGTCTAAACAATGAAAGCATTGTCTGAAGATGCTAACAGTCTTCCCTATAATGATCCATGTTGCAGCATGGCCTGCTGTGCACATGTGCATACTTTCATGACCAAATAAATGAGACATGTCGTGGGGATATAATCCTTGTAGCCTGGTAGTCTTTGACTTGCAATGCTGGTCCAAATATTGCTGCAGAATGAAGGAATGTTTACTGCTTGGATAATAGGCATTCACCAGCATGATACACATAGAATCCCCTTCTGTTGATGAATATGGCCAATCTCAGACGAGGAATACACAATATGTTATGAATGCAGCCAAACGCGCACTTCTTCATGGAGGAAACTGCAGTCTGTGAAAACTTTCTCTTCACTCCACCTGCTTATGTCTGCAAGAGTGAATGTGATGAAGCTGTCATTTTGTTTTAAGAGAGTCTTGGTGACCTACCTTGTACAGCAGTGTATTGCAATCTGCAAGATCGTGCTTACATCTCCAGTAGCAGCTTGAAAAGAGACAGACACATAACAATTAAAAGGCAGGGTAAAGCTGACAGCCACAGCAAATCCTGCCCTAGTCCTGCTTTGAGGCTGTAGCAACTAGCAGTTTTCAATCACAAGCTCCTTCGTGAAGTGAAAGCATCTCCTGTATTGGGCATCACTAAAATTGAGGTAACACAATGGCTCACTGAAGACACACCCTGGTTATGACCTGCTGGTGGGATCCCACTTCCTCCTGCTCCCACTTCTAACAGCTTGTCTTGCTTTGCTTGACATCTCTTCATTCTCCCATTCGCCCTCAATTCCCAGACGAAGCCTTACCAGGCCATCCACATCTGCAAGTAATCTTTTTCAACAAAATATTTTAAATTAACTAAAGCTAACCAAACAGATCACATCCTGTCCAGTACATTAAAAAAAATTAATCAACCATAGCAAGCCTCCAAAGGCACATACAATTTTGCCAGTTTCATAGAAGCATAGAAACTAGAAGCAGGAGTAGGCCATTCAGCCCTTCAAACATGCTGCGCCATTCACTATGATCATGGCTGATCATAAAATTCAATATCCTGATTTGCGCCCCCCCGCCATATTCCTTGATCCCTTTAGCCCCAGGAGTTACATCTAATTCCTTCTTGAAATCAGACAACGTTTTGGCCTCAGCTACATTCTATAGTAGTGAATTCCACACATTCACCACTCTCTGGATGAATAAATTTCTCCTCAACTCAGTTCGAAAAGGTTTATCTTTTCAAGAAGAAATTCAAGAAGAAATAATCTCGCAAATAACCTGTAAGTACTTCATGATCACTTTGAATAGTACTGGTGGAAGAAGGTGGTATGGGGAGGGAGGCACGGTTATATTTTATTCCGTTTAATGGCATGTTCAGCTGTGCAAGGTTAAGATGGGGATCGGCTAGAGTGCAGAGTTTGAAAAGGGCAGCAGTGTCTTAGTGTTGCACATTCATTTGTGCCCTTATCTCACAACTCAGTATGCTGCCAGCAGTCTTTGTGCATATACATGCAAACAACATTAGAAAAATGTTCTTCTGTGGGGACATCTCCATTTCTGAGTCTCAGTGGCTGTATAGCAGCTAAAGAACAGATACTACACAGCTCATTTTATTCCTGATGCGGAATTCCTGGCACAAATTAAAATAATTCTTATGATAATACTGAATCTACGGAGATGTGAATTTCAAACGAAAACCAGAAACATTAGATTAATCTTTGGAAATGATGAAGAAGGTCTGAGTTAATGAGCCATAAAGTAATCAGAAAAAAAAAGAAAACTGTTAGTGGTTTGTCAATATTATGTGGCAATATTAATTAACTCACACCAAGTCAACAAATTCATTCAGAGATAGCAAAAATGGAAGAGCTGCTACCACAACTTATCAGCCAAAGTAAATGTCAATGTGCAGGAAGAGATTAACAATGCTAAACCTTTACTGCAATAACGTTCAACAGTTTATCATATAAAAGGAGCGAAATATTGACCGATTTTGTTCTCCAAATATTATACTTAATTTCCATCACAAGATAAGGCGCTGATTGTACTGACCTTACTTATTTTAACCAGTATTCAGGACAGCTGAACATTGGAAATGAGGTGTTAGAAGTTGGTTCTTTCTCAGCTAGAGAAGAATGGATCTTTGGAACAGACCACCATCTTATGTGATGGAAACTGACTTGCCACATTCCTTCAAGCAAATGATGGACCTATTGAAGAAGATATTACCTCTTGCAAATGGTAGGTAGTTCAGGGAATTCTGGGATTACTGCCTCCATTACCTGTGCCCCAATGTTTGCTGAGGTGGGAGAAGGGCCATGATGTGGAGATGCCGGTGTTGGACTGGGGTAGGCACAGTAAGAAGTCTCACCACATCAGGTTAAAGTCCAACAGGTTTATTTGGTAGCACAAGCTTTCAGAGTGTTGCTCCTTCCTCAGGTGAATGAAGAGTTGTGTTCACAAATAGGGCATACATAGACACAGATTCAATTTATAAGATAATCGTTGAAATGCGAGTCTTTACAGGTAATCAAGTCTTTACAGATGCAGACAATGTGAGTGGAGAGAGGGTTAAGTACAGGTTAAAGAGGTGTGTATTGTCTCCAGCCAGGACAGTTAGTGAGATTTTGCAAGCCCAGGCAAGTCGTGGGCGTTACAGATAATACTCGACAATCGACAATCACCAGGCAGGAGTGTTCTCTTCCTGTCAGGAAACACTTACAACACCAGGTTAAAGTCCAACAGGTTTATTTGGTAGCAAAAGCCACTAGCTTTCGGAGCACTGCTCCTTTGTCAGATAACAGCAGCGCTCCGAAAGCTAGTGGCTTTTGCTACCAAAGAAACATGTTGGACTTTAACCTGGTGTTGTGAGACTTCTTACTGTGTTTACCCCAGTCCAACACTGGCATCTCCACATCAGGAAACACTTCAGCAGTGACGGGCATTCAGCCTCTGATCTTCGGGTAAGCGTTCTCCAAGGCGGTCTTCATGACACACGACAACGCAGAATCACCAAGCAAAAACTGATAGCCAAGTTCCGCACACATGAGGATGGCCTCAACCGGAATCTTGGGTTCATGTCACACTATCTGTAACCCCTACGACTTGCCTGGGCTTGCAAAATTTCACTAACTGTCCTGGCTGGAGACAATTCACACCTCTTTAACCTGCGCTTAACCCTCTCTCCACTCACATTGTCTGCACCTGTAAAGACTTGATTACCTGTAAAGACTCGCATTCCAACCATTATATTGTAAATTGAGTCTGTGTCTATGTATTCCCTGTTTGTGAACACAACTCTTCACTCACCTGAAGAAGGAGCAACACTCTGAAAGCATGTACTACCAAATAAACCTGTTGGACTTTAACCTGGTGTTGTGAGGCTTCTCAATGAGAGAAGGGTGCAGACACACAGTGCATCCCTGACCTGGCGGGGTAAGCTTCTCCTAGCACCCCAAATATTTTACAAAGTCGGGTCAGCTGCTCAAGGACGCATGGTTCATAGTCCATCATAGGAGTCGTAAACCATGGTCTGGATACAGGAAACTTTTCAAATGGTAAAATAATTGCTGATTTATTGGTGAATCTGCAAAATGCAGATAATCATTTAACAAGTCTTTAACAACCAAATCACACTCTTACTTTCCATTTGATGCCAACCTTTTGAAACTCCTTTTTGTAGCAATATAAGCATTTAAATTCCTCCCAATACTCCAGAACATTTTATCCTGCCTATATTTTTGAGAAAATGAGGAATGTAACATGATGACCCCATAATAATAAAACAATTAATAATGATTCAATTAAAATAATGAAAATTTTAAAATGTGAAATACAAGGTAGTAAAGCATGAAAACCAAGTCTTAGACTGAGGTGGATGAGCAGGAGAGAAGAACAAAGCTGATAATCATCAAAAGATGCTGTGTGGTAAGGGGCTGTCACTGAGATAACAACCTGACATTCATATTATCTCTGATGCCAAACATGTCCTAAAGCAACATCATTTTTTGTGATTTATTCTGCTAATTGCTTTGGTTTATTCTGTGGAGAATGTGAAACGAAGAAGGAAGACTATATTTTGATTTTCATCTATTGTCAGTTTTGGAAAGTTCACCTGTTTATAACAATGTCAAATTGTACTTTGAAATTGTCTATTTGAAGGTTTGTTTGCGGTCTTATTTGTTTTTTATGAAACTTCGATCTTCCCACCACAGATGAAATCACACGTCAAAATGTATGCTGTCATATTTTCAAAATTCAATACTTTTGATATGAATTAAAACAAATCAGCCGAAAGGTTGTTACTCTCATACTGTTCTTCAAATGGTTATCTGTTTTACCTTTTAGCCTGGGTTGCTTTATATATTCTTTGTACAGAGTCTGAAAGAGAAGTTTGAATACCCTCAGCACCACCTTTTTTTTTATTCGTTCATGGATGTGGATGTCGCTGGCTGGGCCAGCATTTATTGCCTGTCCCCTGAGGGCATTTAAGAGTCAACCAGATTGCTATGAATCTGTAGTCACATGTAAGCCAGACCGGGGAAAGACAACAGATTTCCATCCCTAAAAGACATTCGTGAACCAGATGAGTTTTTACCAATAATCGACAATGGTTTCATGGTCATTGTTAGACTTTCAATTCCAAATTTTTATTTAATTCAATGTGTCCCCAGAACATTACCCTGGGGGGTCTCTGGATTACTAGTCTAGTGACAATACCACTATGCCACTGCCTCCCCTAATCTAACTGTCAAATCAAGGAACATTATTGCGGTATTCCTTAAGTCTGTGGAGTTGAAATAATATACATTGAATTAACTCTCCCTACATAATTTTGCTGATGTCTATCAGAATCTTTGTTATTTATTTCCCTTAAGTAATGATTTCAAGTTATAATAGCCTGAGAGCTCACACTATGGTTATTTGATATGGAAGTACCATTCAATAAAAAGCTGCAACATGCAAAGCTGTCAACTAATTTAAGCTTAATGAGCCTAACTTAACTTCCTACGTAAAAGCTGAACTAATTTCATAGGGCAGGATTTTCTGGCTCCCCTCTCCCCCAAGGCATGTTTCAAAGTGGTGGAGGCAACTTGCCATTGACTGCCGGTGGGATCTTCTGGTCCTGCCGATGTCTACACAATTTGCGTGGCTCACCCGTCCCGCCACAGTGAGGGTCACTTGCAGCAAAACCAGGATATCCCACCAGCGGAAAGGCCAGAAAATACTGCCCAGGATGTCTGGTACATCTTCTGTGAGAGGTGAATGCTTTGTTCAGGATGAGTGAGCCTGCAAAGAGTTACAATCAACTTTTTTGATTTACCACTATAGTAAGTGTTCCTTAATGTTAACACATCATAATTACTGAAACATTTGGATAGTATTCAGAAATTGGTCATGTGAAGTGCTGCACTCCCAAAAAATTTAAACAGTGAACAAAGGGTTAATATCCAATACAGAGAATAAAGAAAAGTACAGCACAGGAACAGGCCCTTGGCCCTCCAAGCCTGTGCCAATCATGATGCCCTGACTAAACTACAAAAAAAAACCTGACCTTACTTGGCCCATACCACTCTAAATAGTGTAAATGCTAGGTCATTGTAAAAAAATGTAAGACAGACAAAATCCAAATTTACTTGATTAGTGATGGGATTAAATACTGTTGGTAATTGGCCAAAAAAGTGTTCAAGTCATTGTTGTGTAGAAACTTAATGAGAAAAATTCATTACATCTGAGAGTCTTAATTCAAATATACCAATTAACAAGTGGGAAAGTGACTTGTATTGATAAAGATTGACATGAAATGTCCATTAGGTTATTGCAAGTCCTTTCAGCATGGTGCTAAATTTAGAAATAAGTTCATACAATTTCACAGAGTGATGTTTGAACAAATAATCTTTCCTTCTTATTTAAAAACAAGGCTCAAAGCATCGTGAAAATAAATGGAAAATAAAGACCGTACATTCATAGCGGTCGCGTAATAAAACAATATTAGATAATGGGATCTCAATGACAGTATTTGAGTTCAAATCCTGGTCTTGATGAATAATTATATTACACCCTTCCTCCAATGGGTAATTTATCATTTCTGGGGATAACTGTGACAGAGTGAAATTGATCCTGAGCAGCGCGACCAAAAAATATTACTGGCAGTGTGTGAGGAGATATTGTTGAGCTGAACCCTTGGGATTAATACCATGATTACACTACCACATTACCCTATTTTATTAATGTAAAATCAACAGCATGACTTGGGAATCATATTAATTTTCTGACCTTCCACTGCCAATGGTGCTCTGGCTTTGTTCTGGAAATAATAGGTATAAATTTAGATTTGTGTTAAGTTAGGTTCATGAAGTCTTTCCAATTCAGTAAGATAATTGATCCTTCCTGTGGCATGAATACTTCAAAAGTTTATTTCATAGAATCCCTACAGTGCAGAAAGAGGCCATTTGGCCCATCGAGTCTGCACCAACCACAATCCCACCCAGGCCCTATCCCCATATCCCTACATATTTTACCCACTAATCCACACATCTCAGGGGCAATTTTAGCATGGCCAATCAACCTAACCCGCACACCTTTGGACTGTGGGAGGAAACCGGAGCACCCGGAGAAAACCCACACAGACACGGGGAGAACGTGCAGACTTCACACAGACAGTGACCCAAGCCGGGAATCGAACCCAGGTCCCTGGAGCTGTGAAGTAGCAGTGCTAACCATTGTGCTACAGTGCTGCTTGTTGGAGATGTTGTGTAAGCATGCAAGTCCAGAGCTCTCAACTGACTGAACTTAATGCAAATGTTAGTAGTTCTAAAAAAATGCAGTGTGAAAATAGCTTTGGCATAAAAACTAACTATAAAACTAAAATATTTACATCATATATGGATATTTTTTGAGGTATTTTTATATATTTAAGTCATTGCATGACTGCTCTAAGAGCTGATCACATGATTTGATGGTGATGTCATCAGGACATTGCACAGGCTGCTGTAATAGCTTAGTTTGTAATCTGTACAAGCTGGAGCTCTTCAAATAAACCTATTGTGTGTTATTTTGAATATACGCGTGCAAACCACATCTTTTCTTTTTGCTTAAAACTCGCAACCCCTAACATAGTGAGGGCATGACAAAAGGAAAATTGGTGATGAGTCAGTATTTTATTTCATCGAGAACATCAAGAAAAGATGCTAAATGGAAGAATAAACATTGTGGGTCCTCACACTTAAAATATTGGAAGGCTGGGGAGAAGTAACAACAGGGTTCATAGAATCCCTACAGTTCAGAATAAGTCCATTTGGCCCATTGGTCCGCACCAACTCTCTGACAGAGCATCTTACCCAGGCCCATTTACTGCCCTATCCCCCTAACCCCACACATTTACTCACTAATCACCCTAACCTACACTTCTTTGGACACTAAGGGGAATTTGGCATGGCCAATCCAACTAAACTGGAGGAAACCAGCGCATCCAGAGGAAACCCATGAAGACATGGGGAGAACATGCAAACTCTACACAGTCACCGAATGCTGGAATAGAACTTGGGTCCCTGGTGTTGTGAGGCAGCAGAGCTAACCATTGTGCCACTGTGCCCCTGAAGTGCGAGTGTAGGAAGACCAGGGAAGAATAAATGCTCGCTGTGTGGTTTTAAAAGAGGGTTTTTTTCCAATCAGAGAAGGGTGAGATTCCAGCCAGCATCTGGCATATTTGAAAAGAATGTGTACTTTGCTGTTTATCTGAAGCTATTGAAAAAAATACATCAATTCAATGGTCTCCAGGGGGAAAACGGGAGCACTGAGGAGACAGTCAAAAAGATAATGTACTGTGCAGTTTGAGACACTGGTGTCTGCAAGAGAAATGGCAAGTCAGTCAGGATCAATGGGGACTTTCAATGAAGAAAATGAATGATGCAGTTCCATTGAGAGCATTTTCAGTGCTTCTTACAAGCAAATAAAATTGCAGACAAGTTGCTTGTACCAGCCTTTCACAGTGTGCTATTCCAGAAGAATGCCTTTTAGAATAACATAGGAAGTAAAACCTTCAATATGCTCTGAAGCTTGGTTCATCCAGTAAAACCAGGAACCAAAGCGTACGATGACTTGACAAAGGTCCTTAGAAACCATAGACCATATAGAAACCACAGTGCAGAAGGTGGCCATTCAGCCCACTGGGTTTGCACCGACAACAATCCCACCTAGGTCCTATCCCAGGAACCCCATATATTTACCCCGCTAATCCCTCTGGCCTACGTATCCTGGAACACTAAGGGGCAATTTAGCATGGCCAATGCACCTAACCCGCACATCTTTGGACTGTGGGAGGAAATCAGAGCACCCGGAGGAAACCCACACAGACACAGGGAGAACGTACAAACTCCACACAGACAGTGGCCCAAGCCGGAAATCAAACCCAGGTCCCTGGAGCTGTGAGGCAACAGTGCTAACCACTGTGCCACCGTGCTGCCCCACCTTGCTGTCCTTGAAGAGCATTACTCACCAAAACCACTGATCATCATGAAACGGTTCAGATTCCACCAAAGGAATCCAATGGAAGGTGAAAGCTCAGTTTGTGGGAACCTTAAAAAGGCTGAGACAACATTGTGAGTTTGGTGGGTTATTGGAAGATACGCTTCAAGATTATCTAGTTTGTGCTCTCCAAAATAAGGCTATCCAAAGAAGATGGCTTACTGAATATGTTTGATTTTAAAGAGAGCAGTAGAATCCACTGCGTTGATGGAAATAGCTGCTAAAGAGGCTTCACAATTTGATACAGGAATGAAGATCCACAAATTGGGGATTGCCCATAAGAAGTCAAAACAGCAACAAGCATATCACAGATGTGCCAAGATAAGCCATTCAGTGAGTGAATTTTGGAGCAAGGATAGTCAATGCAAGAATTGTAGCAAAATGGGTCATATTGCAAAAGCTTGTTGGGCTAGACCAGTTTCCATTGAGAAGAATATTCCAAAGAATCTGGGTACCTTCAAGAAGAACAAGTTACATTCTACAAAAAGAATTTACAACATGGAAGAAAAGAATTATGACTGTGAAGAAAAGAACATCCAGAAATATGATGACGAGCTCCAACTGAAGCCTTATCCATACAGGATGATCACATAGATTTTGGATGATTCCAAAGTTAAGTGGACAACCTCTTCGGATGGAAGTTGATACTGGTGCTGCTGTATCTTTAATTCCTGAGACTACATAACAACAAATGCGAAAGCATCTTCCTTTTAAATCAACTGATGTGATTTTAATAACATACACCTAAGAGATTGTGCCATTAAAAGGTTACATCATGGACAGTTTAGAGTTAAGTGGACAAACAGTGGAGTTGCCTCTCCATGTGTTCCATAGTGATTTTCCAGCTCTATTTGGAAGATCATGGAGATCTATTTGGAGAAGATAAAGTTTAATTGGTGTGTTGTCAACAGATTAGTTGATGCCAAAACAGACCTCTAGAACCTTCTAGAGTGTATTCAAAGAGACATCTGGCACAATGAAGCGAGTTCAAGTGAATCTCAAGATAAAGTCTAGTAGTCAACAAAAGGAAGACCAGTCCCAAGTGCAATTCGTCCCAAGGTCAAAGAAGAATTAGTATATCCTGTGAACACTTGTTACAGCTGGTTACAATGAGTAACTGGGCTATCCCATCATACCTTTCATGAAATCTGATGGTTCAGTTCATATTTGTGGTGATTTAAAAACAACCATAAATCCAGTGTCGTCTGCTGATCAATTTCCGGTTCCCTTAATTGAAGATTTGTTTTGCTGGATTATCAGGTGGGCAGAAATTCAGCAAGATTAATCTTTTACAAGCGTATTTACAGGAGAATGTAGCTGCTGAATATCATCCATTGCTTACCATCATCAATCAAAAGGTCTTTTTCATTATAAAATAATGCCTTTTGGATAACGTCAATACCAGCCCTATTCCAAAGATCGATTGATCAGGTTTTAAGTGGTCTCTCTGGTGTACAATGTTACCTGGATGATATTCTAATTACAGGGTCCAGTGAACAAGAACACTTGAATAACTTAGAAGCAACTTTGGAATGTCTTCAAGCACATGGTCTGCATATCAAGAAAGAAAAGTGTGACTTTTTCCAGGTATCAGTCCAGTATTTGAGTCTTGTTATTGCCAGTAAAAGCCTACATAAAGCACCTAAAAAGATTAACTCTATTTTAGAAGCACTATGTTCAATGAATGTGCTGCGATTGAGGTCCTCTCTAGGATTTGTACATTATTATGGCAAATTTGTTCATAACTTCGCTACATTATTGAAACATTTGCATAATTTACTCTTTGTGAAACAGTCATGGGACTGGACAACAGAATGTGAGAAAGCACACAATGATGTCAAAGATGCATTTCAAAAGTCTGAAGTTTTGGTTAATTTGAATCCAAAGCTACCATTACTGCTTGCTTGCGACACTTCGCCTTATGGAATTGGGGCAGTCATTTTTCTCTGGGAGAAGAGTAACAATTGCTTTTACTTTGTCTACTATGACTAGTGCTGAATCTAGCCGTACCCAGCTAGAAAAAGAACCATTGTATATAATTAATTTAGGTAGGTATTTTGGAACGTCCAACATTTCCAACTTAACATAGAGTTAGAGGCATTCAGAGAACATCCTGGAGAACAGAGGAATTGCCCATCAGAAGCTAAAATGTCCAGGACAATTTTCACTAACATCAGAGCATCAGGACTTCTGAACTGCATCTTGGGTTATATATCTGGTCATTACTCTCGTTGAGGGGGGGCAGATTTTCCACCCCCATTTTAGGCAAGCAGGAAAGCGGGTGGGATGGAGAATTTGAACCTGAGTCCCCAAACGGCAAACGGCTTTTACACAGGCCGGATTTCCCATAAGATCACAAGAAATAGGAACAAGCGAGGCCATTCGGCCCCTTGAGCATGCTCCGCCATTCAATAACATCATGGCTGATCCAACATTCTTCACGTCCACTTTCCTGCCTTGTATCCAAAACCCTCGATTCCCTTACTGATCAAAAACCTATCTTAATGCTCTTCCAGATAAAATCTTCCTGAAAACCAAGCCAACATTTCAAATGTCATGGCCTTCGAATATTATTTTTCTTCGAATTATGCAACTGAGCTCAACACACATTGTGATAGAAAAGTTACGGCTAATGAATAAAAAAAAGTAATTATGCAAGATAGCTATCTTCTACAAATAACATTGCATGGTTTAGAATGTACAACATCAAAATATTCAACTGGGAATAACCAGGGTGCACAAGTCAAACAAACGCAATCAAAAATTCATTTCTTGTGAAAAAGTAGACCAACAATATTGTACTCCAAGCCATTTTACAGCAACTTACGCAATAATATTTTCAAACATCAATGGGGATGAAAACAAAACAGAATATGTGAAAAGTAAGAACATTGGAAATGTTAGACAGAAGTAGATCAATGGCCTGCTTTTTCACCTTACTGGTAGTTGCACGACACAAGAATGTTTGCAAAGGTTCTCCTGCCTAAATAGCAGTTATGCTAACAGTACGCCATTAACTATAGATAACTTTGGGCAAGAGGCGGATGTCCAAACATTACAGTCCATGTTGCACTTAAATTTAGCTTCACAAAATTGACAACCTTTTATTGAAAGGCATTGGTTGGTATGAGTTTTCTGCACTTGCACTTTCAATATGATATAAGCTTACCCCAGAAAATTAAGTGTCATTCATTCCACTCTATATTTTTAATGATGTGATAAGTATGAATTACTGCCAAGGGGGTGGCATGGTGGCACAGTGGTTAACACTGCTGCCTCACAACGCCAGGGACCCATGTTTGATTCTCGGCTTGGGTCACTGTCTGTGCGGAGTCTGCATGTTCTCCCTGTGTCTGCATGGGTTGCCTTCGGGTGTTCCGGTTTCCTCCCACAGTCTGAAAGACATGCTGGTTAGGTGCATTGGCCATGCTTAAATTCTCCCTCGGTGTAACCGAACAAGCGCCAAAATGTGGCAACTAGGGGATTTTCATAGTAACTTCATTGCAGTGTTAATGTAAGCCTACTTGTGACTAATAAATAAACATTAACTTAGCCACCTCACTGGCGCAAGAAATTCATTATTCAAAGTGTCGAGTCTCATTCCTTTAGATTTTAATTTTTATGGATTTTAAAAATATAACTTTTAAGTTTATTTTTTCTACTTTTTCTTTCTGCCTCCTTTCTCTCTCTTTTAATCTAATATTTGATGTGGAGATCCAGCGTTGGACTGGGGTGGACACAGTAAGAAGTCTCACAACACCAGGTTAAAGTCCAACAGGTTGCTGGAACTTGTATTGAAATCCAACTTGGAAATTGGAACTTGAACTTGAAGTCCGACTTGTTGAATGTTAACCTGGTGTTGTGAGACTTACAATCTAATCTTTATTTCCCTCACTTTATCTCCATTTTTGTCGCTGATTTAACATTGAATCTACCCACTCTACCATTTCTGTCTGAGTCTGTGCACCATTAATGCTACAACTCTTCAATCTAATTGGCTAAGGATATATGCTGTACTGCTGAGGTTTTATAAGTTTTTGGTCAGGCCACATTTGGAATAGTGTGAGCAATTTTGGGCCCCATATTTAAGGAAGGATGTGCTAGCCTTGGAGAAGGTCCAGAAGAGGTTCAGGAGAATGATTGTGTGAATGAAAGTTTGATGTGAGAAGCGCTTGAGGACTCTGTGTCTATACTCGATGGAGTTTAGAAAGTTGAGGAGGGATTCATTGAAACTTACAATACTGAAAGGCCTGGATAGAGTGGACATGGGGAAGATGTTTCCATTAGCAGGAGAGACTAGGATCCGAGGACACAGCCTCAGAGTTAAGGTACTTTAGTACCGAGATGAGGAGGAATTTCTTCAGCCAGAGGGTGATGAATCTATGGAATTCATTGCTCCAGAAGGCTGTGGAGGCCAAGTCATTGAGTGACAGAGATGGATATGTTCTTGATTGGTAAGTGAATCAAAGGTTACAGGAAAAAGGCAGGATAATGAGGTTGAGAAACTTATCAGCCATGGTTGAATGGCAGAGCAGACTCAATGAGCCAAATGGCCTAATTCTACTCCTATATCTTATGGTCTTATGTTTTCCTTGCTATGATATTATCAGCTCATGTTTTCAGCAACTTGCCTGGCAAAAAAAAACAAATAAAGCCTAAACAATGGCAGATGCTGTTCAATGTTTTTCTTCAGCAAAATTTATCCCAGTGGAGTTGTTGACTAATTGTAGCAATTAATCTCCATCAATTAATCCACAACTGGTCTAGATAGGTGATGAGAAAAGCCCCATTGCTGTTCTAAGCGGCATAGGTGCAAAGTCACCTGTTCCTCAGAAGAATGCCACATTTAGGAATTATATCTTGTCCCAAATCGATTGCACACACGCTAATTTATTGTGTTATCCAATGGTAAAATAAATTCAGAAGAGTTAAACTGAATGCAGAAAAAAACTATTGGAAATTACTGAGTTACATGGTATTGCAATTAGAAGCACAAATTGAACTCCCAGATATGAATATTTAAAGGAAAACATTGCCAAAGTAACTAAATGTGTGAATACATCTCGCATTTGACTGCCATATTCTAATTTATTTTGGCCTTTTTAAAGAAAACCCTGCTTTTGTAATTTCTTCTCTTTGACTTTGAATATTTCTAATGTATCATTATTATTTAAATAATATTATTTATTATTCAGCTCTTTTATGACCAGAACAATTTAGTTTTTCATGCCGCTTAGAACAGTTTGTCGAAATAGAAACATAGAAAATAGAAACATAGAAACTAGAAGCAGGAGTAGGCCATTTGGCCCATCGAGCCTGCTCTGCCATTCATTTTGATCATGGCTGATCATTGAATTCAATATCTTGATAACCCTTTCTTCCTATATCCCTTGATCACTTTAGACCCAAGAGTTATATCTAATTTCTTCTCGAAATCAGACAACGTTTTAGCCTCATTTATATTCTGTGGTAGTGAATTCCACACATTAACCACCTTCTTTGTTTTTGAATCTACCCTGTCTAACCCTGTTACAATTTTATAAGTTTCTATGAGATCCCCTCTTGAAATATCTTGAAATACAGATTATCAAGTAGTATAAAATATTGGCTGGAATAAACATGTGTATTTTGTGGTTAATGAACTACTATGCAACGTTTAGGATCTTTTAAATAAAATCAGAGACAATATTCATAATATGAATTGTGTTCAGAAGTGCGGATCATGCAATGGGAATTCATTGCTGAGCACTGTGGTCTGGTTTATATGAAAATTATAAACATGATGAGAAAATTGCAAGCACTCTAATCAGGACATGCTTCATGCTGTTATCCATCTCATGTAATGCTGTTTCAGTTCATGACTTTTCCCAAAACAATTTCAGCCCAGACTAGAAGCCATTTACAATGCTTGTCTGATTACTAACTACCTAATTGACTTTGAAACCCAGAGGCAAATGCAGATTCAAGAAAATATCAAATTTAGATTGTTGGTGGTTTGCTATGGGACATTACAGCTACTTTGTTGTCTTACATAATGAGTGATGCCAGCCATTGCATTCAATTAGAAGGATTCCTAGTTGTGTAGGGCATGTTCTAGATAGCCAGAAATATTTAGAACCGCAAACCATTACAATAAAAATAGGTTATAGATAAGTCTTGCATTGAAAAGAAGACTTCTCTGTTTGGTAACTGGTTAAAAAATATATATATTCTAAACCTTTTTGAGATCGAATGTCACAGCTTGGAGAAAAACATGCTTTGATTTTAGCACACTTCACTGATTTTAATAAAGATGCCCACTAACAAACACTGAACCTAAGTTTTGCCACTAGATGTTGCTAGTTTACTTAGTACAGCAGACCATTTTCAAATTATTGTAAGATATCTAAGGACTATCTTTGGACTGCACACCATCTGCCTTACAAACATAATCAATACATACTCTACCGTATTGCTGGAAATATAAACAGCCTCTATTCACAGCACTTTTGCTAGTATTCTTCTGTACAGTTTTCTGCAGTGATATAATTTACAAACACATGATCACATATTCAGGCCTCTAAATAAATTGCATACTTTGGTTACTTATTAAATTTTCTCTATTAATCCATCATTATTTTGACCTAGCTTGGGACTTGAATATTGAAGGGTACCTGATATCCAGGAAGAACAGGATGCTAGGAAAAGTTGAAGGGGTAAGAGTGGTATTAGCACAATAGACAGGGATGGCCTAAGTTCAGGAAATCAGGTTGTAGAAAAGATTTGGGTAGAGGTGAGCAATGATAAAGGCAAGAAATCACTTCTGGGAATGTTGTTCAGGTCTCCTAACAGTCACCATATGGTAAGACAGAGTATAAAGAGAAAAAACAGTGGGAACTTGTCAGCAAAGTACAGCGATAATTATGGGGAATTTTAACTTACACACAGACTGGAAAAATCAGATGAGGAATTCATATAATGTTTTTGAAATAGTTTCTTAAAACAGCACACTCTGGCACCAGCCAGAGTAAGAAGTCTCACAACACCAGGTTAAAGTCCAACAGGTTTATTTGGTAGCAAAATGGATTTTGCTACCAAATAAACCAGTTGGGACTTTAACCTGGTGTTGTGAGACTTCTTACTGTGTCTACCCCAGTCCAACGCCGGCACCTCCACATCATGACTACCAACCAGAGAGCAGGCTATACTGGACCTGATATTTTGCAACAAGATAGGTTTAAATAATGACCTCATAATGAAGGTTCCTCACTGAACAGCAATCATAAGATGATTATTACATTCAGTTTGAGGGAAAGAAGAGGGGATCTAAGGCTAGGAATTTAAACTTAAATAAGGGCAATTAAGAGGGCTTTTGGTACTTTAATTTTTCCTTCCTTATCAATAGTCACTGTCATTTTTCACTGAGTTTTATATTCTGCCCAATCTTCTGACTTCTACACACCTCTGCACAACTATATGTGCTTTCTTTAAGTTTGATACTATCTTTTAACATTTTTAGTTAACCACGGATAGTGGGTCCTCAGATTGGATTTTTTTCTCACTGCAGTGCATCGACTTTGTGTATTCTGAAATATCCTCTTAAAGGTCCGCCACTGCATCTCCATTGACATATCCCTAACCTCATTTTCCTGTTCACTTTATCTAGTTGAGCTTTCATGCCCTCTTAATTGCCCTTATTTAAGTTTAAATCCCTAGCCTTAGATCCCCCATTCTTTCCCTCAAACTGAATGTAACTGAATCTTATGATTGCTATTCAGAGAGAAACATTCATTATGAGGTCATTATTTAAACCTATCTTGTTGCAAAATATCAGGTCCAGTATAGCCTGCTCTCTGGTTGGTGCCAGAGTGTGCTGTTTTAAGAAACTATCTCGAAAACATTATATGAATTCCTCATCTGATTTTTCCAGTCTGTATGTAAATTAAAATTCCCCGTGATTATCGCTGTACTTTGCTGACAAATTCCCACTATTTTTTCTCTTTATACTCTGTCGTACCATATGGGGACTGTTAGGTGACTAGCTAGAAGTATAATGACAGATAGTAAGAGTTCCTTTGGATACTTTGAAAAGAAAAGATTTAACAAATTAAGGGTTGGTCCTTTAGAAAGTGAATCTGGGGAATTAATAATGGAAAATAAGGCGAAAGCAGATGAATTGAGCAGTTATTTTGCATCTGAACTTATTACAGAGGATGCAAGTAACATCCCACAAATAGCTAAATCAAGAATTGGAAAGGAAGGAGGAAATAACAAGAAAATTACAGTCACCACGGAAGTGGGACTGAACAAATTGGTAGAGCTACGAAAAGTCACTGACCTGATCGACTTCATTCTGGGGTCTTAAAAACAGTTGTTAGTGAGATAGTTGATGAGTTGCTTTCAATTTTCCAAAATTCTCTCGATTCAGGACGTCAGCCAGTAGCGCGCGGAAGGTTTAAAAAGCAGGCCGCTCTATCCAGCGTGCAGCGTTGTGAGCGGACGGCGAGTGCAAGGGAGCAGAGTGGGACGGCTTTGGCTCAAACAGACTTCGCCGTGAACAGGCAGAGGCGAGGGTAGGTTACGGTAAATTGTTATTGTTTCTTCAGAGTAGAAAGAATGCCAGGCAGGATGTTGGAATGCATCTCTTGCAGGATGTGGGAAGTCAGGGAGACCTCCGGTGTCTCTGACAATGACACCTGCAGGAGGTGCATCCAGCTGCAGCTCTTAACAAACCGCGTTAGGGAACTGGAGCAGGAGCTGGATGACCTCTGAATCATTCGGGAGAATGAGGAGTTTATAGATGGTAGCTTCAGGGAGGCAGTTACGCCAAAGGCACAGAGCACAGGTAATTGGGTTACTTTCAAGCGAGGGAAAGAGAAAGGGCAGGCAGAGCAGGGTTTCCCTGTGGCCATTCCCCTCCACAACAGGTATACTAATTTGGATACTGTTGTGGGGGATGCCTTACCTGGGACAAGCTGCGGCAGCCGGATCTCTGGCACTGAGTCTGGTTCTGCAGCGCAGAAGGGAGGGTGGAAGAAGAGGAGAGCGGTAGTGATCGGGGACTCGATTGTCAGAGGTACAGACAGGAGGTTCTGTGGTTGTGACAGAGACTCCCGGATGGTTTGTTGCCTCTCGGGTGCCAGCGTCAGGGATGTCTCTGATCGCGTGCACAGCATTCTGAAGTGGGAGGGTGATCAGTCAGATGTCATGGTACACATCGGTACCAATGACGTAGGAAGGAAGAGTGAGGAGGTCCTGAAGTCTGAGTATAGAGAGCTTGGTAGGAAGTTAAAAAGCAGGACCCCGAGGGTAGTAATCTCAGGATTGCTACCTGTGCCACATACCAGTGAGGGTAAGAGTAGGATGCTCGGGCGGATGAACACGTGGCTGAGGAACTGGTGTAGGGGGCAGAGTTTCAGATTTCTAGATCATTGGGACCTCTTCTGGGGCAAGTGGGACCTGTACAAGAGAGACGGGTTACACCTGAACTACAAGGGGACCAATATACTTGCAGGGAGGTTTGCTAGTATTATTGGAGAGGGTTTAAACTAGATTTTTAGGAGGATGGGAACCAGAGTGCCAGAGCAGAGAGTGGCGGGGGTGAAAATAAATGATGTTAATAGTTCATGCAAAATCACAAATAGAAGGGTTGTGTGTGGTGGTAATGATCTTCTGAGGTGTGTCTATTTCAATGCCAAGAGTGTTGTGGGGAAGGCAGACGAGCTGAGAACGTGGATCAACACATGGAATTATGACATTATAGCCATTAGTGAAACTTGGCTACAGGAGGGGCAGGACAGGCACCTCAATGTTTCAGGGTTCTGATGTTTCAGACGTGATAGAGGCAGAGGGATGAAGGGTGGGGGGGTGGCATTGCTAGTCAGGGAAAATGTTACAGCAGTGGTCAGGCAGGACAGATTAGAGGGCTTGTCTACCGAGGCCATATGGGTGGAGCTGAGAAACAGGAAAGGTATGACCACATTAATGGGGTTGTATTATAGACCACCCAATAGTCAGCGAGAATTGGAGGACAAATCTGCAGAGAGTTAGCAGACAACTGCAGGAAACATAAAGTTGTGATAGTAGGGGATTTTAATTTTCCACATATAGATTGGGACTCCCATACTGTTAAAGGTCTAGACGGGTTAGAGTTTGTAAAATGTGTTCAGGAAAGTTTTCTAAACCATATAGAGGTACCAACTAGACAGGATGCAATATTAGATCTCCTATTAGGAAACGAGTTAGGACAAGTGACGGACGT
Organism: Mustelus asterias; assembly: GCF_964213995.1. Lineage (NCBI taxonomy): Eukaryota > Metazoa > Chordata > Chondrichthyes > Carcharhiniformes > Triakidae > Mustelus > Mustelus asterias. The sequence continues at coordinate 46,303,000 of NC_135820.1, forward strand.
GTGTGTAGGGGAACACTTTGGTTCCAGTGATCATAACGCCATTAGTTTCAACTTGATCATGGATAAAGATAGATCTGGTCCATGGGTTGAGGTTCTAAACTGGAAAAAGGCCAAATTTGAAGAAATGAGAAAGGATCTAAAAAGCATGGATTGGGAACAGGTTGTTCTCTGGCAAGAATGTTAATTGTTTAGTGGAAGGCCTTCAAAGGAGAAATTTTGAGAGTGCAGAGTTTGTATGTTCCTGTCAGGATTAAAGGCAAAGTGAATAAGAATAAGGAACCTTGGTTCTCGAGGGATATTGGAACTCTGATAAAGACGAAGAGGGAGATGTATGACATGTAGAGGCAACAGGGAGCAAATAAGATGCTTGAGGAGTATAAAAAGTGCAAAAAACTACTTAAGAAAGAAATCAGGAGAGCTAAAAGAAGACATGAGGTTGCTTTGGCAGACAAGGTGAAGGATAATCCTAAGAGCTTCTACAGGTATATTAAGAGCAAAAGGATAGTAAGGGATAAAATTGGTCCTCTTGAAGATCAGAGTGGTCGGCTATGTATGGAACTAAAAGAAATGGGGGAGATATTAAATGGGTTTTTTGCATCCGTATTTACTAAGGAAACTAACTGGCATGGAGTCTATGGAAATAAGGCAAACAAGTCAGGAGGTCATGGAGCCTATACAGATTAAAGGGGAGGAGGTGCTTGCTGTCTTGAGGCAAATCAAAGTAGATAAATCCCCAGGACCGGACAGGGTATTCCCTCGGACCTTGAAGGAGACTAGTGTTGAAATTGCAAGGGCCCTGGCAGATATATTTAAAATGTTGGTATCCACGGGTGACGTGCCGGATGATTGGAAGATAGCTCATGTTGTTCCGTTGTTTAAAAAAGGCTCAAAAAGTAATATGGGAAATTATAGGCCGGTAAGTTTGACGTCAGTAGTGGGTAAATTATTGGAAGGAGTATTAAGAGATAGGATCTACAAATATTTGGATAGACAGGGACTTATTAGGGAGAGTCAACATGGCTTTGTGCGTGGTAGGTCATGTTTAACCAATCTATTATAGTTTTTCGAGGAGGTTACCAGGAAAGTGGATGAAGGGAAGGCAGTGGATGTTGTCTACATGGACTTCAATAAGGCCTTTGACAAGGTCCCGCATGGGAGGTTAGTCAGGAAGGTTCAGTCGCTAGGTATACATGGAGAGGTAGTAAATTGGATTAGACATTGGCTCAATGGAAGAAGCCAGAGAGTGGTTGTGGAGGATTGTTTCTCTGAGTGGAGGCCTGTGACTAGTGGTGTGCCACAGGGATCAGTGTTGGGTCCATTGTTGTTTGTCATCTATATCAATGATCTGGATGATAATGTGGTAAATTGGATCAGCAAGTTTGCTGATGATACAAAGATTGGAGGTGTAGTGGACAGCGAGGAAGGTTTTCAAAGCTTGCAGAGGGATTTGGACCAGCTAGAAAAATGGCAGATGGAGTTTAATGCAGACAAGTGTGAGGTGTTGCACTTTGGTAGGACAAACCAAGTTAGAACATGCAAGGTAAATGGTAGGACACTGAAGAGTGCAGTAGAACAGAGGGATCTGGGAATACAGATACATAATTCCCTAAAAGTAGCGTCACAGGTAGATAGGGTCGTAAAGAGCGCTTTTGGTACATTGGCCTTTATAAATCAAAGTATTGAGTATAGGAGTTGGAATGTTATGGTGAGGTTGTATAATGATGTGGAGATGCCGGCGTTGGACTGGGATAAAAACAGTAAGAAGTTTAACAGCACCAGGTTAAAGTCCAACAGGTTTATTTGGTAGCAAAAGCCACACAAGCTTTCGGAGCTCTAAGCCCCTTCCCACTCACCTGAAGAAGGGGCTTGGAGCTCCGAAAGCTTGTGTGGCTTTTGCTACCAAATAAACCTGTTGGACTTTAACCTGGTGTTGTTAAACTTCTTACGAGGTTGTATAAGACATTGGTGAGGCCGAATTTAGAGTATTGTGTGCAGTTTTGGTCACCTAATTACAGGAAGGATATTAATAAGGTTGAAAGAGTGCAGCGAAGGTTTACAAGGATGTTGCCGGGACTTGAGAAACTGAGTTACAGAGAAAGGTTGAATAGGTTGGGACTTTATTCCCTGGAGCGTAGAAGAATGAGGGGAGATTTGATAGAGGTGTATAAAATTATGATGGGTATAGATAGAGTGAATGCAAGCAGGCTTTTTCCACTGAGCCTAGGGGAGAAAATAACTAGAGGACATGGGTTAAGGGTGAGGGGGGAAAAGTTTAAAGGGAATATTAGGGGGGGGCTTCTTCACACAGAGAGTGGTGGGAGTCTGGAATGAGCTGCCAGATGAGGTGGTGAATGTGGGCTCACGTTTAACATTTAAGAAAAACTTGGTCAGGTACATGGATGAGAGGGGTATGGAGGGATATGATCCAGGTGCAGGTCAGTGGGACTAGGCACAAAAATGGTTCGGCACAGGCAAAAAGGGCCAAAAGGCCTGTTTCTGTGCTGTAATGTTCTATGGTTCTATGGTTCCATTTGATTGGGAAATAGCGAATGTAACTCCTTTATTCAAAAAGGGAGGATGAGAAAAAGCAGGAAACAAAAGGGCAGTTAGCTTAACATCTGTCATAGGGACCATGCTAGAATCTATTGATAAGGACATTTTGGCAGGGCACTTGGAAAAATTCAATGTAATCAGACAGAGTTAATATAGTTTTTGAAATGGAAATCATGTTTAACCAATTTTTGGAGTTCTTTGAAGAAGTAATATATGCTGTGGTTATAGGGGTACCAGTGGATGTACTGTACTTAGATTTCCTGAAGGCATTTGATTAGGACCCGCGTCAAAGGTTATTGCGAAAAATTAAACTCACTGTGTAGTGATAACGTATTGACATTGATTGAAGGCCGACTAGCTAACAGGTGTTAGAATGTAACCAATGATAAAATTGGTAACATGTAATAATGGTTACATGTAATAATGTAGCCAATAGTAACAAGTTGTGAGGCTCAGCTGACCAGCTGACGTGGCAGGCAACATAATCAATGAGAAAATGATGTGATGGTCAGCTGGTCAATTGACCCAGTATAAATAAGAAGCAGATGGGAATTGTGGGAAGCTTGTATGGCCCAGTGTGTGGCCTCAAGAGTTGGAGTAATGAAGTTTCTTTAATACACCTTTTCCTTTGATTTACCTTCCGAAGTAAGTTCTTTTTATTGCTTGCAACAGAAGAATTCCTTCTGCTGGATGAACAACAGGAAGCAGAAAGTAGGCATAATGGGGTCATTTTCTGGTGGCAGGATGTCATGAGTGGTGCACCACAGGGATGGGTACTGGGGCTTCAACATTTTACAATTATATAAATTAATTGGTTGAAGGGATTGAAGTTATGGTTGATAAATTTGTTGACGACACAAAGATAGATACGACAGTAAGATGTGAAGAAAATGTGGTTGATGTAGGTTAAGTGAGTGGGCAAAGACTTTGCAAATGTATAATGTTGGAAATGGGGCATTTTCCATTTGGACAGGAGTTTTTTATATATTATCTTAAAGATGAGCTTGGAGATGCAGAGGGATCTAAGTGCCCTAATGCTCGAATCACAAGAGGTTAGTATGCAGGAAGAGTATTACTTAGGAAAGCTAATATAATATCATTGTTTATTGCAAGGGGAATTTAATACAAAAGTAGGGAAGTTATGCTTCAGTTATACAGGCCATTGGTGAGACCACATCTGGAATACTGTGTACAGTTTCTGTTTCCTTGTTTCCTTATTTAAGGCTGGATGTACATGCATTGGAAGCAGTTCAGGAAGGTTTATTAGATTAATAGCTGTTATGGGCTAGGCTTGTATCTGCTGAAGTTTAGAAGAGTAGGAGGCAACTTGATTAAGACATTTACGATCCTGATGGCTCTTGACAAGGTGTGGAGAAGATTTTTCCACTTGTCAGAGAATTTAGAACTATGGACCACCCATTTAAAACAGAAATGAGGAGAATTTTTCTCTGAGTTGTGAGTCTTTGGAACTCTTTTCCTGAAAAAGCAATGGAAGCAGAGTCTTTGAATATTTTTTAAGGCAGAGATAGATAAATTTGTGATGAGCAAGGGAGTGAAAGATAATTGGGGATCGGTGGGAATATAGAATTGAGGTTGCAATCAGTTCAGCTATGATCTTATTGAATGGTAACAATGTGCTTACACTATTGTCATGAAGTTGTGTGTTAACTGCCGAACAACTGCTTTTGAAATTTTAATCATGCTTTGTAAACTATTAACAACGGGATGTGTTATATCTACTTTTTAATCAGAGAATGCAAGGTATTTCTCAGTGAATTGATAAAACTGAATTTAACTAGGTATTCATTTTATTGATAGAAGATGACTATATGGACAACATGGCATTGCAATGTTATATGTTAGATTGCAAAATGAATCTTAGTCAAAGGGATGGAGGTGGGGCTGAAGGAGAACAATTTATGCGGTTGCAGTTTCAAAGTTGTAGGGCAAGCTGCTCGGATTGAAGTGGGGAGCAGTATTGTGAAAAATGACAAACTTATTTGAACAATTGTTGATTCCCAGTTGGCACATTTGAGTATTCACTGGTTTTCATCAGATTTGATGTGCAAAGCATTCATAGAAGCATAACTCAAGTTGGAAATCAGTAAAAAACAGAATTCTACCATCATGAAATCGGAGCAGGTGAGGAGGGGATAATGGAAATGTCTGTTGACCGCGAGCGGGAATTTCAAGTCTCGTTCAAGCGAGGCCGTAAAGTCCCGCCAAACTAGTTAATCAAATGATATAATGTGCTTTGTTGTAATTAGCAATCCTATAAGATATAACACCTTTTCAACATGAAGCAGCTGCCAGTGGTGGGAGAAACCATTGAAATATCTGCCAGAATTTTACCGCTTTGCCCGCCTTGGGAATCGGAGAAAAAAATGGAAATGTCCGTTGACCTCCGAGGCCATAACATCCTGCCCCTTATTCATGAAGTTGGGTAGGATTTTCCAGCCACGCTCACCCCGAAAATGGAAAATCCCGCCTGAGGTCAATGGACCTTTCCATGCTCCATCCCTTGCCCACTATGATTCCCATGGTGGGCAGAACGGGAAAATTCACCCCATACGAGGTGGTGAAGTGACCCAGCAGTCAGGGCCTGAATGCAAAGGGAGCCACAGTATTGGTGAGGCCAAAGTTTATTTCTGATATGCAAGATTTGCCCAGTGCCATATTGATTTTTTTTCTGGAAAGTTCCAAGAAATTTCCGATAACATTTTAGAAACTCTGTATCCTTAGTGTCTTGTGCTTCTTGATTTTTTTAAAAATGTGATTGAGAAAAATCAACGTGTTTGTATAGTGGAACCAAATTTGAACTGTAAAATTACCTCCTTATCTCTGAAGAGTTTATAAAGCATTTATTGTAGCTAAGTAATCAATTTGAGTGTCGGTCATTTACATCCTGGTCATTTTCATAAGCCTTCATAATTGAAATGTCTTTAGAATTGCTTTTAGTAATCTGATTTAAATAGCAATCATTGATTAATGACCATTTAATGTGCTTAACAATGCATTAAATGTGCTTAATTGTAGTTCAATTGAGTGTGAATGCTGATGTTACTCCTCTCCATGAATGGTAGTATTTAATTCATGCCTTGAAAGGTCTTCTTATTTTTCTCAATCTCTACTTTTTGGAAAAAGCCAGACAATGAAGTCTTGTTTAAGCAATCATTAACAAAGCTGCCAAAAAAAATCCTGAGTGTGGAAATATGAAATCCAAGCAAGCAATCGCCCATTGGGCAAAAGGATTTTCCCAAAATTTTTCTTTGTAATGCCTTTTAAAATGAAACTACTAGATCTTTCGTGGTAAAATTGATGGAGTTAGTGCGTTTTTGAATTTAACTATGATCCCATTGGAACTTAAAGCTAGCAGCAGTCACTGTGGTACGGCTATTTTACAGAAGAAATATACAAGATGAATGTTACAAGAATAAAAATGTTGTATTATACATTACTAAAATTGAAAGAAATGGGTCCTACAACCATATATCCTCACCCCTTTATAAAACTTGTTTATGATATAAGCTCTTCACATTCCAGAGCCTCATTTTTATTTATTCATTCTATATAATCAATATATTTTGCCCTAATGGACTTGGAGCATTTGCTGAAGACGCAAATATATTTACTGGTTTGCTTACACTTCCTTCTCCAAAGTCTTTTTTTCTATTGCGTAATGTTGCTAAATTATGTTTTCTCCCCCTTTTTCCCTTTGTGGATTTGTATTTTACATTGGGGCCATTTGTGGTGGTGTGTTGCTCCAGCGATTGAGGTCTCACCCACTGTAGAGTTTCTGGTGTATGGGCTTGATTGACAGTAAGCAATAAAAATGCATTCACAACTTATGTTACACGGCAGCTAGAAAGTTATTTGTGCTTCTGAACGAGTGCCTCATGAAGGTTTTTCATTGGCCTTATTGCAAAAAACATTCCCCTTGAACTACATAAAATATCAGCCCAATGAGAATATTTTACTCAGAATTCCTTTAATACCTCAGGTTGTCACATGACACAAGTTGTGGCATTACTTACTGTAGCTTCACAGGAGAAGGATTAAAAACTACAATGCCAGTGGAAGACCCTGGCCAAGTTGAAGGATGCAGGTGGATACAAATTTGTATTTAAGATCATTTCTGGGAGCATTTCTAACATAATTTTTGTGGGATCGTTTGGTATTCATTATGTTATAAATGTAATTTCAGGACATATAATGCAATAGGTAGGAATATAAAGGAGACGGCAAAATGATTATGAAAGATATTTTAATGAATTCAGTTGCTTACTATTGTGGCATTACTTTTATGTTTGAGGTTGTTGCTTGTCCCATGAAAGAGATATTTGAGCAAATCAGTATTGTTAACTGAAGAAGCTTGACTAATGAGTCAATCACTTTCTTACTTAAGTGTAGTCCGATGACAGAAAGAGTTGTTGCAGCATCTCAAATATAGAAAATATGATTTTACACATGTTCCTTTTGTTAAATTCAAAAATGTTACAATGTCTGGACATAATGCTTTGATTATGAATTGAATTGCTTTCCATCTTGCACTCATCAGGACAGATGCAAGAATACCAAATTTCAAAGGCAGTAACAACTTGTACTGCATGAGAAAAGGAGGCTCGCTCATTGGTTGGCAAGTGAGACAATAGCACTCTGGTGTATTTGCCATGGCAATACATTGACCAATCAGTGTTTGCCTGTCAACCAATCAGCACCCTTTTCTCATGCAGTATAAATTATTGTTCCCCTTGAAATTTGATAGTCTAATCTGATAAGTACAAGATGAAAAGTTTCAAAGGAATATGTTAATTTTCTCACAAATCTTCATTTTCTTATTGTGCTACAAATCTTGCATCTGGTGCTGAATTCCACAGCTAGTGAAAATTCAAGACTATTTTAAATATTTTAATTGCTTTCCCATTTTATTGTATTTTTTCTGATCGCCAGTTTTTAATTTGTAGTCTTTCAAATTTACTGATGAGAGATTTTCGTTCCTACTTGTTAGCTGGTGATTAATAAATTCCATGATTTGTTGCTGTTTCCTAAATATGAAATTTAGACTAAATCTGTTACACATCTTGGGACACCCAGGGGCAATTTAGCATGGCCAATCCACCGAACATCTTTGGATTAGTCAATGAACTAATATTGAGGAACTTGGCAAAATAGCTCCAATGCACCAATCTGCAATAGGTTCCTAATACAAGTTGCATGAAAACAGTGTATAAGGTAAGAATATATCATTCCTGAAACAATAGTATCAATCATAATAGGCAACTATTGATCTGCATAAGCGATCAAAGAAACTTTGAAGATCCAATAGTTGGAGGACCAGATTACCTGTGGTTTTAAATAAATAGGCTGTCATCATATTCAATATTTACACTTTACAAGTTCCAACATATATGTCTAAATGTGCAAGAGTGCTTAACGTTATCCCTTTTTCAATGTCCACCTATAGTAATAGAAGATTGAATAAGAAAGAGGTTTGGTTTATTTGATCGCTGTAAACAATGGATTGATTATGTGCAGGCCTTCAACAACTTTTGATGAATGGCATTTTAATTCATTGTGTTGGAAATTTGTCTGTGATGCAAATAAGTAAATATGAGAGAGTGTAAATTCCTAACTTTGTGAGGGGTTGTGGATTTTAACCAAAAAAGAAGAACATGATTTTCTCGCATGGATTCAAACAAACCCACAGCCGGTTTTTATTGAAAACTGCTCGCTGTACTGCAAAATACAAAACTGAAAGTAAAACAGCAGCCTATGCACGCACCCTAATGATATCACCATCAAATCACGTGATCAGCTCTTAAAGCAGCCTTGCAATCCTACTAAATATATAATGGAGGCAATCTTCTGTAATCATGCTATAAACCCATTTTGTTCTCAATTTTTGTATTTACCGCCCTGTCTGATAAATACAAAGGACATCAGTAACATGTGGCTAAATATTTTGTCTTAATTTTTGAGTACTCGTTGCATTGCAGTGCCTCTGATTTAAATATATACCGATCTGCTTAAGGGCAGTTCCCCTGCTCATTTATCCATGCCTCAATCTTGCACTTTCCCTTCAGTTGCTTCTCAGAGCCATTCTCTAACATCATTCACTTTCTCCCTCTTGGTCTACAACGCTCCAACTCCCTTCAATCACCTTCTTCGGAGAATTACCATGCCTTAGGACAGAGCCAATCCAAACTTGTTGTCTTTTCTTGATGATGTTCAATTGACCAACAGTTGAAGATGGCTTCCTACCATCTGACTATTTGAAATTCTGGCCCTTTTATCTCATTTTGAATAGTTTTGTTCCGTGATAGAAACCCCATCCTAAATTTGGTGAAGACTTGAGAGTATAGTTTCTGGGATGAGGTACTTCATCAACTTTGAGTGACAAACCATGCTCTGAAATTGAACAGAATCTAATGAGGGGCTTTGTTTTAATAATTAAGCAATTCCTAATAGTTTCAAATTTATCACCCAGAAAACACCAAAGTGGTTGAGGACATGAACATTTACCAATTTGAATGAATTAACTGCAGTGTTGGGGTGGGGCGGGGGGGGGGGGGGGGGGGTGGGCACCTCCAGGGGACAGTGCCAGCATACTGCCTGGGCACGACTCTCTCCCTCCTGGGGACTGTACCCACCTGTGCACATCTGACAGTTTCTGCTCACCAGGTGTACATCATGGCAAACCTATCATGATTCATGTTGGCATGCTCTCAAGTGGGGAGACAATCAGGCATATATGCCTAATCAAGTTGATGTAAATGAGGATCCCGACTTTTAAAGTTGGGATCCCCGTTACATCATTGGCAGGGGGCTGGGACAATTGAGTGGGGAAATCACGTCAGCATAAAAGCTGTTTCGTTCTCCCTCTTGATTCTCCTCTGCCTTTGCTACCACCCCCATTCCTTGAAAGCAAGAAAATCCTCCTTCTGTTCCTTGTTTAACCACCAAAATCTTGACAAGTTGACTGGTTATTTATCCCTAACCAACCTTTGGCTAATGAATTCATTCCACATTCATCCACTTCGTTCAAACTGTATGGCCTCACAATTTCCAATGTATTCACAATGTAATATTGTAGTATTACATCCGGATGTCTTTATGCCTTCAAGCAGCAATGAAGCCCTTCTTTTCAGTGCTTTGAATATATTCTGCATTTCTCACAAGACTAGTTAATAGCTATCACTTCTTTCCTTTCATTGCATGAACTATGTCCCATCTTTAAACCTAGACATTCTTGGCCTTTACAATCTCCTCCAGCCTCAATGGATTTCTCAGACCTCTGCTTTGTAAATGCTGCAGCCAAGAAGATTAATTTCCTTTCTTGGCAAACATTTCTGAAACAACTCATAACTCTTGTGAAGGTCAAGAACTTTCAAGCCTTGAGTATTGGTTCCTTTCTAGTTCGCACTTCTGGCATTTATTTTTCGACAGGATACAAAAAAAATCTTGCTACCCTAATTATTGAGTACTCTCTCAACTCTAATCTCCAGCCTAATTCTACATCACAACCAGCTTTACTTTTCTCTGTTCAATTGACCTTAGAATAACATTTCGCTGAAATGTCCTCCCTTACTCCTTCTAACTGGCAAATAGGCAGGCCTGCATGCATTTTCTTCTTTGTTCAACATAGGATTATAACAGCGATGCCCAATAGGCATTTTGTGTAGCTGGAAAGTACTATTCTGATTGCTTCATCAGCTGCCATACTCGGGCAGAAGTACAAAACAGTGAAGGGTGTGATTAATTATAATAAATCATACAGCCTTTCCTGCTTTGTGACCTGGCTAACCTACATATTTTAAATTAATTGTGATTATATTAATTGTTTGCTGTTAGATGTGCTGTACAACTGGTATTATGTCACAGCACAGTGCTGAAAACTGGACTTTACCTTGCTGATAAATGGTCTCTTTATTGTCATTCATCTTTTAACCCCTTCCCTCTCCTCCTCAACTATTTAATAAGGCTTCAATAGGTACACAGCAGACATTTATTTAAAATAGTACAGTGCAAGATTGTTTCCGACAATGGCATCGCTTTTACAGCTGAAGACTTTCAGCACTTTGTCAGAATCAACGGCATCCAACAACTATGCACGGCCCCTTACCACCCTGCTTCCAATGGTTTGGCAGAAAGGGCAGTGCAAACTTTCAAAGCATTGATGCGGAAATAGTCCAACAGATTACTGTCCCTGTGATTGACCAATTTCCTACTCTCCTATAATACCACCCCCTCCAGCGTGCTACTACAGGGGTGACGCCATCTGAATCACTGATGGGTCGATGGCTGAGAACCCTGGTCTTCGTTTTCCCAAATCTGACGTGGAGGGTGAAGGTTAAGCAAGCCTCACTGAAGGTCAGTCGTGATTCTGTTGGGGGAGCTAGGTCATTTAGACTGAATGATTTTGTTTTTGGCTGGAGCTTTGGGATGGTGGGGTTGGGGGGGGGGGGGGGGGAGGGGGTGGGGGGGAGGGGGTGGGGGGGAGGTGCAGGGGTGGGAGGCGGGGAGGGGTGGTTAGCACAGAGCCAGCTTGGGTACCGGGGAAAATCATTCGAAGGGCTGGCCCAGTATCATATATTATCGACCTGCCCGGCTGCAAAGTGCAGAAATACTATCACATCAGAAGGTGAGAAGCTGCAGCCCCCACCGCCAGTTGTCAGGACTCTGTAATAGAGCTCAGTGTGTCAGCAATTGAGTCGGCGCTAGCAGGATCCGTGTTCTCCAGAAAGAACCCCAAGAGTCAGTGGAAGCAGAGGAAGAGGGCGCTGGCCCTAATTCAGCATCAGAATCTCTTGACACACCTACCACATTTGAAGACTAAGTTATCTCTGCTCAGAGAAGCCAGGTGCGGACTTGCACTGCTCCACAAGAGTCCAGAACACCCCCAGATCGGCTGACTTTGTGCACCTTGCCAAATGGCCCCTCTTGCAAATTTTATTTTGACCATATATATCTGTACATAAGAGTTTTTGTTCTTACTATGGTAAAAGAATTTAAGGGGGGAGGAATTTGGTAGCATGGCTCCCTTAAGGGGCAGGTGTTTATGGATCATGGAACCCTCATCAGGCCTATCAAAGAACAAAGAACAAAGAACAATACAGCACAGGAACAGGCCCTTCGGCCCTCCAAGCCTGCACCTATCATGTGTTCCTAACGAGACCATCCGTTTGTATCCCTCTATTCCCAGTCTGTTCATGTGGCTATCTAGATAAGTCTTAAATGATCCTAGCGTGTCTGCCTCAACCACCTTGCTTGGTAGTGCATTCCAGGCCCCCACCACCCTCTGTGTAAAAAACGTCCCCCCGCATATCTGTATTGAACCTTGCCCCCCTTACCTTGAACTTGTGACCCCTTGTGTTTGTCATTTCTGACCTGGGAAAAAGCTTCCAACTGTTCACCCTATCTATGCCCTTCATAATTTTATAAACTTCTATTAGGTCGCCCCGCAACCTCCGTCTTTCCAGGGAGAACAACCCTAGTTTACTCAATCTCACCTCATAGCTAATTCGCTCCATACTAGGCAACATCCTGGTAAACCTTTTCTGCACTCTCTCCAAAGCCTCCACGTCCTTCTGGTAGTGTGGCGACCAGAACTGGATGCAGTATTCCAAATGTGGCCTAACCAATGTTCTATGTAACTGCAACATCATATGCCAACTTTTATACTCTATGCCCCGTCCAATAAAGGCAAGCATGCCATATGCCTTCTTCACCACCTTTTCCACCTGTGCTGCCACCTTTAAGGATCTGTGGACTTGCACTTCCAGATCCCTCTGTGTGTCTATACTCCTGATGGTTCGGCCATTTATTGTATAGCTCCCCCCTGCATTAGATCTACCAAAATGCATCTCTTCGCATTTATCTGGATTAAATTCCATCTGCCATTTCTCCACCCAATTTTCCAGCTTATCTATATCCTGCTGTATTCTCTGACAATGTTCATCACTATCCGCAACTCCAGCAATCTTTGTGTCGTCCGCAAACTTACTAATCAGACCAGCTACCTCTTCTTCCAAATCATTTATATATATCACAAACAGCAGAGGTCCCAGTACAGAGCCCTGCGGAACACCACTAGTCACAGACCTCCAATCAGAAAAAGACCCCTCCACCGCTACCCTCTGTCTTCTATGGCCAAGCCAGTTCTGTACCCATCCAGCTAGTTCACCTTTGATCCCGTGAGATTTAACCTTTTGCACCAGCCTGCCATGAGGGACCTTGTCAAACGCTTTACTAAAATCCATGTAGACGCCATCCACGGCCCTTCCCTCGTCAATCATTTTTGCCACCTCCTCAAAAAACTCAACCAAATTTGTGAGGCATGACCTCTCCTCGTTTAAAATGTTTTCTATCACTAATGAGACTATTCAGTTCTAAATGTGTATAGATCCTATCTCTAAGAATCTTCTCCAACAATTTCCCTACCACGGACGTCAAGCTCACTGGCCTATAATTACCCGGGTTATCCTTGCTACCCTTCTTAAATAACGGGATCACATTTGCTATCCTCCAATCCTCTGGGACCTCACCTGTGTCCAGTGAAGAAACAAAGATTTCTGTTAGAGGCCCAGCAATTTCATCTCTTGTCTCTCTCAGTAATCTAGGACAGATGCCATCTGGCCCTTGGGATTTGTCTACCTTAATGCTTCCTAAAACACCTAACACTTCCTCCCTTGTAATTGCGATTTGTTCTAACGGGTCTACACATCCCCCTGAGACAGTACCAATCAACGTGTCCCTCTCCTTTGTGAATACTGATGCAAAGTATTCATTTAGGATCTCACCTACTTCATTGGGTTCTAAGCATAATTCCTCTCCTTTGTTCCTGAGAGGTCTGACTCTTTCTCTGACAACCCTCTTGTTCCTAACGTATGTATAAAATGCCTTGGGATTCTCCTTAATCCTGTCTGCCAAGGACATTTCGTGACCCCTTTTTGCCCTTCTAACTCCCTGTTTGAGTTCTTTTCTACTTTCTTTGTATTCCTCAAGTGTTAGGGTGTGGGTATGAGGGAACTTTTAGTGTGAGACCAGGAGTGAGCGGAACCAGACATGTACCTGCATTGACCTTGTTTGTGTACAGTATTATCTTTCCTTCAATAAATCACTGTTTAATTCAAAGCTTCCTCATCATAATACCTTTCACTATAACAGCAAACATTTAGGTTTTCTTCTGATTTTGCCACATGAGACAACAGAGTCTGCACCTGTTGCAGAAACAGCATAATAAGGTGGGAGGAAGCATTCTCCGTCTCCAGCCTCATGTTCCAGTGGCAAAACTCACTGCAAAGGTGCCTTCTAAACCCCAACACCATGGCCTGTTCTTGGATCCCCAAGCTCTGTTCTAGCAAACTGAAGGCAGGTGGGTAAGTTGAAAGATCCTCCCGAGTTGTTTGAGACAGTTGTAATCATTTAGCTCATGATTCTGATTAGAAGCAATAGGCATGATCTTGGACATCCAATATGCAGCTGGCTGAGAGGCTTGGAACTATTCTCGAACATGCCTCGATTTCCAGCTGCAAGATCCAGCAGGGGGCTGGACTACACTTCGCATTTCATTGCACTATACAAAAATTCTCGGATAGAAAAAATGCTCTGTGTTCAGTGAGAAATATTTATCTCACTAATTAATTCTCTTAATTTCAGAAAAGTTGCAGTAACTTATTCTGGGTTGTAGGAAACATAATATTTTAAGTGTATTTTTTTGGAATTAAAGGACAGAATTAGCAAATAAAACATTATTGCAACATAGAGTTATTGAATTATATTGAGGAAAGATATTAGCATAGATGATGTGGAATCTATATGGGTCCATTTAAGCACCAAGGCGCAAAAAACAGTTATGGGGTGGTTTACAGATCACCAAACTGTCGTGGTAATGTTGGGAAAAGCATTAGCCAGGAAATTAGAGATGCATGTGTTGTAGGAAGATTTGTAATTATAGGCGACTTTAATTTGCATAGAGATTGGGAGTGTCAAATTAGTCACAGAAGAGGAATTTCTGGAATGTATAAGGGATGGTTTTCTGGAGTAATACGTTGAGGAACCAACAAGGGAACAGGCCAGGTATTGTGTAATGAGAGGATTAGTTGGCAATCTAGTTATGAGAGAACCCTTGGGAACGAGTGACCATGATATGGTAGAATGCTTTGTCAAGGTGGATAGTAATGGGGTAGATTCTGAGACCAGGGTCCTGAATCCCAATAAAGGTAACTATGATGGTCTGAGACATGAATTGACCATGTTGGTCTGGGAAACATTACTGAAAGGAAAGACAGTGGACAGGCAATGGCCGGCATTTAAGAAACGAATAGAAGTTGTTTATTCCTGTTTGGCACAAGAGTGGTAAGGGAAATGTGGCCAAACCATGGCTTACAAGGGAAATTAGAGATGATATCAGATTCAAGGAAGAAGTATACAAACTGGCAAGAAAAAGCAATAGGCCTATGAATTAGGAGCAGTTTAAAATTCAGCAAAGGAGGACCAAGGGATTGATTAAAAAGGGGAAAATGGAATATGAAAGTAAGTTAACGGGAAACATAAAAACCGACTGTAAGTGTCTCAGGTATGTAAAGAGAAAAAGATTGACAAAAATGATTGTAGGCCCCTTACCGTCAGAAACAGGAGAATTCATAATGGGGAATAAGGAGATGGCTGAGGAATTAAATTTGTACTTTGCTTCAGTCTTCACAAAGAAAGATATGAATAATGTACCAGACATTCTGAGAGAAACTGAGCAGCTGAAGGAAATCAACATTAGCAGAGAAATGGTTTTGGGAAATTGATAGGGTTGAAGATGGATAAATCTCCAGGGCCTGATGATCTTCATCCCAGAGTACTTAAGGAACTGGCCCTGGAAATAGTGGATCAATTGATGGTTATTTTTCAAAATTCTTTGGAATCTGGACTGGTTCCTACAGATTGGAGGGTAGCTAATGTAAGCCCACTATTCAAAAGGGAGGTAGAGAGAAAACAGGGAACTATAGACCTGTGACCACTGGGGGAAGTTGCTGGAGTCCATTATCAATGATTTCATGACACAGCATTTGGAAAGCAGTAGTATAATCAGACCAAGTCAGCATGGATTTACAAAGGGGAAATCATGCTTAATGAATCTACTGGAATTCTTTGAGGATATAACCAATAGAGTTGACCAAGGAGAACCAGTGAATGTGGTTTATTTAAATTTTCAGAAAGCTTTTGGCAAGGTCTCACATAGCAGATTACTATGTAAAGTTAAAGCGCATGAAATTGCAGGTAAGGTCTTTAAATGGATAGAAAGTTGGTTAGCAGATTGGTAGCAAAAAGTTAGCATAAATGGGTCTCTTTCTGATTGATAGTCATGATGTGGAGATGCCGGCGTTGGACTGGGGTAAACACAGTAAGAAGTTTAACAACACCAGGTTAAAGTCCAACAGATTTATTTAGTAGCAAAAGCCACACAAGCTTTCGGAGCTCCAAGCCCCTTCTTCAGGTGAGTGGGAATTCTGTTCACACACAGGGCATATAAAGACAGAAACTCAATTTACATGAATAATGGTTGGAATGCGTATACTTACAGCTAATCAAGTCTTTAAGAAACAAAACAACGTGAGTGGAGAGAGCATCAAGACAGGCTAAAAAGATGTGTAATGTCTCCAGACAAGACAGCCAGTGAAACTCTGCAGGCCCAGGCAACTGTGGGGGTTACAGATAGTGTGACATGAACCCAATATCCCGGTTGAGGCCGTCCTCGTGTGTGCGGAACTTGGCTATCAGTTTCTGCTCAGCGACTCTGCGCCGTCGTGTGTCGCGAAGGCCACCTTGGAGAACGCTTACCCGAATATCAGAGGCCGAATGTCCGTGACCACTGAAGTGCTCCCCAACAGGAAGAGAACAGTCTTGCCTGGTGATTGTCGAGCGGTGTTCATTCATCCGTTGTCGCAGCGTCTGCATAGTTTCCCCAATGTACCATGCCTCGGGACATCCCTTCCTGCAGCGTATCAGGTAGACAACGTTGGCTGAGTTGCAAGAGTATGTACCCTGTACCTGGTGGATGGTGTTCTCACATGAGATGATGACATCTGTGTCGATGATCCGGCACGTCTTGCAGAGGTTGCTGTGGCAGGGTTGTGTGGTGTCGTGGTCACGGTTCTCCTGAAGACTGGGTAGTTTGCTGCGGACAATGGTCTGTTTGAGGTTGTGCGGTTGTTTGAAGGCAAGAAGTGGGGGTGTGGGGCTGGCCTTGGCGAGATGTTCGTCTTGTTCGAGATGTTCTGATGAAGACGAACATCTCGCCAAGGCCATCCCCACACCCCCACTTCTTGCCTTCAAACAACCGCACAACCTCAAACAGACCATTGTCCGCAGCAAACTACCCAGTCTTCAGGAGAACCGTGACCACGATACTACACAACCCTGCCACAGCAACCTCTGCAAGACGTGCCGGATCATCGACGCAGATGCCATCATCTCACGTGAGAACACCATCCACCAGGTACACGGTACATACTCTTGCAACTCAGCCAACGTTGTCTACCTGATACGCTGCAGGAAAGGATGTCCCGAGACATGGTACATTGGGGAAACTATGCAGACGCTGCGACAACGGATGAATGAACACTGCTCGACAATCACCAGGCAAGACTGTTCTCTTCCTGTTGGGGAGCACTTCAGCGGCCACGGGCATTCGGCCTCTGATATTTGGGTAAGCGTTCTCCAAGGCGGCCTTCACAACACACGACGGCGCAGAGTCGCTGAGCAGAAACTGATAGCCAAGTTCCGCACATACGAGGACGGCCTCAACTGGGATATTGGGTTCACGTCACACTATCTGTAACCCCCACAGTTGCCTGGACCTGCAGAGTTTCACTGGCTGTCTTGTCTGGAGACAATACACATCTTTTTAGCCTGTCTTGATGCTCTCTCCACTCACGTTGTTTTGTTTCTTCAAGACTTGATTAGCTGTAAGTATTCGCATTCCAACCATTATTCATGTAAATTGAGTCTCTGTCTTTATATGCCCTGTTTGTGAACAGAATTCCCACTCACCTGAAGAAGGGGCTTGGAGCTCCGAAAGCTTGTGTGGCTTTTGCTACCAAATAAACCTGTTGGACTTTAACCTGGTGTTGTTAAACTTCTTACTCTCTTTCTGATTGACAGATAGTGACGAGTGGGGTGCTGCAGAGATCTGTGCTAGGACCCCAACTGTTTACATTATATATTAATGATGGGGAATAATGAGAAATTTCACGGTAACTTCATTGCAGTGTTAATATAAGCCTTACTTGTGACTAATAAATAAACTTTACTTTATGATTTGGAAGAGGGAACTAAATGTATTATCTCCAAATTTGCAGATGATACAAAGTTGGATGGAGGGTGAGCTATGAGGAGGATGCAGAGATGCTTCCGCATGATTTGGACAGGCTGAGTGTGTGGACATATGCATGGCAGATTCAGTATGATGTGGATAAATATGAGGTTATCCACTTTGATAACAATAACAGAAAGACAGATTATTACTTGAATGCGTGTGAATTGAGAGAGGTGGGTACTGAGCTAGACCTTGGTGTCTTTGTGCACCAGTTGCTGAAAGTAAGCGCGCAGGTACAGAAGGCAGTAAAGAAGGGAAATGGTATGTTGGCCTTCATAGCGAGGGGATTTAAGTATAAGAATGTTTTCCTACAATTGTATGGGGTGTTGGTAAGGTCATATCTGAGGAAGGATGTCCTTATCTGAGGAAGGATGTTCCTTGCCGTAGAGGGCATACAGCAAATATTTACCAGGCTGATTCCTGGGATGGCAGGTCTGTCATATGATAAAAGACTAAGTTGGTTAAGATTATATTCATTGGAGTTTAGAAGAGTGAAAGGGGATCTCACAGAAACTTATAAAATTCTAACAGGGTTAGACAGCGTAGACTCAGAAAGAATGTCCCTGATGGTGGAGAGTCCAGAACTAGAGGTCATAGTTTGAGGATAAGGGGTAAAGCTTTTAGAAATGAGGTAAGGAGAAATTCCTTCACCCAGTGGTGACTGTGTGGAATTCACTACCACCGAAAATAGCTGAAGCCAAAACATCATCTGATTTCAAGAAGAAATTAGGTATAGCTCTTGGGGCTAAAGGGATCAAGGGATATGGGGAGGGATGGGGGTGGAGAAGGAGAGGGGGTCAGGATGTTAAATTGGATAATCAGCCTTGAAGAGCTGAATGGCCTAGTCCTGCTTCTAGCTTCTATGCTTCTAATGTCTCTATACAGCAATGAGTTCAACATTCAGTTTTGTTCACTGGTTGATGATCCCTTTCTATCAATGCATTTTCCCACCTAAGATTTGTGTGCCAAATGCTCAGTTTTGTGGAGCATAGGGTTGCATGTGAGCACAGAACTGAGGCACTGGGGATGGAGTGTGATGAGGCAACTTGGGAATTTGATGTGGATGGGATATCTCTGCTATTTTTTATCACAAGTTATAATTTAATTTAACAGTCAGACTCTGACATAGAACATTGGGCGGCATGGTAGCACAGTGGTTCAATTCCCGGCTTGGGTCACTGTCTGTGTGGAGTTTGCACATTCTCCTCGTGTCTGCGTGGGTTTCCTCCGGGTGCTCCGGTTTCCTCCCACAGTCCAAAGATGTGTGGGTTAGGTTGATTGGTCATGCTAAAATTGCCCCTTAGTGTCCTGAGATGCGTAGGTTAGAGGGATTAGTGGGAAAATATGTAGGGATATGGGGGTAGGGTCTGGGTGGGATTGTGGTCGGTGCAGACTCAATGGGCCAAATGGCCTCTTTCTGCACTGTAGGGTTTCTCTGATTCTCTGATTAAAACTGCAAATGAGTTAAAATGCCTAGTTTATCCGAAACTGCTGGGCAGTTGCAGTTATCTCGAAATCAATTGACAATGGTTTTCTGAAGTGTTAATTGTTTTAGCAGGAAGCTGATTTAGCATTTTCAACTTGAATGCGAGTCATCAAATCTCTATAAAAGTTGACAGATTTTGTGATTGCACAGATTAGAGAGAACAAGGCCAAAGTGAAAATGAAGCACATGTACTCCTTTAGGTACCATTATTCAGAATCCAGCGGCTGGCGACCTTTCAAAGGCATTAATTAAGTGAGAAGGTAAGTGATTTTAAGATGTAAGATGACTTGGGATTCTGTCCTTCTAAACAAGGATAGTTTTGTAAAATGTAAAAATAACATTGGCGCCACACAAGTGCCAGGCAATGACCATCACCAGTAGAGAATCTAACCATTGCCCCTTGACATTCAATGGCATCACCACCATTGAATCCTCCACTGTCAACATTCTTGGGGTTACCATTGACCAGAAACTCAACTGGACTCATCACATAAACACAACAGCTACAAGAGCAGGTCAGAGGCTAGGAATACTGCAGCGAGTATCTCACCTCCTGACTCCCAAAAGCCTGTCCACCATCTACAAGGCACAAGTCAGGAATGTGATAGAATACTCCCCACTTGCCTGGATGGGTGCAGCTCCAACAACACTCAAGAAGTTTGACACCATCCAGGACAAAGCAGCCCGCTTGATTGGCACCACATTCACAAACATCCGTTCTATCCACCACCAATGTTCTATAGCAGCAGTGTGTACTATCTACAAGGTGCACTGCAGCAATTCACCAAAGATCCTTAGACTGTACTTTCCTAACCCATGACCACTTCCATCTAGAAGGACAAGGGCAGCAGATACATGGGAACACGACCACCTGCAAATTCCCCTCCAAGCAACTCACCATCTTGACTTGGAAATATATCGCCGTTCCTTTGCAATCACTGGGCCAAAATCCTGGAATTCCCTCCCTAACGGCATTGTGGGTCAACCCACAGTATGTGGACTGCAGTGTTTCAAGAAGGCAGTTTACCACCACCTTCTCAAGGGCAACTAGGGATGGGTAATAAATGCAGGCCAGCCAGCGACGCCCATGTCCCACAAATGAATAGAATAAAAACTGTGCACCAACAGATAAAGCCAGAGTGGGGAAAAATTATTTTAAGCTAGCAGAGGGGAAGGAGAATTCAGGTGAATGCCAATTTGGACACCCAAAGATAAAAGCTGAGGCAATAGAAAAATATGTCACTATTGATAAGATCAAGTTGAATCAGACAAGAAAGGACAGAGATTTAATGGTCTTAGTGCATCAGCAAGTAAGATCCAAGCAGGGAATAGTGGTTAAAAAAATAAGTTAATGTCACTTTATCTGAATGCACAAAACATCCACAATAAGATAGATGTACGAGTGGCAGAAATAGAGTAAATAGTTTAGATCTAAACACTGTTACAGATACATCGTTACAAGATGACCAATATTGAGGAATAAATATTACAGGGTACACAACCCTGTAAAAGGAATGGAAAAGAAGGTTGGGTAGCGCTGTTAATAAAAAATGACATAAGGACATTAGTGAGAAAGGATCTTGGCTCAGAAAATTGGGAAGTAGAATCAGCATAAGTGGAGATTAGATACAGCAAGGTCAGACAATGCTGGTGGGAGTAGTTTATTGGCCTCCTAACAATATTCATATGATCTGGCAGAATACTGAACAAAAATGTATTGGTGTATGTAACAAAGACAGTTTAATAATCGTAAAGGACATAAACCATAGAAATCCTATAGTGCAGAAGGAGGCCATTAGGCCCATCAAGTCTGCACCAACAACAATCCCATCCCAGGCACTATCCCCACAACTCCACACATTTACCCCGCTAATCCCTCTAATCTACACATCCCAGGACACTATGGAAATTTAGTGTGGCCAATCAACCTAACTCGCACATCCTTGGACAGAAGGAAGAAACTGGAGCATCCAGAGGAAACCCATGCACGGGGAGAACGTGCAAACTCCACACAGTCAGTGACCCAAGCCATGAATCAAAACCAGGTCCCTGGCACGGTGAGGTGGCAGTGCTAACCTATGTGCCACCGTGCCACACATAATGTCCACAAATGTCCATATAGATTGGACAAGTCAAATTCACAGCTGAAAGATGAGCTGACAATGTTCTTGTGAAAGTTTCCTGGAGCACTATGTTGGGGAACCAACCAGGGATTAGAGAACCAATTATTTTGGATCCAGTATTGAACAATGGGGCAAAGTTAATTTGTAATGCCAGTAAAATGTTCACCAGGAAATAGTGATCATGAAACAGTTCAATACGACATTAAGTTTGAAAATGACACACTCCAACCACAAACATGAATTTTAAACTTAAACAAAGCCAATTACATAGGTATGAGGGTGAATTGGTTCAGGTTGATTAGGTAAATAAACTAAAATGTGAAATGAAACAATTCACAATATTCACCAAAAATACATTCCATTGAAAACAAAAACTCAATGAGAAAGATGCATCTGTTCACTAAGGAGGTTAAGGATAGTATTAGTTTAAAGGAAGAAGCATATAATTTTGCAAAGAACAATCGGAAGCCGAGGGATTAAGAGAATTTTAGAAACCAGCAAAAGGTCACCAAAAACTTGATAAAATGGGAATAAAGAATGAGCATAAAGAAGCCAAGAATATTGAAAACAGACGTTGAGAGATTTGCAAGAGTTTAGAAAGGATGAGAATGCCTAAAATGAACACTGATCTCTTGGAAGCACATCCTGAAGAAATTATCGCAGAGAATGGAGAAATGGCAGAGACATTGAGCAAACATTTTGTGTTTGTCTTCACAGCAGAAGACATAAATGACACACCAGAAATAGGATAACCTAGGGGCTAAAAGGAGTGAGCAAATTAAGATAATTAATATCAGTCGAGGAAAAAGTACAGAAGAAATTAAAGGGACCTAAATTCTACAAATTCCCAGGAGCTGATGGTTTACATTCTAGGGTTGCAAGAGAGATAGCTGCAGAGATAATGGGTCTGGTAGCTATGATTTTAAAAATCTGCAAAAGTGATTCTGTAATAGTTCCAGTAAATATAACAATGTTATTCAAAAGACGAGGAAGAGAGAAAAGACAGAACAACAGGCCAGTTAATCTGACATCTGTCATCAGGAAAATGCTGGAGTCTATTATTAAGGAAGTCTTAACAACGCACTTTGGATAACACAGTAAGATTAGAACAAATAAACATGACTTTACGAAAGGGAAATTCTATTTGACAGATTTATTAGAGTTTTTTGAGGATGTAAGTATAGATAAGGACAGACCGCTTTGTTCGGCTGGACCGGCAGCTGAATGCATTCTGGAGGCAGAGAGTGTGATAGACACTAGTTATACCTCGCCTGGTAGTCACCCATCTATCTGAATGAACCTGTGATTGTCACACCACAGATTCAGTCAGATAGATGGGTAACTACCAGGAGAGGCAGGCAGGTAGTGCAGGAGTCTCCTGTGGCTATTCCCCTTTCAAACAGGTATACCGTTTTGGATACTGTTGAAGGGGAAGAGAATCTCAGGGGAAAATATCAGCTGCAGCCAGGCCTATGGCACCACAGCTAGTTCTGCTGCACAGCAGAGTTGGGCAAAGAGCAAGCGAGCAGTAGTAATTGGGGTCTCGCTAGTTAGAGGCACAGACAGGCATTTCTGTGGCCGCGATCGAAACTCCAGGATGGTGTATTTCCTCCCTGGTGCCAGGGTCAAGGACATCTCTGAGCAGTTGCAGGACATTCTTAAGGGGGAGGGGGAGCAACCAGAGGTCACTGTACACATTGGTACCAACGACATAGGTAGGAAAAGGGATGAGGTCCTGAAGTGTGAATATAGAGAGTTAGGCAGAAGGCTAAAGTGCAGGATCTCAAGGGTGGTAATTTCTGGACTACTGCCGGTGCCACATGCTAGTGAGATTAGGAATAGGAAGATTAGGCAGATGAATGCATGGCTTGAGAGCTGGTGCAGGGGGCAAGGATTTATATTTGTGGATCATTGGGATCTCTTCTGGGGCAGCGGTGACCTGTTTAAAAGGGACAGGTTACATCTGAACTGGAGAGGGACTAATATTTTGGTGGGGAGATTTGTTAGAGCAACTCGGGAGGGTTTAAACTAGTTTGGCAAGGGGGCGGGACCCAAAGCAGTAGGGAGACAGTAGAGAAAGTTGAGGACAGCACGTAAGTTAAAGAGAGCACATTAAATAGTAAAGGCAGCATCAGTAATCCTAGTACTAGACAAGTCAGGCAAAAGCAGGGCAAAGAGCAAGGGAAGTCCAGATTAAACTGCATTTATTTCAATGAAAGTGGCCTGACAGGCAAGGCAGATGAACTCAGGGAATGAATACATGGGACTGGAATATTATAGCTATTACTGAAAAATGGCTAAGGTGAGGTGAGAGTGACAGCCCTTGACATCAAGGCCGCATTCGACCAAATGTGTCATCAAGGAGCCCCAGCAAAACTGGAATCAATGGGTATCAGGGGGCAAATACTCCACTGGTTGGAGTCATACCTGGTACATAGGAAGGTGGTTCTGGTTGTGGAGGGTCAGTCATCTCAACTCCAGGACATCTCTGCAGGAGTCCCTCAGGGTAGAGTCCTAGGCCCAACAATCTGCAGCTGCTTCATCAATGCCCTTCCCTCCGTCATAAGGTCAGAAGTGGGGATGTTCGCCGATGATTGCACAATGTTCAGCAGCATTTGCAACTCCTCAGATGCTGAAGCAATCCATGTTCAAATGCAAAAAGATCTGGTCAATATTCAGGCTTGGGCTGACAAGTGTGGCAAGTAGCTTTCGGGCCACACAAATGCCAGGCAATGACCATCTCCAATAAGAGGCACTCTAACCACCCCCCCTTGACATTCAATTGTGTTACCATCACTGAATCCCCCACTGTCAATGTCCTTGGGGTTACCATTGACCAGAAACTCAACTGGATTCACCCAATAAACACAGTGGCTACAAGAGCAGGTCAGAGGCTAGGGATACTGTGGTGAGTAACTCACCTCCTGACTTCCCAAAGCCTATCCACCATCTACAAGGTACAAGTCAGAAGTGTGATGGAATACTCCCCACTTGCCCGGATGAGTGCAGCTTCAACAATACTCAAGAAGGTTGACACCATCCAGGACAAAACATCCCTCTTGATTGGCATCACATCTACAAACATCCACTCCCTCCACCACCAACGCTCAGTAGCAGCAGTATGTACCATCTACAAGATGCACCAAAGATCCTTAGACAGCACTTTCCAAACTCATGACCACTTCCATCTAGAAGGACAAGGGCAGCAGATACATGGGAACACCACCACCTGCAAATTCCCCTCTAAGCAACTCACCATCCTGACTTGGAAATATATCGCTATTTCTTTGCAGTCACTGGGTCAAAATCCTGGAATTCCCTCCCGAACGGCATTGTGGGTCAACCCACATCACATGGACTACAGCGGTTCAAGAAGGCAGCTCACCATCACCTTCTCAAGGGCAACTAGGAATGGGCAATAAATGCTGGCCAGCGACACCCATGTCCCACGAATTAATAAAACAAAGGAAGGGCAGGACTGGCAGCTCAATGTTCCAGGGTACAGATGCTAAAGGAAGGATAGAATAGGAGGTAAGAGAGGGGAGGCTGTTGTGCTTTTGATTAGGGGGAACATCACGGCAGTATTGAGAGGGGATATATTGGAGGGTTTGTCCACTTAGTCTATATGGGTAGAACTGAGAAATAAGATCACTTTGATAGGGTTGTACTATAGGCCCCCAAATAGTCAGCAGGAAATTGAAGAGCAAATATGTAAGGAGATTGCAGATAGCTCCAAGAAAAATAGAGTGGTAATAGTAGGGGACTTTAACTTTCCCAAAATCGACTGGACAGCCACAGTATTAGGGGCTTCGATGGAGACAAATTTGTTGAGTATATTCAGGAGGAATTTCTCATTCAGTATGTGGATGGTCCAACTAGAGAGGGGGCAAAACTTGACCTCCTCTTGGGAAATAAGGAAGGGCAGGTGACAGAAGAGTTAGTGAGGGATCACTTTGGGACCAGTGACCATAATTCCATTAGTTTTAACATAACTATGGAGAATGATAGGTCTGGCCCAAAAGTTAAAATTCTAAATTGGGGCAATGCCAATTTTGATGGTATTAGACAGGAACTTTCAAATGTTAATTGGGGGAGTCTGTTGGCAGGCAAAGGGAAGTTTGGTAAGTGGGAAGCTTTCAAAGGTGTGTTAACCAGTGTTCAGGGTAAGCACATTCCCTTTAGAGTGAAGGGCAAGGTTGGTAGAAGGAGAAAACCCTGGATGACTTGGGATATTGAGGCCCTGCTCAAGAATAACAAGGAGGCATATGACATGCACAGGCATCTGGGATAAAATGGACACCTTAAAGAGTATAGAGGGCGTCAGAGTAGGGCTAAGAGAAAAATCAGGAGGGCAAATAGGGGACACGAGATTGCTTTGGCAAATAAGGCAAAGGAGAATCCGAAGAGCTTCTACAAATACATAAAGGGCAAAAAAGTAACTAGGGACAGAGTAGGGCCTCTTAAGGATCAACAAGACATCTATGTGCAGATCCGCAAGAGGTGAGTGAGATCCCAAATGAATATTTCTCATCAGTATTTACTGTTGAGAAAGGCATGGATGTTAGGGAACTGGAGGAAATAAATAGTGAAGTCTTGAGGAGTGTATACATTACAGAGAAGGAGGTGCTGGAAGTCTTAAGGAGTATCAAGGTAGATAAATCCCTGGGACCTGATGAATTGTATCCCAGGATGCTGTGGGAGGCTGGGGAGGAAATTGCGGGTCCCATAGCAGAGATATTTGAATCATCGACAGCCAAAAGTGAGGTGTCTGAAGATTGGTGGGTGGCAAATGTTGTGCCTCTGTTTAAGAAGGGCTGCAGGGAAAAGCCTGGGAACTACAGGCTGGTGAGCCTAACATTGGGTAAGTTGTTAGAGGGTATTCTGAGAGAAAGGATCTACAGGCATTTAGATAGGCAAGGATTGATTAGAGACAATCAGCATAGCTTTATGAGTGGAAAATCACGTCTCATGAACTTGGCTGAGTTTTTTGAAGGGGCAACCAAGAAGATAGATGAGGGCAATGCAGTTGACGTTGTCTACATGAACTTTAGCAAAGCGTTTGACAAGGTGCTGCATGGTAAGTTGTTACATAAGGTTAAATCTCACGGGCTCCAGCGTGAGGTAGCCAATTGAATACAAAATTGGCTTGACGACAGAGGGTTATAGAGGGCTGTTTTTCAAACTGGAGGCCTGTGACCAGCGGTGTGCCTCAGAGATCAGTGCTGGGTCCACTGTTATTTGTTATTTATACTAATGATTTGGATGAGAATTTAGGAGGCATGATTAGTAAGTTTGCAGATGACATCAGGATTGATGGCATAGTGGACAGTGAAGAAGGTTATCTAGGATTGCAATTGGGCCAATGGGCTGACGAATGGTAGATGGAGGTTAATTTAGATAAGTGCAAGGTATAGCATTTTGGTAGATCGAACTAGGGCAGGGCTTATTGTTAATGGTAGGGTGTTGGGGGGAGTTATAGAACAAAGAGATTGAGGGATATAGGTTCATAGCCCCTTGAAAGTGGAGTCACAGGTGGACAGGGTGGTGAAGAAGGCATCCGGCATGCTTGGTTTCATTGGTCAGAACATTGAACACAGGAGTTGGGACATCTTGTTGAAGTTGTACAAGACATTGGTAAAGTCACATTGGAATACTGTGTACTGTTCTGGTCACCCTATTATAGAAAGGATATTATTAAACTAGAAAGAGCGCAGAAAAGATTTACGAGGACGCTGCCGAGACTTGATGGTTTGAGTTATAAGGAGAAGCTGGAGAGACTGGAACTTTTTTCCCTGGAGCGTAGGAGGCTTAGGGGTGCTCTTATAGAGGTCTATAAAATAGTGAGGGGCATAGATAAATTAGATAGTCAACATCTTTTCCCAAAGGTAGAGGAGTCCAAAACTAGAGGACATAGGTTTAAGCTGAGAGGGGAGAGATATAAAAGAGTCCAGGGGGGCATTTTTTCACAGAGGGTGGTGAGTATCTGGAACGAGCTGCCACAAGTAGTAGTCGTGGCAGGTATAATTTTGTCTTTTAAAAAACATTAAGGCAATTACATGGGTAAGATAGGTATGGAGTGATATAGGCCAAACACAGGCAATTGGGAATAGCTTAGTGGTAAAAACTGGACAGCACGGGCAATTTGGACCAAAGGGTCTGTTTCCATGCTGTAAACCTCTACAACTCTATGACTCTATAAGGTGGAACCAGTCGATACTTGGAATTCCATCAGGCATTTGATAAGATACTATGCAAAATGCTAATATATAAGAAAAGTGCTCATGGAGTATGGGACTAATATATAAGCAAGAATTAAAGATTGGTTAATGGACAGGAAGCAGAGAATAGACATGAATGAGGGGGTGGGGGCGAATATCAGCTCCGACTGGGGGTCAATACCAGCTCCGATCAGGGTTGGGGGCGGGGAGAGGGTCAATGGTCAGAGGGAGCCCCTGAGACTTTCACGCCAGGTTGGGGGAAAATCATTGTTTGGTCTGATCAGAGCGAATGGCAAGCATGGGCTCAAGATTTCCCCCATTGTTTACGTTTTGAGCCATTATGACTGTAAGAGCAAAAAATGCTCATGTTAGCCATGATCAAATTGAATGGCAAAGCAGGCTCAGTGGTCTGTATGATCTTTTCTTACTCCTATTTTTATGCTATAATGTTCTTTAAGCTGCACCACACACAAAAAAAATATTTAGTCTTTTGGAAAATTGGGAGACAAAGTGGCACAGTGGTTAGCACTGCTGCCTCACAGCGCCAGGGACCTGGGTTCAATTTTGGCCTTGGGTGACGGTCTGTGTGGAGTTTACACTTTCTCCCTGTGTCTGTGTGGGTTTCCTCTGGTGCTCTGGTTTCCTTCCACAGCTCAAAGACATGCTGGTTAGGTTCATTGGCCATGCTAAATTCTCCCTCAGTGTACCCGAACAAGCGCCAGAGTGTGGCGACTAGGGGATTTTCACAGTAACATCATTGCAGTGTTAATGTAAGCCTACTTGTGACACTAAGAAACATTAAACTTTCTTGGACAATGGCAAGATTGGATATGAGGGAGACAAAGATTTGGTAACTAAAGCAAGCGAATTCCTTCATTTTCGTAACATCAGATTATTTGAAGGTGACATTCTAAGTGTTATTAACAGTTGTTTTTATTTAATTCTTTCAGAAGGTGTGGGCATCGCTAGCTCGGCCATCACTGAGAAGGTGGTTAGCCTCCTTTTTGAAGCTGAGGTCACTGTTTAGCATGAACAAGAATCATTTGTAACTGAGCAAGCACAGAATGACAAAGACTCAGAAATGGACCTGCCTTAATATTAGTTATTTATCTGATTGGATGTTTGTGGATTCATGTTGTATTGAATTAATTTTAGCATGAATGTAGCAGCTGGTGGTCGCTGGACAAATGCACTTCTTGATTAATCAATGGGAACTGCTATAGAATGAGACAGCAACATGGCATTGCTGAACAGAAACCTTCAATTCCACTAGCCTTTGCAGCAAAAGGAAGTGCTGACAACAATTATCAAATTGGCTAAAGAGAGTAAGGGAGAAATTGAGCAGAGAGGAGGTGAGAGTGAAACAGTCTAGAGAACACAGCACAGAAGAAGAGAATAATTTGATCAAATAGAGAGAGAGAGAGGAAGTAGGAGGCATGTTGGCACAATAGTTAGCACTGCTGCTTCGCCAGGGACCCGGGTTCGATTCCCGACTTGGGTCACTGTCTGTGCAGAGTTGCACGTTCTCCCGTGTCTGTGTGGGTTTCCTCTGGGTGCTCCGGTTTCCCCCCACAGTCCGAAAGACGTGCTGATTAGGTGCATTAGCTATGCTAAATTCTCCCTCAATGTACCCGAACAGGTGCCGGAGTGTGGCAACCAGGGGATTTTCACAATAACTTTATTGCAGTGTTCATGTAAGCCTACTTGTGAGACTAATAAATAAACTTTAAGTAAGAGTTATATTATATTGGATGGGAGGGTATTGAGATGGAGGGGCATCCCAGTTATGTCCAGTTCCATGATCTCCAAATTTTCCAACCTTCTCCCCAGTCCAGCTGAAATCAAGAACTCTCTTCTCTAGGGCTTCCTTAGAGTTCCAGAGCTGAAATTCCAAGACCTTTTTTCAGTGTTCGTAAACCCTTAAAAATATTCCTCTCAATGCAAATTGTAGACATGAATATTCATGGTAGCACCGAGCCCTGGCCACCAGTTCTCCCAGATTCTCCAATTCCCTTAAGGCATAAAACCCTTAGATCCCATTCCGGTATTGCCAAACCTTGATCCTCACTTTATTGCTCCCAGATCCAAAAAATGTCCAATGTTCATAAATCAGTTTCTTCTATATTACTACATGGCACATAAAGAACAAAGAACAATACAGCACAGGAACAGGCCCTTCGGCCCTCCCAGCCCACGCCGCTCCCTGGTCCAAACTAGACCATTCTTTTGTATCCCTCCAGTCCCACGCCGTTCATATGGCTGTCTAGATAAGTCTTAAACGTTCCCAGTGTGTCCGCCTCCACCACCCTGCCTGGCAGTGCATTCCAGGCCCCCACCACCCTCTGTGTAAAATATGTCCGTCTGATATCTGTGTTAAACCTCCCCCCCTTCACCTTGAACCTATGACCCCTCGTGAACGTCACCACCGACCTGGGGAAAAGTTTCCCACCGTTCACCCTATCTATGCCTTTCATAATTTTATACACCTCATCCTCCGTCTTTCCAGGGAGAACAACCCCAGTTTACCCAATCTCTCCTCATAACTAAGCCCCTCCATACCAGGTAACATCCTGGTAAACCTCCTCTGTACTCTCTCCAAAGCCTCCACGTCCTTCTGGTAGTGTGGCGACCAGAACTGGACGCAGTATTCCAGATGCGGCCGAACCAACGTTCTATACATCTGCAACATCAGACCCCAACTTTTATACTCTATGCCCCGTCCTATAAAGGCAAGCATGCCATATGCCTTCTTCACCACCTTCTCCACCTGTGACGTCACTTTCAAGGATCTGTGGACTTGCACACCCAGGTCCCTCTGCGTATCTACACCCTTTATGGTTCTGCCATTTACCATATAGCTCCTCCCTACATTATTTCTACCAAAATGCATCACTTCGCATTTATCAGGATTGAACTCCATCTGCCATTTCTTTGCCCAAATTTCCAGCCTATCTATATCCTTCTGTAGCTTCTGACAATGCTCCTCACTATCTGCAAGTCCTGCCAATTTTGTGTCGTCCGCAAACTTACTGATCACCCCAGTTACACCTTCTTCCAGATCATTTATATAAATCACAAACAGCAGAGGTCCCAATACAGAGCCCTGCGGAACACCACTAGTCACAGGCCTCCAGCCGGAAAAAGACCCTTCCACTACCACCCTCTGTCTTCTGTGACCAAGCCAGTTCTCCACCCATCTAGCCACCTCCCCCTTTATCCCCTGAGATCCAGCCTTTTTCACCAGCCTACCATGAGGGACTTTGTCAAACGCTTTACTAAAGTCCATATAGACGACATCCACGGCCCTTCCCTCGTCAACCATTTTGGTCACTTCTTCAAAAAACTCCACCAGGTTAGTGAGGCATGACCTCCCTCTCACAAAACCATGCTGACTATCGTTAATGAGTTTATTCCTTTCTAAATGCGCATACATCCTATCTCTAAGAATACTTCCATTTGTATAAACCTTCAGATACCCACTACCTCAGGAGATTTGCTATCCATGTATGTCCTTATGTTAAAACCAAGACTCACCATACAGTACTATACTCCACCTCACACTTTATCAAATCCATGGAAATCTCCAGAGGTGGGATTCTCCACCATTCATGCCAGCGGGATTCTCTGGTCCTGCTGCAGTGAATGGAGACTTGGCTGAGCTACAACTTCTCCATCCTCACTTGTAAGGGTGGTGGATCATGAACAGCCAGGGAATTCCGTCCCTTATTTCCCAGTCTTCCACAATCTATTAGGTTTGTGCAATTTAATCACGAGCTTACTGATGTCCCCTCTCTTCCCTGAAACTCTTTCTAACTCCAGTTACGTCCTGCACTGTATACCATGGTTCTTTATGTTCATTTCTATACAGAAAATAAAGCTGTGAATGCTAAGGCAAAGAGGTAATTTTTACATTAGTATAAATCTTAAATATTTGCCTATCTCAAACAAGACAGCATTAACATTTAATCTTGAAAATAATCTTTCCTGGACAAAAATGACAACATTGTAGTTGTCAGCCTTTATTCAAACATTACCCTGAACAGCATGACAGGCTAAGATGGAAATAGTTAGATTCACAGCAGAATTAATTGGATCTTGGCATTTTAAATATTGAAAAAAGTCAGCTGTCAGCCTGTCCAAGTTATTTAAGATATAAATATGAAATAAATGAAAGAGACGTATATTAATGATGAAGTTATGAAATTCTACTTTGTACATATTGATGACTATTCCCAAATGTACATCACTTGATTTAAATACAGATTGCTTCATAATTTGTGGACTTTCCCCTCCCCCATCAAACACAGCTTCAACAGGAAGGATGGAAAAAGATGGTGTTGGAATGAAATTTGAGGTGCACTTTTGAACTACATACGGCACTGATTCGATTGAAAACACTAGTGCAAATTATGCAGCTTTTATGCATGAATGAAAAATCAAAATACCATAAAAGCTTTACAAAATGGTCCTTGTGTATTGAATTCTTTTAATTTGATCTTTTTCTCGATAGATTTTGATGTCCAGTACAATGGTTTATCAGTGATTCAGCTCTCAAGATTTCATTTCCCATGACATATGTCATCTGTCTGAAGTCATCCTCAATGTTAAATTATTTTCTTGCTTTATATTGACGAATTAGAAGATAAGAGGAGATATAAATCTCTGCATCTCTGTATTGAAGTAACAAAGCATTAGAAAATTGTAAAATGAAATATTTGCCCATTGAAGTCACAAATATAAAAACAAAAACTGACCTACCTGCGACACATGTGAAATATGTCCCTACTTGAAAATATTGATATCATTTTGCATTAAATCACTAAAAAATTATCAGTGATCATTTGACATCAAGGGCAGAATTTTGCTGTTCCACTTGCCATGGGAATTGTACAGGGCGGGACAGGACCATGCAAAGGTCCGTTGGCCTCAGGTGGGATTTTTTGGGCTTTGGGTGAGCGTGCCCGGAAAATCCCGCCCCAAATGTTCTAACTTGGAATGATTTTGACTGCGAATCAGTAGCGTTTAGTCATCTTTGACATCAAATGCTAAAAGGTGCTTGAAGGCATTGAGTACACTCAAAGCTATTCAGTGTGCTCAAAGCTACCCAGTGTGCTCAAAGCTATCAAGGCTGTGTCCTCAGACCCTTACTATACTCCTTATACACCTATGATTGTGTGGCCAAATTCCCCTCCAGCTCAATTTTCAAGTTTGTTGATGACAACACCGTTGTGGGTCGGATCTCAAACAATGATGAGACACAGTACAGGAAAGTTAGAGAATCTGGTGAACTGGTGCGACAACAATAATCTCTCCCTCAATGTCAACAGAACAAAGGAAATAGTCATCGATTTCAGGAAGAGTGGTGGAGGACATGCCCCTGTCTACATCAATGGTGATTAAGTACAAAGGGTCGAGCGCTTCAAGTTTCTAGGTGTCCAGATCACCAACGCTCTGTCCTGGTCCCTCCGTGCCGACGCTATAGTTAAGAAAGCTTCTACTTTCTCAGGAGGCTAAGGAAATTTGGCATGTCCGCTCTGACTCTCACCAACTTTTACAGATGAACCATAGAAAGCATTCTTTCTGGTTGTATCACAGCTTGGTATGGCTCCTGCTCTGTCCAAGACCGCAAGAAATCACAAAGGTTCTTGAACGAAGCTCAGTCTATCACTCAAACCAGCCTCCCACCCATTGACACTCTACACTTCCCGCTGCCTCAGAAAAGCAGCCAGCATAATTAAGGACACCACGCACCCCAGACATACTCTCTTCCACTTCTTCCATCAGGAAAAAGATACAAAAGTCTGAGGACGTGTACCAACCGACTCAAGAACAGCTTCTTTCCTGCTGCCGTCAGACTTTTGAATGGACCTACCTCATATGAAGCTGATCTTTCTCTGCACCTTAGCCATGACTCTAACACTACATTCTGCACCCTCTCCTTTCCTTCTCTGTGAATGGTATGCTTTATCTGTATAGCGCAAGAAACAATACTTTTCACCACATACTAATACATATGACAATAATAAATCAAATAAAGTGCACTCAAAGCTACTCAATGTCTTCAATAACCAGCATTCATGGAAATTAGTTACCAAAATAATGTCTGATTTTACTCCAATTTTTCGTTTAAATAAAAAATATTTCCATCAGACAGTATATGCTTGAGAGCATGCACCAGATTGCCATAAGTTCTTAATTCATTTCAGTCTCAGGGTCTATATTTTCCACCCACCCACACATTCCCCACAATATGTAGAACTAAACTCTCCACCCAGCCCCCCAGTCTCAGGGTTCTAAGCTCTCACTCACCCACTTCCCTCTAGTCTGAACTCTTACCCACCCCTTCTTCCAAACTCTTACCCCACTCTCCCTCCAAACTCTTAACCCTGCTTCCTCTATTCTCTTACCCATGCCATTCTACCCTACAGTTTCCAGGATTCAGGCCCTGCTGTCGCTGCTGAAGTCTCAGACCCCAGATCCCACTGAACTCAGAGATCCAGGCCATCCCTGACTCTCTCCACCAAACCCCAGCCCCCCTCAAAATATTCACCTCATCCCCAGTGCCATTGCTGCTCACATGCTGGCTTAAAATGGAATCAGACTCAGTGGTTCTAGCCAGCCCCTCAAACTGAGCACTGGCTGCAGAAAGGGGAGCGAATATGAAAGGGATTTGAGGGGGAGAGGGAGAGGGGGGAGAGACTGGGAAGGGGAGTGAAGGGGAATAAGTGGGGAGGAGTAAATACATTGGGGAGAAAAGGAGGGCGTGAGAGGGAGAAAGAGATGGAAGGAGGGAGGAAGGGGAGGGGAAAGGGAAGAGATCTGCTACAAATTAGGGGGGATGGTGAATTTGGGGTGGAAAACAATTGCTTTGGGTGGGGTGTGGGAGAGCAAATTGATCGGGGGGGAGGGGTGGGGAAGAAAACTGCTGCAATGTTTGGGGTATAGGTGGGAGGCTGGAAGGGTTGTGCCGCAATACAAATGACAAAGAAACCACAACTTTTCTTAAAACCTGCTTTTCTAAAATTAGCTCTGTTTTAGAATGTTTGAAGCTATGGGAGTTCAGGAGTTTGGAAAATAAACTCTGTTTTTGAAGTCCGAATGTTTAAGTAATGTTACTAATCACAGAGGTTTGAGTGCTGTGGTTTGGACAAATGATGTCAGTGTTGTCATTTGCAATGTTAAATGATAACTAAATGATTGCTTTTCAGCACAAGTGATGTCAAATGATAGTTTAATGATTGCTTTTATGTGCAATTGATGGCAAATGAATGTCGCTGAATGCAAACAACGGCAAAATTTGCAGGTCCAAGTTTTCACAACTTTTGATGTGATTTATTATTGTCACATGGATTGGGATACAATGAAAAGTATTGTTTCTTGTGTGCTACACAGACAAAATATATTGATCATAGAGTACATAGAGAAGAAGGAAAGGAAAGAGTGCAGAATGTAATGTTACAGTCATAGCTAGGATGTAGAGAAAGATCAACTTAGTATAAGGTAGGTCCATTCAGAAGTCTGTAGGCAGCAGAGAAAAAGCTGTTCTTGAGTTGGTTGGTACGTGATGTTAAACTTTTGTATCTTTTTCCCGATGGAAGAAGGTGGA
This sequence comes from Mustelus asterias, assembly GCF_964213995.1. NCBI lineage: Eukaryota > Metazoa > Chordata > Chondrichthyes > Carcharhiniformes > Triakidae > Mustelus > Mustelus asterias. The sequence continues at coordinate 46,338,353 of NC_135820.1, forward strand.
AGAGAGTATGTTCAGGGTGTGTGGGGTCCTTGATTATACTGGCTGCTTTTCCAATGCATTAGCTAAATCTACAGGGAAGGTATATGGCCCATGGCAATTGAGAGTGAACCACTGATCCCAGAGGACAAATTAACACTTGGCATAAAATGTGTTGATCTCAGATGGAAGCATTCTGCTCTGTAGTTGAAGTGTTAGAGAATTCTTCCCCGGTCAGCTTTGCTCTTTCCTGGCCCATCTGCTGCCTGAAGCAGACAACTGCCTGATGGGGGCTGTGCCTTGACGAGGTCTTGTTACTATACTTTATTTCTAGAGGCTTCTAGTTTACCCAATGTCAATCGCTTGGTTGAACCTTTCTAACCATTAAAACAGGACAGGTACACAAGATGTCAGGATGGTCACCATCCCGCCCCCTCTTTCCCCACCCCTCCCATGTCCCACCCCCCCCCCACCCACCCCTCTCATGACCATCACTTAGTTCAAGGTCACTTTTTAATTTACTTCATGCTGAGGTTCATTTGTTAGCCCTTACCAGATGCTCCTATAGATAACAGTATACACAAAGCGCTACCCTATCAACTTAAGAATGTCAACGTGGAAAACTAAATCAGGAGACCTTGTCATTTTTAGAGACTCTTGATGTGCTTTCTCAGAGAGAGAAAGAAAACAGTTTCTCTGCAAGGAGTGACTTTACACTATGTTTTCCAATTCCGTCAGAATTCTATACGTATTCTGAAAAGAATCATTTGTTAAAAATCCCTTTTCATACAATTCCTCCCTTTGAGAAGCAACTCATTTTTAATTATTTCTAAAGCACAAGCTCATTTCCCAAATTTCTTGATCACCTCACGTATATAACATACCAAAGCTACTAGAATTATCTGATTATGATTGACATGGTTTGGCACTCCCCACCTGCGAATCACTTCACTCAATGGTATTCTTTATTCTTTTGCATGAGTACTGCTAATTTCTAGGCTACTAGCACATAGCTACATATGATTAGAATGACGGATTATGAATGGACTTAAAAGATTCTTCTATATCATCTTGTGGATAATTTTTATTAAGTATTATTTAATCTTGGCCTTTGATTGTCCTGAACCAAAATTCCTTTAGCTTTAATTTTACTTTCTCTGACTATTACCCTCTTAATTGCCTTAAAATCCGTTTCTCTATGGAGTACATGTCAGTGCCTTAGTTATTTAAAAATGCTTTTTTATTCTTCAGGCCTCATTAACCCTTTTATGTTGCACCGATTATCAGGTAACTGAGCAAGTCTGGGACCTGTTTTTCAATACATCTTCATCACTCCCGCATGCTAGTTACTTCACACATAACAAGTCACTTTGAACACTCATACTAGTGTCCCAACCCCTCCTTTAACCCTCCATTGGAATTTCACATTCATAAGTCATCTTCACACATTTTCCTATCTGTTGGATGAGGTCTTCAATGTTTTTTTTGTTTTCAGAGCTTCAATCTCAACAATGGAGTCCACTTCATTATCTTCTGTAATATCTAAACCAGATACAGCATTGTAAAGCTCCCTTTCACTCATAGTGCTTGGTAGTAATCTCCCTGACCTTTCTCACAAATCCTCATTTTACATTTGTTGAAGGTTTATCAGATCCATAGAGATTGTGCCCTGTATCCTGCCAATCAATTTCATCATCTGAGCTTTCACTGTCTTCGAAAGAATGCGCCATTTAATAATTCTTTGACTTTCAGGTAATATTCTCTAAAGATCAAAATCTGTCTCAAGATCTTTTCGTATCCTCCCCTGCATGTTACCAATATCTCAGGTGGTGGTCAGATTATCAAATTCAGTTCTTTTAAAAGTTCATAGGCAAAGGCATAAATATGTCCAAGAGAAAGTTGTCTACTTATTAGTCTTGTGTACACTTTTCTTTCACTAGAACATACATCAATACCAAATTGTTATATTCCATTGAACTATATCAAAGGTGCGTTATTCCAATTCCCATTTGGTGTTGCATCTTTGTTCTTAACTCGATCTCCTGCAATCTATCACCTCCCGTTTAGTAGTTGCAAACTTATCCTGTCCATGAGCCCTGGGACAGTCCAATAAAATGTTCTTATAACATCTTCAAAACAGAAATGAAACACTCTCACTTGATTCTATGCATTACCGTATCTTGATACTTTGTTTTTCTTCAAACAATAATTTATTTTCTCAGGAGTAACCTGTGTCTGAGTGTTTTTAAATTTTAAAGTGTATTTCTTCCCAAAACAAACTTTCTTTTTATGATACTCAGAAGCCACCAAGATGTTTTTTCCATTTGTGTTACTGAAAAATAAAACGTGTTTATCCCCTTAAATTTAAGGTAAATTTCCTTTTGGTTGAAATAACAACTCATATCAAGTTGTTTTACCGTTTCCAATATCAGAAACAGTTATGCCCAGGCTTGGTGGTCTTACATCAGAGACAAGTGCTTGCAATCAGCTTAGAGGTAACTTCCATATCTCCCATACTCAAACACTGTCTCAAAAGGTCATTAATGACCTGAATGGATAAAACCGAGTGATGCGCGATAAATCACACGGGAGGCAGGATGTACCCGGGAAATAAAGGCTTTTATTGCCAACAATAACGGAGCTACTATATACAATATACAATCCCAGACTAAAGGGTCACCAGGCAGAGCAGTGACCTTTATACCTCTCCCAGGAGGCGGAGCCAACTGGGATGTACCATAGGACTATATTAACAGGTAGAACAGCCCAACCCTAACCCCAACAGTAACATATCTACAGACTCATAGTACTGGCCAAACCATGGCTCAGCACTACCTGGTGGTAACCAACAATGGTTCACCACACCGAGTCTCTGAAAGGCAAAACCTTTCGTCTAAATGTAGATAAGTTCTTGAATTTGCAAAACCACAGTCCCTTGCCATGGTCTCAGTACAGTAAGAAGTCTCACAATACCAGGTTAAAGTCCAACAGGTTTATTTGGAATCACAAGCTTTCTGAGCGCTGTTCCTTCATAATGTGGTCTCAGTACATATGTGATCCTGGAAACTTGTTTTAAAAAAAACACAAACATAAAAGCCATTGATTCTCTGCTTTGAAAGACCAATAAGTTAATAATGTAGAATCATCTGTGTATATGTCGATACTTAACATTTAGCAATGTACAAAATATATACTAGCAATACTAAAGTGTTGTGGTGAATTTTAAAAGCTACTCAGCTAAAAAGGTCTTCCAAGTGGTGGAATGAAACGTTCTCAAAGGCACACGATTGCTTCACTTTATGTATTTTTTTAAATAAATCCTCAATCAAAAAGATCCAAGCTTCATTTTAAATTGCTTTATTAAATTATTTTGTCATCTTTTCTTCAACTTTGCCCAAATACATGATTGAAATCAGATTGTTTCAAACCTTTTAATGTTTAGTAAGACATTTCTCACCCAAGATTTTTTTTTGATGCAACAGGACTTTAAGACCAAACAAATTTTGAGAAACATCAGCTTCTGAAAACAACCACATGGATTAAATGCAGAGAAGGAACAAGATCTTTCCTCTGTCTCTTTTGTTCATCCTTTTTCTTCTTTAAAGCAGTTTTCAAGTTCTGATGTTCACTACTTATCCAAATTTGAAAGAAACGGTTAGTAAAACATGTCTTTGATTTGAATTTTAGCAGTTCTTCTTTAATTCTGGTAGAAAAACATTTTAAAAATTTAAGTTGAATTTCTGCCCAAATACTTCAGGCTTATCTTCATATTTTAGGAAGCTGTAGAAACATTCCAGAGCTGTATAAGTACATCTTAAATCACACTTAAAGTCATATGTTCACCCAGTAAATTTATGCTTACGAAGAATGCCCTGCTTTTTTAACAATGACTTGATGCCCTGCTTTAACAATGACTGATGGAGTTTGATAGACTCTCAGCTAGATAAGAGTACAGCTTCATGAAGTTGGGGTAAGGGTCGCGGATGGTGGAAGTGGAGAAGTCAGAGTTGATGAATGTTAATTGCTGCTGGCCTCCATTATCAACAATGTGGCCTCCTGGTTTCCCACTACTATTATACTTGCACGGCTTTTATCGCTGCCTCTTGTTCCCAACCTAACTGAACAGCAGTGCTCTCCTGCCTCCCATCACTTTCCTTCAGCCAAATATCTACCTTTTCCCTCAACTCCTTGAACTTTTTATTCAGCTGCAAGGCAAACACATGTCCACCAACTTACTCTGGACTTTGCTCACATTAATCTTATCTTTCTGAACCTACCAACAAGACACTCGTAATCTCTGTCACACTCTTCTACAAACTCCCAAGGTATCTCTTGCTCCAGGCACATTGTTTCTTCCTCAGATTCTCTTATTAATCATTCCTTGGCATATGCTAATGTCATTGTGACTCCTGGATTTACTTAATTACTACTCCACATGAGGTTAACCCAACTTAAGACTGCCAGTTCTCAAATTTCAAACCAATGATACCTTGACTACTATGGATCCCGCTTCTAACATCAATATGTAAAATTTTAGGTTTGGATGCCACAAATATCTAAAATAGGCAGTCGAGTGATTGTAATTAATTTTAAGGCAGTTTAAGAAGAAGCAATAGTACTATAGTAGCTGGCCCCTTTAAGGGGCATACGTTGGAAGGGTCATGTAACCTGATTGCCCAATGGGGAAAGAGCACAGGGATCTTGGTGCAGAGTGTGGCCTTTTGCAGCCAGAGTGGATTCCAGAGCTGGAGGTAAGAACATTGTGAATGCACTCTGTATTTTATCTGTTTGTAAATAAACTGTTACAGTTTGTTATACCAACTGGTAGTTGTCAATCTTTACAATTATTACAAGTACAGGTATGATGCATTTGCTATATAGATAGGAATAGTATCCAACCTGTGAGAAATGAGAGTAGTTCACTGATCTGAGCGGACGAACCAATGGTTGGTACAGAGAGTGTTGATCTCAGCAGCGTATAATAGAAGTGTTCTGCTGTCTCGGCAAGGTGTTTGGGAACTCTTCTCCCGGTCTTCCTCCATCAGTTATTAAATGTCTCATTTCTTAAAACTCCTTCTATATCTGCAGGAAAGGTGATGGCCAGGGGAGTAAGATGACAAGCAGAGTGGGGGCTAGGATACAACCCTGTTACACTCCATTCTTCATTCTGAAACTGTCAGAAGTGGAGCCATCAAACTGTACAATATAGTGTACATTGTCTTGGAAGGAGAGGATAATGCTGAGGTTTTGATGGACAGCCAATTTTCCCCCAGAATCTTGCATTCTGCTCTGCTGACGATGTTAAATATCTTAGTGAGATCTAACAAAGTGAAATAAGGAGATATACCGTGTTCCCTACACTTCTGTTGTAACTGGCATATGAAGATGATCATATCCAGAGTAGACTGTTGGCATGGAAACGGCACTGTTATTCTGGGTACACCCACTATAGAGTCACAGAATTAGAGTTTTACAGCTCAGAAAAAGGCCATTGGGCCCATTGTGTCTGTGCCAGCTACCAAGCACCTACCTATTCTAATCCCATCTTCCACCAATTGGTCCATAGCCTTTTATGCTATGGCATTTCAAGTACTTATCTAAATGCTTCTTAAATGTTGAGGATTCCAGCTTCTACCACCCTTGCAGGCAGCAATTTTCAGATTCCCACCACCCTCTGGGTAAAAAAGACTTTCGTCAAAACCTCTCTAAATCTTCTGCCCCTTGCCTTAAATCTATGCCCCTGTACTATTCACCCCTCTACTAAAGGAAAACGTTTCTTCCGATCTACCCCATCTATGTCCTTCATAATTTTATATACCTTAATAAGGCCTCTCCTCTGCCTTCCCTGCTTAAGGAAAACAACAGTAAGAAGTCTCACAACACCAGGTTAAAGTCCAACAGGTTTATTTGGTAGCAAATACCATAAGCTTTCGGAGCGATGCCCCTTCGTCAGATGGAGTAGTTATCTGTTCTCCAACAGTACACAGACACAGAAATCAAGTTACAGAATACTAATTAGAATGCAAAGCTCTACAGCCAGCCAGGTCTTAAAAGGTACAGATAATGTGGGTGGAGGGAACATTAAACACAGGTTAAAGAGATGTGTATTGTCTCCAGACAGAACAGCTAGTGATATTATGCAAGATCAGGGGGAAAGCTGTGGCGAGCTGTGGGGGTTACTGATAATGTGACATAAATCCAACATCCCGGTTTAGGCCATCCTCATGTGTGTGGAACTTGGCTATCAGTTTCTGCTCAGCGACTCTGCGCTGTCGTGTGTTGTGAAAGCCGCCTTGGAGAACGCTTACCTGAAGATCCAAGGCTGAATGCCCGTGACTGCTGAAGTGCTCCAGGAAGAGAACAGTCTTGCCTGGTGATTGTCGAGCGGTGTTCATTCATCCGTTGTCGTAGCGTCTGCATGGTTTCCCCAATGAAAACAACCCCAGCCTAACCAGCCTCTCTTCATAGCTGAAGTGCTCCACCCCAGGCAACATTCTGGTGAATCTCCTCTGCACTCTTTCTCGTCCTATCACCCCCTTCCTATAATTCCTCAATCTCAGCTTCTGCTTTTTCTAAATGATGCTTCTGCTGCTTCATTGATGATGCAGCTCGGTGACTTGCAAGCTTTATCCATATCAGCATTCTGGTTTCCTGGTAAATCTTTGGTGCATAGCAATCATTCTAATGACAGTGTGAAGTATGATATTTAGCATCACTACTTATGCAATGGATATTGACGTATGGCGGGCCATTGTGTTTGAAACTTTCAGGGGTTCACCGTCACTCTGTTGCTGACAAGCGAGTGGTTCGATGTTGCAATCTGCACTGTGGTAGGTATGGGTGTGGAGAACACTGGGCAGGCTGCCTTCTCATGATAACCAGGTCTAGTTGGTGTTAAAGTCCAGAGCTTAGGTGATGCCTTGTGGTGATGTCTAGGCCCCCTTTTGGGGGGCCTATGTTCCGCTTGATGGTCACTTGAGTTGTCACATGGCAGTTGTTATATCTCTCTTCTGATTCTGTGCTAGAGTTCCTCTCATGTGTAGGTAGCATCCCTTCAATGAGTAGCCCTTTTCACTCAATATCCATCTTTGAAGGCATGTGGAGAGCCTGAAAAGTTTAGGCCCCTGGGGTTGCATCTGTATGTAGGTGATGCGCGATTAAATCACTCGGGAGGCTAGATTGTACCCGGGAAATAAAGGCTTTTATTACTGACAAGAATGGAGCACACTATATACAATACAATCCCAGACTAAAGGGTCACCAGGCACTGCAGTGACCTTTATACTTCCCCTGGTAGGCGGAGCCAACTGGAGTGTACCACAGAACAATATCAACAGGTAGAACAGCCCAACCCTAACACCAACAGTAACTACAGTAACATATCTACAAACACCCATAGTGCTGACCATCCATGGCTCAGCACTCATAGTGGTAACCAACTATGGTTCACCACAGTAGGCATCGTTGTGGCTTCTCAGAACCTTGGCCAGACTTAAATGATCTATTTAGGTTGTGAGGCAGCAGTGCTAACCATTGTGCCGCTCCACCCCTTTTGCACTCATGAAGTAAATGGTGGATAAAGAAAAAGGAAGAAGGTTCAGGGCATGAGCACAATAAATTAGGGTTTTCCATATGTCCAGAATCCAGAATCAAAAGTCAACTGGAATGTTCCTCTATAGGGGAGGCTGATTGATTGTAAGGTGATTAATCTTTCCAGAGCGAGACTTCCACGATGGGAGATTGCACATAGAGAGAGTTCATCTTGTGGTCAAATGGACATGGCCTGAGAAATTAACATAAAACTGGACATTTTAAATTAATACAGCTAAAAACTGCTTCCATTAGGCTACCACAGCTCAAAAGCCAACAGGAACACATACCGGAACTGTCTCGCATATTGAACAGGGGTGCTTCACCTTAACAATAGGGAAGTCATCATGACCTGAAACCAGAACCCAGACCTTTTGCATCTTGAATAGAGAGGCTCAAACTTTGCAATGGAAGAGTCGTTGTGGGCTGAAACACATCAGGACCTACTCAGACAATATGATTAGCTTCCCTAGCTTCAGCCAGACTCCCTGCTACCAAAGAGATATGTACAATGAGGATGACCTGACCTAACCCTATTGGGTGCTGTAACCTCCCTCCCACCTGTCACCCCATTGGCTGAAAACCAGTGAACATTCGAAGAAGGAAGGAGAATGATAAAAACAGCTATTTTCAAGATAAACTCCAGTGAAGACTCTACAAAAACAGACTGTGACCTGGGAAAATGCAAGAGGGCGTGCGAGATCCATCTTCATGCTAAGAGGACCCTGAGTTCATCTCTATCCATGAGCTCAGTGAATTGAATCCAACAGCCTAATCGATTTCACTAGACCGGGTGCTATCTATTTCTCAGACAATTAACCTAGTTTGGGGAAAGTTAACTGAATCTATTGTTTCTTTTATCTGTGAGTCGAGCAATGTTGGTCTGAGGAATCGGATGATCTCCTATGGGACTGCTTAGAGTCAGTAGATTAGTCAGTATTTAAAAACTCTGTGACCAGTCTGAACAAGTACGCCACTACAGTAACTGACTTCATCAGTAAGTGTGTAGAAGACTGCGTGCCAAAGAAGCAAATCCGCGTGTTTCCCAACCAGAAACCATGGATAAACAGGGATATCCACTGCTTGCTGAAGTCCAGGTCTGAGCGTTCAAGTCAGGCAACCCTGACCTATACAAGAAAGTAAGAAGTCTCACAACACCAGGTTAAAGTCCAACAGGTTTATTTGGTAGCAAATACCATAAGCTTTCGGAGCACTGCTCCTTCGTCATTATGTATTCCCTATGACGAAGGAGCAGTGCTCCAAAAGCTTATGGTATTTGCTACCAAATAAACCTGTTGGACTTTAACCTGGTGCTGTGAGACTTCTTACTGTGTTCACCCAAGTCCAACGCCGGCATCTCCACATCATGACTATACAAGAAAGCCAGATACGATCTAAGGAAATCCATCAAAGATGCCAAAAGACACCACCAGACCAAGCTAGAATCCCAGGCTAGCCACACACACTCCTGCCAACTATGGCAAAGTCTGCAAGACATAACAGGCTACAAGAAGAAGGCATGTAAAATTGCCAGCACCAATGCACCCCTCCCCAATGAGCTCAATGCATTCTATGCCCATTTTGAGCAAGAGGTCAGTCAGTATTGGCAGACATTTTCAACCTCTTTTTACAACAATTTTACAACTATCTGCTTCAAGAAGACAACCATTATCCCGGTACCAAAGAAAAGCCAGGCAGCGTGCTTTAATGACTATCATCCAGTGGCTCTGACATCCACCATTATGAAGTGCTTCGAAAGGTTAGTCAAGGCACGAATGAATTCCTGCCTCCCAGACTGCCTGGATCTACTACAGTTCACCTACTGCCGCAACAGGTCCACAGAAGACACAATGTCTCTGGCCATACACTCAACCCTAAAACACAAAGATAACAAAGGCACCTACGTCAGGCTCCTATTTATTGACTACAGCTCAAGCTTCAACACCATTATTCCTATGAAACTCATCTCCAAACTCCGTGGCCTGGGCCTCAGCTCCTCCCTCTGCTACTAGATCCTGAACTTCCTAACCCACAGGCCGCAATCAATAAAGACAGGCAACAACACCTCCTCCACGATCACCCTCAACACCAGTGCCTCACAAGGCTGTGTCCTCAGTCCCTTACTATAGTCCTTATATACCTATGAATGTGTGGCCAAATTCCCCTCCAAATCGATTTCCAAGTTTGTTGATGAAACCACCGTAGTGGGTCGGATCTCAAACAGTGATGAGACAGAGTACAGGAAAGGGATAGAGAATCTGGTGAACTGATGCGACGACAACAATCTCTCCCTCAATGTCAACAAAACTGCGGAGATAGTTATCGACTTCAGGAAACGTAATGGAGGACACGCCCCTGTCTACATCAATGGGGATGAAGTACAAATGGTCGAGAGCCTACGTTCTCAGGAGATTAAGGAAATTTGGCATATCTTACCAACTTTTACAGATGCACAATAGAAAACATTATTTCTGGTTGTATCACAGCTTGGTATGGCTCCTGCTCTGTCCAAGACCCCAAGAAACTACATAGGGTCATGAAAGAAGTCCAGTCCATCACTCAAACCAGCCTCCCATCCATTGACTCTGTCTACACTTCCCGCTGCCCCGGCAAAGCAGCCAGCATAATTAAGGACCCCAAACACCCTGGACATACTCTCTTCCACCTTCTTCCATCGCGAAAAAGAAACAAAAGTTTGAGGGCACATAGCAACCAACTCAAGAACAGCTTCTTCCCTGCTGTCATCAGACTTTTGAATGGATCTACCTCGCACTCGGCTGTTCTTTCTCTACACCCTAGCTCTGACTGTAACACTACATTCTGCACTCTCTCCTTTCCTTCTCTATGAATGGTATGCGTTGTCTGTATAGCATGAAAGAAACAATACTTTTCACTGCAGATTAATACACATGACTATAGTAAATCAAAGCAAATGTGTGTTTTAATAAAGCTAAGTTTGAACCAGTCCTTTGTCTGTCTCATAAAGTAAAGGAACTTGAGATAAATGTAATAAGTGTCTTTCTAAAATATTTCACAGACGTCAGTCTGGAAGCATGAGTTCCGATGTTCCAGCTGTTTGCAGTTTTGGCTGAGGGCCGGAGTTCTTTCTGCTGCCTTCAGCTTGATGGTAAGATGGCGGACAGCACAGGCTGCTTGCCGAGAGCTGCTGTTTCCTTTGAAGTTCCAACAGTGGACTGTCCATCCGGTCAAAAAAGCATATAATTAAAGGAATTCAGACAGCCCAGGTCTCAGTCAGGTGTTGCTGGTTTTGAGATGTTAAATGAGGCCCTTTTGGTTAAAAACCATTGTGTTAGAATAGGTAATTAGCACCATAATCGGAAATTAGGACCTGCAAACAGCTATCTTTATTCGAAGCTGGCTGGAGCAGACAAATAGTCCGCTGGGCCATTGTGTTAGCTTTGCTGGACTGCCTACATGATGTAAGGTGTGTTACATTCCAGCACCTTTGGAGTGTTAGCCTTTGTTCACTTTGAAATGGGTTAGAAGCTTCCAGAAGCCAACAATTGGCTGGAGCCATCTTGTCTACTCAACAACTGTCCATTTTGAAAAGCACAAAAAAAAAGACTACATAAAATAGTCCAGCTGACGAATAATTTCCTTCACGTCTCAATACTGCTGCTCTGACAGTTACAGGAAGCTGATTCCTTGATGGTAAACCCTCCCTGGGGGGTATTGTCATCTGTGCATGTGGCTGGTTATGGCCCTTCTGCAACCCCCTCCTCCCCAATCCCTTACAGTCTCCTGATCCTGGAACACCACTGGTGTGGCTGCAGGTGTCTCTATCTCTCTCTCTGATGCCCCTCCTCACTGGAGGTCTTGAACCCTGAGTGAACGAGGCCCATGCCAAAAATCCACACTCAGGACCCCTCAACCCACTTTCTCCATCAACATCAGTTCCAATTTCACAAGAGCACTCAAGTGGATTCCGCACTTGGCAAGTTAGCCTCTGCTACCACTTGCTACTCCTGCTATTCAACCAGCTCCACCCTGCCTGCCAAGGCACATAACTGATCGCCACGGCTGCCAACTGTAGCTAACACTAATATCCCATTAAGCCTCCATCTGGCACCCAAGCACTGTTTGTTGCTGTGGAAAAAGTAGACAAACCTGTCAAATGGCTGTTAATTGCCTTTTTAACAGGTTCAGTTTTTATCCTGCTTAGTTCTGGTACAACCTCTTTCCACCAGCTCCGAAGCCTTTTGTAATATTGGGTTGCAATGTGAAAACCAATCTCCATTATTCTGGTAAAATTCAGCCTGTGCCATGAGCTTTGTTTTTCTCATCACAGGTGCTGCCAGATTTTTTTATTCATTTGTGGGACATGGACGTTGCTGGCTGGCCAGCATTTATTACCCATCCCTAATTGCCCACTGCTAATCATTTCCAGTATTCTCTGTTGATTTAATCTTTCCTCTCTTCCACCCTATCACTATTCCCTTTTGTTTCTCCCGTCACCTTTACCCTCTTTTCCTGTCACTGTACTTGCTTCAAATCTGTTGCATCTCTTAGGCTTGTCTAACTGGGATGGAGAAACAGTTTCCCATGCGACATTCAAAGAATAGTGTAATGACTTCAATCAGACCATTAAGGTTGGCCTATTGGAGTATGAACTCCCTGATTAAGGAATCAATTGGTGGGCTAATCACGGAGTCTTTTCCTTGTATTTAACCGGGAGTGTCAGTTCCTCTGGCACTCCCGAAGGTAGACTGCTGTTGGAATTGTAAATAATGGGATTTTGGTGAAGGGGCTTCTGCCTCCAAATACTAATTACAAATAGTAATGGAGTTGTCCCCATCCAGTGCCTAACAGTCATCCTTCAATCAACACCACCAAAATGGAATAGCTCTAGTTTATTCCATTTGCCTCTTGTATGGTCATCTTGTGCACAAAGTAATTCCTTGGCAGTAAGACACTTGTCTTGAGGTTGCTATGAAAATGCAATTTCTTGTATAATTGTAAAAGAAGTTTACTTCTCCTTACCTTCACAAGTTGAGCTGTAGTTCTCACTGACCTCTTTTTGATATGGTGCCACAATACAGGGGTTTTGTCACCAGTCTCCAAGGAAGAACATCTCAAACTGGTGGTCATTTGTCAAATAACCATTGGTTTGTTGAGTGACTTCTACCACACTGAACAAAGTCAGCCTTAAATTCTCAGTAACATTCCCCATTGCCCTCATGTAAACTCCTGAATTACAGAAAGAAATTTCCAACGCATTCACCTTGTGTTTTGATTTAATGCATGAAATAATGGGGGATTTTTTAAAAAACATTTTTTATTTTGCTTTTCTGTTCCACTGCCGCTGATGAATATTCGGCTGTGCTCCAAATACTTTACTTCCACTGGAGAAAGGTGAAAACTTAAGCTCGAATACTGCATCTTTCTCACACTCAAGTTCCAAAGATTATATGATCCTTAAAGGGAAAATCACCATGGGTGGGATTTTACTGCCCCACTGCGCTAACCAGGCAGTGTAGTGGGACGGGAAATATGAATGAGAGGCAAAAAAATTGAGCTTGCGCCTGATTTTTCGCTCTCCTGATATTGACAGCCCCACTTGTACACAGTATACGAGGAGGTCAGGGCACATGTGCAATAACGGCCCTAGCAGTCTACAGCTGGCTTCCCTGCGTGAATATGTTCCGCCCATCGGCGCAAATCAGGTTATGGCCTCTGTATTGCCATAAACTCACATAACTGACCTCACTGCAAAAACGGGTGAGAAAACCTCCCATTTTCTCACTCATTTGACACTTGTTTTTCTGAGAAAATTCCACCCCATATTGTTTGTTTTCCTTGAAGGAAAGCATATTTTATTTTATTTGTCATTGTATTTGACATTTTCCAGGATCAATTTCCTAACCAAGGATACTTTAGATGTCTTTGTAAGTTCTATTGAAAGAATCCACTCAGCAGTAAGCTTGCAAAGATTTGACTGGACAATTATTGTAATGTTCCAACTATGTTAGGGGTTGTGGGTTTTGAACAAAAGAAAATAATATGTGGTTTGCACAAAATAACAACAACAAGATTTATTGTAAGAACTGTTGTCTGTACAGAGTAGAAACTGAAATGAAACAAGAGCCTGTGAAGCACGCTAATAACAGCGCCATCAAAGCATGTGACCAGCTCCTAAAGCAATCATGTAAAGACCTAAATATATAACAATTACAGTCTGTAAAATTCCTGGGACATCCTTAACATGTCTCTATAAAGTGTTGAGACATAAGAGGTTGAGTAGAAGACTCACCTGTAACCAAATATATCCCACATTATAGCTTGAATGTAGCATGTATGGAAAGAGAATAGAGCCAGTGTTTCGAGTCAGAGCTCTGATGAAGGGACACCCACACTTGAAATGTTGGCTCTATTCTCTCTCTACAGATGTTGTCAGACCTGCTGAGATTTTCCAGCATTTTCTGTTTTTGTTTCAGATTCCAGCATTCGCAGTATTTTGCTTTTATGTTTGGAAAGATATTGAAGGTATCGGGGCATGAAGCATTGGGTATGGGTGAACAGAAAAATTGGGGTTCTTTTCATTAGAAATAAAAAGGCCAAGAGGAGAAAATTCTGACTGATTTTGATAAGGTAAACTGGGAAATATCATTTTCACTCAAAACCAACTGCACATTTTTACTTCAAGTTATTTATTAGAGGGAAGAAATTTAAGATCCCAAAAGAATGAAAGGAAAGGATCATTTTTTTTCCATAGAGCATTATTAGGACAAGGAATGATCTAGCAGCAGCAGTGAAAAATATATAATCCATAGCAGTTAAAAGGGAAGTGACTAAATATTTGAAGAATGACATTTTAATGGAAAATGGGTGAAAGTAAAGGAAAACACAGTAAGAAGTCTCACAACACCAGGTTAAAGTCCAACAGGCTTATTTGGTAGCAAAAGCCACAAGCTTTCGGAGCGCTGCTCCTTCGTCAGGTAAGTGGGAGTTCTGTTCATAAACAGGGCATATAAAGACACAACTCAATTTACAAAATAATGGTTGGAATGCGAGTCTTTACAGGTAATCAAGTCTTAAAGGTACAGACAATGTGAATGGAGAGACGGTTGAGCACATGTTAAAGAGATGTTTATTGTCTCCAGCCAGGACAGTTAGTGAGATTTTGCAAGCCCAGGCAAGTCGTGGGGGTTACAGATAATGTGACATGAACCCAAGATCCCGGTTGAGGCCGTCCTCATGTGTGCGGAACTTGGCTATCAGTCTCTGCTCAGTGATTCTGCGTTGTCGTGTGTCGTGAAGGCCACCTTGGAGAACGCTTTCTCCAAGCGTTCTCCAAGGCGGCCTTCACGACACACGACAACGCAGAGTCGCTGAGCAGAGACTGATAGCCAAGGTCCGAACACATGAAGGCGGCCTCAACCTGGATCTTGGGTTCATGTCATACTATCTGTAACCCCCACGACTTGTCTGGGCTTGCAAAATCTCACTAACTGTCCTGGCTGGAGACAATACACATCTCTTTAACCTGTGCGAACCCTCTCTCCACTCATATTGTCTGTACCTTTAAGATTTGATTACCTGTAAAGACTCGCATTCCAACCATTGTTTTGTAAATTGAGTTTGTGTCTTTATATGCCCTGTTTGTGAACAGAACTCCCACTTACCTGACGAAGGAGCAGAGCTCCGAATGCTAGTGGCTTTTGCTACCAACTAAACCTGTTGGACTTTAACCTGGTGTTGTGAGACTTCTTACTGTGTTTACCCCAGTCCAACGCCCACATCTCTACATCGAAAGTAGAGGAAGGCATGGATAGCTCTTGTTGTGATATTGTGCCTGCATACCATTGTAATGTAAAGGTGTTTCAGCAGAGCAAGGGTTAACGTGGGACTGGGGAATAGCACTGCCCATGGTATGATGTATAGAGTCACATGGCAACAGTCTAGAGAGAATGCTATGGTAGCAGACGACCTGCATGGTAGCAGCACCATGAATACAGTAATATAGGATCTGTAAATAGTTAAAGACTACCAATACAGAGTTCATGTTTAAACATACAAGTCTCAAGATCTCCACTGAAGCATCTAAAGAACTCATATCACAATAGCTCTTACTGTCAAAGATTTGCATATTGTTTAGTCTCCGGGGGCTCAAATTCCTTTTAGCATTCTAACCATTATTCTTGCTGCTTTTTAAACTTTTGAAAATATACTTTGCTCCAAAACGACATCACAAGCAATCTTTCCCCAAATTCATTTTGTGATGGATTGGCCAGAAAAACCCCGAAATGTAACACTTTCAATAGAACTGTGGAATGTATCCATGCACATCACACCTTATTACAATTCAAATGACACACATATACAAAAGAATGTTAAAATAGACAGCAAATTACACTGATAGCAGAACCTTATCATTATTCCGGAACGACTGAAAGCTTCATGGAAGCTGCTGGTACAAGTGAGTCTGAATAGACCTTTCTCCCCTGTAAAAGAAAAATGTAATACAATGTGCAGTGATCTCTTTTATTGTGTGGGTATTGCTGGCCTGGTGTGGGAAATATTGATTTGGAAATTGAATTTAGAGTTGGAGAAATTGTTATCCTTGCTTCTTGAGTCACCTGTACAAAAATGATTTAAAACCAATTGCAGACTGACAGGCGTTGCCAATAGTCCCCAAGCTCAGCATAAGGTAACGATTTTCAATTTTTTCTGTGTGGTGGCGGACTTGCTGCAAGTATTGACACATTCCCAGGCACTCTTGACCGAACAGTCCTTCCAAAGCAAAAATGTGTCAGGTGTGTGGAGCCGATTGCTGGGGAGATTAATGCGTTTGCTTGGAGGGTGGGGTGGCGGGCGGGAATGGGGGAGGCCGGGGTTGGGGGGGGTGGAGGGCAGGGGGAGGTAGGATGAGTGGAGCACTCCTGCCCCTCCTAACCCACTTGTTCCATCCACCTACCCTCATCTCCCTTTAGCCATCAGCTACTTCCAGTCATAGGAAACCAAGCCAGGCTGTATTAAAACTGGCTGGAGCACAGAAAACAAATCTGACCCACCTCCTAGGATCAGTTTGATTATTAACCTCTGATCTCACTGTTAAAATTAGAAGTGAATAGGTTTGAGGCAGGTTGAATTTGAGAAATGTGAGATTTTTACAATTCACTGCTGTCCCACCCAAACCTACGTTTTTTTTTGGGGGGGGGGGGGCATTGGTGGTGGGGTGGTGGGTGGTGTCTGTGGCAGGTGTTAGAATTTTCCCCTATATCTTAATGAATGCAGAACTCTGACTTTGTGGAACATTGAGAGTCCAGTAAAAACCTGTGCCCTGAAGGCATTAAAACCTTGTTACACCAAAATTCACGTGATTTGAAGCTATTTATCTGATTGTGCGGCATATTGCAAGAGTACAATTTACTAACTTAATCATAAGTAATTCAGAGACTGATCTCTTTTTTCTAACACAATAGACGCTAGCTTCTTTCATCAAAACAGTACAATAGCAATGCCTATTGTTATCAACTCTGCAATGGAACACTTATAATCACAAAACCTATATCCTTTTTAATGTGATGACACATTAAACATCGCTTGGAGTGACTCAGTGGAACTTCAACGCTGTCTGGCAGCAACAAGCAATCAAAATTTCCTCTGATCCGGCACTGATTCCAAAGTGTTTTCTGTCTGTTACCAATGTAAATCGATATATTTGACTGATGGGCATTGTACTACGGGACCCAGGAGGTAGATGAAAACAGCTTTAATTTTGCTGAGATGGAAATGTAGAGAAATTAACATTGATTTTATTCGATAAGTTTACAAACTGAAGTTTGTCTTCAAAATAAGACAAAATAGAAGTTAAGCGTTGAAATGTTTTTAATTTTAAAATGTTGCATTATTTATTTTAACTGCATATGGTAGTATTACAGTGATAAATCTATTGGCTATCACGGACTGTGAGCTGAAAGCTTAAATAAAAGATCAGCAGGAAAGCCTAAGGTTCCGCAGGGCAGTCTTCAACCGATTGGTTAACTATCACTTGCTTCATCTGCTTCTTAGTATGTACTATTTTAATAAAATCATTTGATCTATTGGTTCTCCGAGCCTCTTGAATCCTGCCATTCAATTTTGAGTTGGAAACAATATTGAAAAAAGGCTGTGACTGAAAATGATCTTCAAAAATTGTTTTCTTTTCAAGTCAAAGAAGCCTCACAAGTCCACAAATTGGCATTGGTAATATGGAATATTATGCCACAATCACCTAATTGATGCTAATAGTTGGCCTGAAATGTACCAGTGGATTACAGTGCAGCAGTCAACCACACTAGCAAGTGAAAGGCAAGGTTTGTCCTCTTTGCTTCTATAACTCATCCCCAGTATTTACTCATTGACCAGAATTCTCCAGTCGTTCATGTTCCTTCACCACTACAAGGAGTTTGGAGAAATCAAGCACAAGAGTGAAAGACTATCCAAAGGTAAATTTTAGCAGACTGTCCAGCGAAAGGTGAAAGAATGTCTGGGGGATATAGTTAGTGTCTGGTGGATGAGACCACACTGCTGGGGGCATGTTTAAAAGACTGTCCTGGGAATGGGGCTACACCATCAAGGGCATTTTAAAGTTGTCCTGGCCATGTTAGAGGGCTCTGCATGGCACACATGTTTTGGCCCTAGTCTTGGGTGAGGGAAATCCTCCCTGGGCAGTAACAGTTGTGGCATGGTGGCACTGCTGCCTCACAGCCCCAGGGACCTGGGTTCGATTCCGGCTTGGGTTACTGTGTGCGCGGAGTTTGCACGTTCTCCCTATGTCTGCGTGGGTTTCCTCCTGGTGCTTCAGTTTCCTCCCACAGCCTGAAAGACATGCTAGTTAGGTGCATTGGCCATGCTAAATTCTCCCACAGTGTACCCAAACAGGCGCAGGAATGTGGCGACTAGGGCATTTTCACAGTAACTTAATTGCAGTTTTAATGTAAGCCTACTTGTGACACTAATAAATAAAAAATAAAAGAATGATATGTAGGGTGAGGTCTGTCAACTAAGGCATTTGGTCCCTCGAGGGATGAGAGTCATAGTTTTGGAAAGCAGTTACATTCAGTCGAGGCATTTGGATTGTCTCGAGCAGCAATGATAAAGCCATGGGGATATACTGGATGGTCTAATGGAATGAATGGAGGGTTATCTCAGAAAGTAATGGTGTATGCAGCCTCCAGAAACAGAGGGGTCAGATCAACAAAGGGCATGGGGGCATCAACATTGGAAGGAAAAAGGGAAGAACAGGAATATCCATCTGGACGATTATGAGATCAAGAGGTATTTAAAAAGGGAAGGAGAATCAAACAAAGGTCCATGGCTCCTGGCAGAAGCCATATGCTCAGTTTCAATATTCCCATTGTAATGGTCACAGCTCACAAAGCACCATGCTTAAAGTTATTATATTAATCTACAGCATCAATAGTGAGAGTCTTGGCTAATGGAGGGGTGCTGACAATTGCCTGATTAAGGTTTAGAGCACATGCTTTATTCACCCGTATCAAGACCCTCATTGTGAATGCGGAGTCATGTCTGAGGGTGATTTTCAGCCAACTGTGGACCTCCATGATGTGCTTCAACTAGACTGAGGGCAGGCCAAGCATTTGACACTAAATTCCTGACTTGGAGGTGGAGCGAGAGCATTCAAGGGGAAGGTTCAAATGTGTCTCAATTGTATTCATTCACAGATACGAGGAGTGTCAAATGCAGGTTGTAGGCAACACTGCCCTGTTACCGAGGAGCACAGAAAAATAGGAGCAGAACTACACCATTCGGCCCTTTGAGTCTACTCTGCAATTCAATTAGATCATGTCTGATAATCTACCTCAACACCTCTTTCCCGCACTAACCCCATATCCCTTCATGTCACTGGTATCCACAAATCTCTTGTCATGTTCCTGTGCCATCACCACAAACCTTGATATCACTAGTATCGTTCAATTTCTGTCTTGAACCTGCTCAATGGTTGAGCTTCCAGCCTTCTGAGAGTGGAGAATTTCAAAGATTCACCACCCTCTGGCACTGCCCAATGGGCAAAGTGCCCATGCCCAGGGGGCATCTTGGCACTTCTCGCTAGGCATGAGGTAGTGCCAAGGGGGCTGGGCCTAGAGGACATGGCCTGGGGGTGGGGGATCCCGCCGCCACATTGCATTGGGATTGATCGGGACTGGAGGGAGGCCAGCGATTGGTACGTGCTGGGGGGGGCGTGGTCTGCTGGTGGGGTGGGGTTGCCTCCATGGGGGGTGGGGGGTGATGCCGGGGTGGGGGATGGTGTGGGTTCTGCCTCCTGGGGCTGGGTTGGGACTGGCCCGTGAATGGATGGGGGCTGTGTTCGGGCTGTGGGGAGTTTGGGGGGTGCAACAGTGCGGTGGTCCCAGGCTGCTCAGCGATCGAGCTTGTCACGATCGGGAGGATGACAGATAAGGACCACGACGCATGCAAGAGGCCCATAACTGTCATCCTCTGGCGTGAGTAGGCCCTGAGCTTTTAATGATATTCACGATTGTGACCTCTGCATTGCACAGAGTGTGGGAGATTCGAATCTGAACACTGAAAAAACAATCATGATTTACACCAATTTTCCCGTAAATTCAACACTTAGAGCTTTTTTGGGAGAATCAATCCCCCTTGTACTGGATGCATTTTTACTGGTTTGGTGGGGGACGTTGATCTCACTTTCCATGCAGGAACAACCTCTCTCCACTCCAGCAAGGTGGATTAAGTACAGGTCCCAGGGATACCCTCGCTGGTTATGGCTCACTCTCTTTCATTATGGGCTTTCTTTTCCTTTGGATGAACGAACAGTTCAGAAGCATGCATGCCTACTGTCCATGCTGAGCTGTCCCCAGTAAGAAATTTAAACATACACCATTTGTGCCGGAACTTAGATGAGATGGTGAGCTTAAAGTGGCTGACACACAATCAGTGCTGATGTCCCATGGTAGTGTGTGACCTCCCTGTGAACTCTACCCCTTAGACTGCCTGATGCCCTTACAAGAGTGTGAGTCTACAGTGAGTAGAAGTTACATTATCCTGGCAGAGCACAGCAGATCATTCATGCATTTCCTGCATTACAGGGCAGTGCTTTTCTGGGTCCCACAGATGCTAACCTCCCTGACAATCGCTTCTCAGTCCAGCATGGTCAGATGGGAAAGCCTCCTCCCTCTATCCCTCAGAAAAACCTGCCTTTTCCTGGTCAGCCTACATGAAATGTGGGACCAAAGTCTTCTGACACCTCTGAGCCATTGTATGCTTATTCCCCACAGTTTCTGGACTGCAGAGAGTGAATGTCTGTCTGAGTGCCACTTAAAGATGGCACATGACCTTTGACCCCATGAGGTAACAGAGGGGAGGGCAACTTCCTGTCTGATCGACCATGAGATTGACCAAGCTCCTCAAGGTTGCTTAATCAATGAATTGACTCGTGGAAGATTGCATGTGTTCAGCCATCCCACCAAACATGCCAACATTCCCACTTGCCACCAGATTTCATGTCTCGAATGGAAGATTCTGCCCAGCCAGCAGTGAAGAAAATAAATGTATGGATGATTCTTTCCAGTGTTCCAATTTTTTGATATTGTTGCGGATAAGAAAATCTGTCATTATATAAACTGTAATAATAATATGCAGTCTGGCATTTATTTATTACAGTTATAGACTGCAGTGGTACATACTGTTCTGGCCTCAATTTCTATGCATGCCTGATCCAGCATTTGAGAAGGTCAGATGTAGCCAATGTAAAGTACAAATATGGAATGTGGCACCAAACCTATTTAACATCTAATGGCCTAATAGTAAGACCATAAGATATAGGAACAGAATTAGGCTATTCAGTCCATCGAATCTGCTTCACCATTCAATCATGGCTGATAAGTTTCTCAACCCCAGTCTCCCATCTGTTCCCCGTAACCTTTGATCTCCTTACAAATCAAGAACCTATCCATCTCTCTCTTAATTACACTCAATGACTTGGCCTCCACAGCCTTCTGTGGTAATGAATTCCATAGATTCACCACCCTCTGGCTGAAGAAATTCCTCCTCATCTCGGTTTTAAAGGGTAACCTTTACTCTGAGGCTGTGCCCTCGGATCCTAGTCTCTCCTGCTCATGGGAACATCTCCCCGACATCCATTCTATCCAGGCCTTTCAGTATTCTTTTATATATTGCTTCAAATAATAATTGCCCGAGGTTCTGAGAGCTGTAAAAACTTGTGTTTTAAAATGATGTTTTAATGCTGTTTTGTACTGCGGTACACACTGCAGTGATTGGAGGGGGGTTGCAGTGAATTGAAAAACTGTATGCGTCATGAAGTGAATCAGCAACCAGTTCACCTTTCCCTCCATTAGTGCCACTTGTATTGCTCAGCTTTATTGTTGAGTCATTTCATGTATATGTATACACAGATATAATTAAGAATAATGAATATGCACATTAGTATTACTAAGTTAGCTTACAGAAGTACAATCCAACCAGTTGTTCCAAGAACCATAAGATGCGATAAGGATGTTCATCTCCTAAATTATTAGCCACAGAGCAACATTTGCAAGTAACTATAGCGACCCTAAGGTAAAATGTTTTGGAAACAAGATACTTCACATACCTGTAGATCTTGTGATTTAATTGGCTGTAAATTCCTCAGAGTGGCAATCAGCATTGGGTTGCCACTCAGTGCCCACTTGCAAATTTCTTCTGTGCCTGTCTTGCCCAACCTTTGGACTCAGGCTGGGTGAATCCAGGCAACGCAGCTATCTCTGAAGTCAAGTGTTGCGGTCTGACAGAGTCAGAGCGAAGGAGGAAATGACTCTTTTTTCCTGCACTAACTGCAGTAAAGCAGATAAGTTTAAAGGTCCCATTGAAAATGACAGGCTAAGGAGAGGGTAAGGGTGGGATTTTCCAGCCCTTCCCACTGGCAGGATCTTCTGATCCCGCCAAAGTCAACTCACGCCGAGGGTTCCCTAGTGGCTAAATGGACGAGTCATGCAAATTGCCATTGATTTCAGCGGAACTGGAAGAGCCCGCTGATGGCCAATGGTGAGCTGCCTCTGCCGCAGGAAAACCCACGATGGTGGAGGGGGCTGTAAAATTCCGGCCTATGTCTAAGGATTTGGGGGGGGTAGGGTGTGGGGGTCGGACCTCAGAGGGGTTGGGGAGTGGAGGTGTTGGACATCGGGAGGGATGGTGGGGGTTGGACATTGGTGGGAGGGGACCGGATCTCAGAGAAGTTGGGGAGTGGGATGGCATGGAGATCAGGTGGGGGACATAAAAGGTCGTGGGGAGTGTGGGGAAGTTGAACATCATGGGGGGGGAGGGGCATCAGACCATGGGAGGGGGATCAGGGTGGGGTCAGGCATAGGGGGGCTGGTTGGAGATGTCCAATGGATAGTGAATGGGTCAGGTCAGTCGTGGGGGAAACGGATGTGGGGGGATGGTCAGACATCGGGGGGCTTGGGAGGGGAGGTTGGACAACGGCGAGTGGATCAGATTGGGATAAGAGTTGGTTCAGGTCTGGGGGGGATTCCAGTCAGATCAAGGGCGTCGGGGATGAGAGCCAGACCTATGGGAGTTGGGGGAGGGGGGTGGAGGATTCCCCCGAGGGTGGGGATGGCAGAATTCCAAAGGGGTGGGGAATATCGGGGGGGCTGCTAAGTTGGGAGGGTGAGGGTGTCCCCTATGGGGTCAGGTGTTTGTGCAGTAGTGATCGGTCTGTGTGGATAAAATAGTTACCCAGAAGCTCGAAGAAGTTCTAATTCTTATAACTTTTTTGGAGTAACTATTAGTGTAACCCTGGTGGAATGATCTGAATTGAGCGATTTAAGTCCCATTTTCGGAAGATTCACAGTTGCATCACAATTGCCCAGAGGAAGTTAGCACTTCTGGGCAATTGCCATAAAAACGCTACCTGGGTGGTTCTGGGAGAAAATCCCCAGCTAATCTTTGCATACCCTCCCCAAATCTGAGATAAAGGTAAATTACTGTGGATTCTGGAATCTGAAACAAAAACAGAAAATGCTGGAAAATCTCAGTCGGTCTGACATCATCTGAGGAGAGAGAATAGAGCCAACGTTTCGAGTCTGGATGACCCTTTGTTAGGGCTGACTGACAAAGGGTCATCCAGACTCCAAACATTGGCTCGATTCTCTCCCCATAGATGCTGTTAGGCCTGCTGGTTTCTCCAGCATTTTCTGTTTTTGTCCCCCAAATCTGACACTGGGGAGTCTGGAAGTTCCAGTCCAATATATTTGTCCAACATTAAAATATTAAATTTTACTTTTATCAAATAAATCTGCAGCATGTGTTGATATATTCAACTAATCAGAGTTTTCTTGTGCTCTTTTGATTAGCTATGGAAAAGTCTAAAAGAGACACTGAATTAGATCTGATTCTACTGTTTATGATCCATAATTAATGCATCAGCTAAATATATCAATAAATATATTGCACTGTCATGATTTAATCATTGGGAATTTTAATGTTTTGATGTTTACAGACTTTTTCAGAAGTATGTTATTAGCTAAGAATTTTTCAGTCTTATCCTTGCTCTTGGCCAGCTTTAGAAATGAGCTGAAAATAGTTTTTTTTTTAACATTACGTGACAGAAAGTGCCTATGTATTTAAAAGCTGAATTGATCTCAATGCTCATCGAAGTAGAAGCTCATGACCTTGCAAGCAATCATTTGGATTTAATGATTCTGAAAGCATTAGCAACTCCTGTTGCGTTTTATTCACTTAACTATAACATTCCTGCAGCATGTTAGGTATTTTACTGTAATTTGGATCCACATTGCACCAATCAATTTACAAACAGTAATGCAGAATGTAATTGCATGTAACTGAAGGTAGTATTCAGTTAAATTCTGAGATTAACTCATAGAGTAAGCAAAATTATACCAAATCAGAATACAGTCTTGTACATCTAATTTATAATGCAGTCATACAGCTTGAGCAATTAAAGTTCAACAATCCCCTGCACATATTTAGTTGTGAATTTTATAAAGCCTAATGAGGGTTTGATCTTCCATCGTTCTTTCTGTGAGCTTGACAATCTGAAGACACTAATTCTCTCCTTTGGTTAGTAATTGCAGTTGAGAATCTAATTTTACCTTGTAGGCCTAACTATCCTCAGGAGAGCTCAGGCCTTTTCTCTTCATGTATTGATCAGGACTCTGAAACAAGACCACTGGCCGTCAACTGAAAATCCACTCGAGTAACTTGTTTATTTTTGTTGGTGATGATCAATGTTTCGTTCTTTTGCAGCCAAAACATTAATTTTCGCTTGATGCATGTCAATCCTTTTCAAAATTTCTCATTGACCTCGAGTCAAAAAGCTTGTTCCACTGTCATAATTACCTATCTCAAATCCAGTATAATTGTTGTCAGGTTTAGAGGTACAGATGGGAAATCTGAGAGAGCATTCTTCTCAAGTGGCAGCTCAACTGATCCCAGAGAGACTTGATTATTTTTGTGGGCCGATGCTGAACAGGGCAGTCTAATTTACTTTCGCTAGCAATAAGCAAAAGTAAATCCGTGCTTTGTCCTAACATCATTTCACATGCTCCAGACAAGGATTCTCAGAATGTACTACATGTGAAAGAGTTAGGATGAAGCTAGAAAATTTATGATGCTATAATGCTGTGAACAGAAGTTATCTCATCTTACCGAGGTTTGTGAGCAGATTTAGTCCTTGGAGCGGACTTTGTCGTAAAGCTGCTACACATTTTTTCTGGAGAGATGGTGGCAAATTGAATTTGCTTAATTCATTCAGAACTACACAATTATTGTCATGCAAATTCACTTCAATGTACATGCGATCGGCTGGATTAGAGAGTTGTAATAGTAACTCACATTCATTCAACTATAATATTAAATGGCGGTTTGGTTATTTATTATAAAATGTCAATGTTCCATAGTTTGTATTTCCACAACTGTGGTAGGTTCTGTTTCCCTCCCAAGAAACGTCAGCCAGAAGTGACTGTTGCCACATAACAAAAGAAGCAATTACAATGAAGGTTTTCCAAAGCTCATGGTCACAATGGAAAGAGTCAGAAATACAGGAAATTGTTGCTGTTTGGCAATGAGGAATTTCTGTATAGAGCCTGATTTTATTACATCACCGTGTTTGATAAGGTCGTTTTGTGACACCATCTTGACAAATAAGACAGGTTTTCTGTATAGATAATAAAACCCCTTACGAAATGCACTTTAAATGCTGCAATTTGCTGTAAGGTGTTGGCCACAGTTTGGTTGGTCTTGTTAAGGCATTTGTAGTCCTAAGTAGTTCAACAGTTAGAATCGATGAATTGCTAAAAACTTAGAAAATAGGAGCAGGAGTAGGCCATTCAGCCCTTCGAGCCTGCTCCACCATTTGTTATGAATGTATTATTGTTCATGCATAATTCGTGATGCATGTATTATTATTGAATGTATTCAAGAGGCGGCTGGATATAGCACTTGGGGCGAATGGGACCAAAGGTTATGGGGAAAAAGCAAGATTAGGCTATTGAGTTGGATGATCAGCCATGATCGTAATGAATGGTGGAGCAGGCTTAAAGGGCCAAATGGCCTCCTCCTGCTCCTATCTTCTATGTTTCTATGATGATGGCTGATCATCCAACTAACCTGCTTCAGCTTTGCCCCCCCCCATACCCTTTAATCCCTTTAGCCCCCTGGAGATAAACTATATACATAAATACAACAAAGGTCCAAGCTAGGAGTTGTCTCCATGCTTGCTTCTGCACACAGCACTATCCAACACCCAACACCTCACTGACCTCTAGGTCATGTATTCTCTTATATCACTGTGTGGGTGGTACTGTACTCAGTTTCACACTGACCCTTAAGGTGCCAGATCCTTATATGACATATCTGGAGGCCATATAATCCTCCCATCCCTTGTCATCACTACTGCGGAGGAGTGGTAGGCTCTGTGGCTGCCAGTAAACTTTATTGAATTGAAGGTTATTCTGGCATCTGGGTGTCTTGTCCTCCTCCTTTTCCATTCCTAAGCAGTGAATTGACGATTGTCCAGTTGTAGTGATTTATCCCACTGTTTATTGGGTAGGTGAACTCTGGACTCATCTCCACAATGGCCAGAATTCTCTGGCTGTTCACGCTGGCAGAAGTTCCTGGTGCTGCTGGTGGCGCACCCGCTGCCACAGGTTTCCTGGCAGTGTGGAGTGGCTTAAATGGGAAAGCACATTGACAGTAACTGGATCAGAGAAGATCCCACCTCCAGCAAAAGGCCCGCTGCTGAGAAAAACACTGAGGGGAGGCCAGAAAATCTCACCTAGCATTGTTTTCTTTTCTTCCTGCATGCGGCTCACTGTGACACATGCTGGGATGGAAGATGACTCGTCCTGTTGTGAGCATGTGACTTGGCAGTAAGTTCAGCGATTGGCTGTGTGGCGTGCTGTCATCAAAAGATGGCTACTGCTCGGTTCCAGTGCTGTTTGTGGCACTGCTATACTGGCTGGGGATTGCAGCATCTGCTCTGTGGTCTCGAGCTTCATCTCTCCAATTAGTTTTGGAGCCAAAGGCTGCGGCTCTTCTCTTACTGATTCCTCTCTTGACTTGTACCTACGCAAGGTGCTATGGTAACCATCTGAGTGGTTTGCTGGTCTCACCAATCAGGGGCTTCTGGCACTTATAACATAGTAAAGGATATGGAGGGAAAGTGGGAACAGGTTAAAGAGTTTTGGATGATCAGCTATGATCATAATGAATGGCAGAGCAGGCTCAAAGAGGCCGAATGGCCAACTTCTGCTCCTATTTTCTATGTTTGTAGAAATTAATAGATACTTACTGTTGAACTACCAAGGATGACAAATACCTTAATAAGTAGACAAATCTGCTGTACAAAGAGAGAAGACAGTCCAGAACTGAGTCCCTGTCGAGAGAATCTTTCTTGTTGGAGCTCTCAGGAATGTGTAGTTCTGTATAATTTATGACAGTGATTGTTTTGGCACCTTCTGTCATTTTGAGGAGATTCAGGGTGATACAGGCATCCCTGCTCAGGAAGGAAAAAGACTGGTTGCGGATGATGTACATCAGCTCGGAGATTTGTTTGCTGCCAAACTTTAATGGGTCCAGAATCAAGCCTGTGACTGTGAGCCAGATCCCCTCAAGCCTCTAAAATGACATGACTGTTGTTGTTGTTCATGAGGTCTCTCAGCATCTGTTCTTTGTCCAATATGATTGTAACACTGGGTCCTGTGTCCAAGTTAAAAGTTTGTGAGAGAGATGCCCATTAACCAAGATGCATTCTAGAACAAAGATCCAGGATATTTGATCTCACCCAAGAAGTATGACAGTGCATCCTTTTGGTGCGCTGTCTGAACCTCGTGAATCCTCATGGGATCTCTGTGCATTTTGATGTATTGGCTTTGCCCAGCTTCCTAAAGTGTTCTATTCAGTTACATTGAAAGCATTGGACTGAAATTGTCAGATATTGATCTTGCCTGTGGGAGCGCTTTGCTCCACAGCACTGGCATGGTCACTCTACTAGTTAGTGTGTTACTTCCTTTGGCCTGGAGTGTCCCTATTTCTGTACTGTTTCACGAACTAGATAGTGGGGTTATTTTGTACCGTGGTTTTCTTTCTCCCCTTAATATGGATCAGTGCTGCAAATGGATTTCAGATTGCCTAACCATCTGGATATCTTTCTCAAAGGTGAGACCTTCCTTTGCTTGAAGCATGTTTGAGAGACCATTGTCCACTACTGTTACATCCCATTCTATCCCTGCATAGCTCAGATTTCAAGTCATCATAATTATAGCCTTCAGCCATTCAGTACAGCTCGTTAATGAAGGAGTCGACAGGTTCTCCTGGCTGCTGAATACATCTATTAAATTTAGCTCTTTCAAGGATTTTATTACTTCTGAATTAAAATTAGCATTGAATTTTTAAAAATTTCATCAAATTTTGAAGATGATTTGCTGATTCCTTGTCTGGCTCTTATTTAATTGGCTAGCTGGTCTACTGAATAAATCTTCTGTCTTTTTATCCAGGCCTGAAGCAATTATGTATTTAAGGCATCTCGTTCTCCAAGATTCCCAATTTTGTGATTGATCTGGGCCTTAGGTAAGTCCAAACTAATCTCAAGAGCTGATTTCTGATCCATGGTTAAAACTTTTAAATTGCAGTTTCGAATTTGAGGTTTCTGAAAATTTGAGATGGTGCCGCAGTATGCTCCTTGGCATAGGGTTTTCCTGCGTTTGTTGGTTTTCATGATGTGGAGATGCCGGCGTTGGACTGGGGTAAACACAGTAAGAAGTTTGACAACACCAGGTTAAAGTCCAACAGGTTTATTTGACTGCATAATGCCCTGTTTGTGAACAGTATTCCCACTCACCTGAAGAAGGGGCTTATGGCTCCGAAAGCTTGTGTGGCTTTTGCTACCAAATAAACCTGTTGGACTTTAACCTGGTGTTGTTAAACTTCTTACTTTGTTGGTTTTGACAGACTCCCACAATAATGGCATTTGAAATCTCAATATTTACACTTTGTCAACAATGGCTTTCTGGATCGACTGGTTAGAGTTTTTCTCCTGTGAGCACAATGTCCTCAGGACTTAGTCGTGCTGAATCCCAGCTTTTGCTAGGTTTTTAAAGTTTCCGACTCAATCACAATTAATTTTTATTTATTTCTTTTCTTTGTTCGGAACAAGCTCAGCCGTCGCATTTTCAGGCGCTGACTCAGAGATTGGGTTTCTCAGATTGTAATTTAAACAATCTATGACCACTGCAATATTTAACTTGTTTCAGGACTTGTGTTGTCCAGGAATTTTAAGTTTTTATCTCACCCTATCTAGGTCTGCTGACACTGCACATTCTGGCTTTTGAAGCTGGACTTCTATGGGATTCAATGCAGTCTTCTGCTGCAGTGAGGAATTTAAGTTCTGCCTTCAGCCTACAAGCCTTTCTTTGGAGCTTTTCTCCAGTGAATTCCTTCTGCAACTTCAGTTCTTGAACTTTTCTTCATCTCAGCATGCTTCATCAATTTTTCCTTCAGTTTGCCAGTATTTTAATTTTCTTCTGCACTCACTTGAGTTTTTGAGTTGTTCTATTACTGCCCCATGCAAGGCTCATTGAGAAAGTGAAGGGGCATGGGATACAAGGGGACATTGCTTTGTGGATTCAGAACTGGCTTGCCCACAGAAGGCAAAGAGTGGTTGTAGATGGGTCTTTTTCAGCATGGAGGTCGGCCACCAGTGGAGTGCCCCAGGGATCTGTTCTGGGACCCTTGCTCTTTGTGATTTTTATAAATGACCTGGATGAGGAAGTGGAAGGATGGGTTGGCAAGTTGGCTGATGACACAAAGGTTGGTGGGGTTGTAGATAGTGTAGAGGGATGTCAGCAGTTGCAACGAGACATAGATAAAATGCAAGACTGGGCGGAGAAGTGGCAGATGAACTTCAACCCAGATAAGTGTGTGGTGATTCATTTTGGCAGGTCGAATAGGATGAAAGAATATAATATTAAGGGTAAGACGCTTGGCAGTGTGGAAGATCAGAAGGATCTTGGGGTCCGGGTTCATAGGACGCTCAAAGCAGTGTCGCAGGTGGAGGCTGTGGTTAAGAAGGCGTATGGAATACTGGCCTTCATCAATAGAGGAATTGAGTTTAGAAATCGGGAGATAATGCTGCAGCTGTATAGGACCCTGGTCAGACCCCACCTTGAGTACTGTGCCCAGTTCTGGTCGCCTCATTACCGAAAGGATGTGGAAGCCATAGAAAGGGTGCAGAGGAGATTTACAAGTATGTTGCCTGGATTAGGTGGCATGCCTTATGAGGATAGGTTGAGAGAGCTAGGTCTTTTCTCCTTGGAGAGGCGAAGGATGAGAGGTGACCTGATAGAGGTGTATAAGATGTTGAGGGGCATTGATAGAGTGGATTCTCAGAGGCTTTTACCCAGGGCTGAAATGGTTGCCACAAGAGGTCACAGGTTTAGGGTGCTGGGGAGTAGGTACAGAGGAGATGTTAGGGGTAAGTTTTTCACTCAGAGGGTGGTGGGTGCGTGGAATCGGCTGCCGGTAGTGGTGGCGGAGGCGGATTCGATAGGGTCTTTTAAGAGACATTTGGATAAGTTCATGGAAGTTAGTAAGATAGAGGGTTATAGGTAAGCTTAGTAGGTAGGGACATGTTCGGCGCAACTTGTGGGCCGAAGGGCCTGTTTGTGCTGTAGCTTTTCTATGTTCTATGTTCTATGGCATAATGATGTGGAGATGCTGGCGTTGGACTGGGGTGGGCACAGTAAGAAGTCTCACAACATTAGGTTAAAGTCCAACAGGTTTATTTGGAATCACGAGCTTTCGGAGCGCTGCTCCTTCATCAGGTGAGTGTAAGGCGTTGGGCATAGTTCAATAGTTCTTACTGAGGTATACCATCGTTTTCGGTGGTTCAACAGTAACTATTTATTAACTATCAGAAACTATACACATAGCTGTAGTAAAGGTGTAAGCTAGGAGCTATATCTATTCTTGCACATGGTGTTGTCCAACACCACACTGACCCCTAGGTGTGAGTCATGTGTTCTTTTACATTGGGGGCTGTACTGAGTCCAATGTTAACCCTTTAGATGTCAGATCCTTATACTACACAATTGACATTTCTCTTCCAAATAATTTAATCGTGTCCTTTAATTTCTATTGGGAAATATAATTTGTTTATGATTGCACAGATTGGAAAAATATAAAGGAATTCCCTGGAGTAAACGGAGCTTTGTAAGCAGTTGGCTCGGTAATGGAGTCAGTCCAGCTGCCTGAACAAGGCTTGGCTATCAATATAACCTGTATCTCATTGCCTGCCTGCCTATACATTGGATCTGATGACAGTTAGCCCATACGATGTGTGTGTGTCGGGATGGAGGGGGAGTGGGGGGGGTGGGGGGGGGGGGGGCGAGAAAGGTGGAGGCAGTGGTCAGGCTTTCACCAGCCATTCTCCATATGCAACTGGTAAATGTAACTCAGAGAGTGGGCGGCACGGTGGCACAGTGGTTAACACTGCTGCTTCATAACATCAGGGACCCAGGTTCAATTCCGGCCTCGGGTTACTGTCTGTGTGGAGTTTGCATGTTCTCCCCATGCCTGTGTGGGTTTCCTCCAGGTGTTGGGGTTTCCTCCCACACTCCAAAGATGTGCGGGTTAGGTGTACTGTCCGTGCTAAAATTGTCCCTATGTGTCAGGGGAGCTAGCAGGGTAAATATGTGGGGTTATGGGGATAGGGCCTGGGTGGGATTGATGTCAATGCAGGCTCAATGAGCTGAATGGTCTCCCTCTGCACTGAATAGACTCTATGATTCTTCTATGAGAAAGATGTCAATTCACCTCTTTAGCTGCTGTTTTAATGTGATGAAATACTGCATTACTGATATAACTCTGTGAGCACCTTGGCCAACGGTTTCACCACTTGCTTGCAGCATTTGCAGAATGATCAGGATTCAGAGAGCTGGCAGTGTGGAAGTTTCTGTGAGGGATAGAGGCATCCCCAGTAACACATGAACAGTGTCACCAGTAATGCTGAAAGGATGTTGCTGAAGCGATGGGCACACAGTCATAGATTCAGTGTCAAAAGAGATTTAATGACCTGACCAAGATAGCAAGGGTGAGATGTAATGATTTCTGTCACCAGTGTTCTATCCTGCACATTTCCATGGCATTTTTGTGACATTGCACCTTCCAACCATGCTGAAGGTCTCAATTCATGCTCTCCCCTACAATCTGCATCCTACTTCTCCACTCACGGCTGATCAATGTAACAGTTGTCCTTCGTCTGACAAATACTCACCTGTCCTCACCATAGTCAAAGATCTAGGTTCCCCCGTTCCTCATTCAAAGGCTTTTCACTATCCTCCCTGTTGCTTTGACCTTTGTCCCCTAATCATCTGTGCCTGATACAAAAAAATGCTTCTCCAAACACACTTCTTTCCCCCTCAGTATGCTTTCACGAGATGAAGGAGCCTTGCACAGCTCACATCTTACATCAAAGAATTAGGAATTTTCAGCAATACTTCCTGCAAGGGAAATAACATGCAAGAGGGAGGGATGTCAAGCCAGGGAGATAGGGTTCTT
The DNA here is from genome assembly GCF_964213995.1 of Mustelus asterias. Lineage (NCBI taxonomy): Eukaryota > Metazoa > Chordata > Chondrichthyes > Carcharhiniformes > Triakidae > Mustelus > Mustelus asterias. Next base: position 46,370,981 of record NC_135820.1, read on the forward strand.
CTGTCCAATCCCTCCCTCAGATGGGAGGAAGTCGTGCAGACCTTTGGGGAAGAAGGAACTAATGACATTGGTGATAGTGAGGCTGATAAATACTCAGAGAAAGTTGTTGCCGGTTTTCACTACAATCTCTCTCTCTCCCTTCACTATGCTACATGTCAGCCTTGTGACACCTTAATGCACAGGCAATTATTCATTGCCAACATTGTCTAACCTTTGCCACCATAGTAACCCAATCTTAAGAGTTACTGCAGCATGCTAAAAACTCAGGAGGAGTCCCTTTCACTGTGTGTCACGTTATGACTCATGGCATAAGCAGTCTGCATTATACCATGAAGTGTGTGTGTGGTGCGTAGTCACCTCGATGGATTTTGAAGACAGAACCTCTGCACAGGAGTCTGTGTCACCAAGCCTGGCAGCTTTGATCAAAGCTCATATTCTAACACTGAATGTCTTAGTCTCTGCCAACTTTAAAAGATTGGCGGAACGCATTGGAATGGGCTTCCAACGTGTCTCTTTTCTATTGTGATCAGCTCTTCTGCAGATCACCAGAAATGAGCAACGGGATTCTTCGGCCACCCTGCTCTGTGTTTCTCAGTGGCGTGCCCTTCGCTAATGGTGGGAATCTCTGACCCTGCTGCTGTCAATGGGATTTCTGGGAAACTCACGGACGAGGCTATGCTGCCAGCAGGACCAGAGAATCCCGCCGGTGTGGACAGCCGGAGAATTCTGGAGGAGGTCTTGCAGCTACACAGCAGTAAAGATGGCTCAATGGGAGCAGGATATGGTGATTTCTTTCAGACTGACTACATGGAGCCAGATTCTCCAACCTCGCCCACAACTGGGATGCTCTGGTCCTGCTGCAGTGAGTGGATATTTGACTGAGCACCAAATTCCCAAATTCTCCTTTCTCGCTGGCAGCAGCGGCCAGATGTGAATGGCTGGAGAATGTCTGCTTCGTCCTGTCAGTTGCTCAATTGTCACTGTGCATGAACCTGTGCTTAACGCTCTCTCCACTCACATTGTCTGTACCTTTAAGACTTGATTACCTGTAAAGACTCGCATTCCAACCATTATTTTGTCAATTGAGTTTGTGTCTTTATATGCCCTGTTTGTGAACAGAACTCCCACTTACCTGACGAAGGCGCAGCGCTCCGAAAGCGAGTGGATTTTGCTACCAAATAAACCTGTTGGACTTTAACCTGATGTTGTGAGGCTTTTTACGATGCATGAAAGCAGCTTGTTTCATCACCAGCTTTCAACTGGCCCCTTAAGGGTCTAAGATGCTAAAGGTTGCTGATCTATTATCAGTAGATTTCCACCACCTTTGCTGAAACAGCTGAGGAGCATCTTATGGAAGCAACAGATGAGGTGAGAAGAATTTAAGAGGTTCACAAGACCTTGCTCGTGGATTCTTCTTCCTCGGCTGATGATTCCATAGTTGCTGCTGTACTGAGGTCTTGGTCACCATGCAGTGCCAGAAGGAGATTCAAAGGAATCAACATTGAAGGAGTTACCTGGGCACCTAAATCAGCATAGGAGAGACATGCAGCATTACTGACCTGATACTCCTATGGTTCTGACTCTATCGATTTTCAGCTGGGGTTCTGAGCGTTGGATGGAGATGTCATGAACTGTGCTGATCTTGAGTAGATGCTTGTCTGCTGAAACCATCTGAGGACTTGCATTTTTTTGCCAAGAAATTAGGAGACATCGATCTGACTCAGGATAGAGGCATCATGGTTTCTCCCAGGGTACCCCCATGCATACACCTGCATAAGTTGTGCATGATGGTGTTATGACACAGAGGTTGACCCCCTTTTGAGAAACCACGCTGAATCCCCCAAAGAGGAATACCTCGCTTCGTAATCTGTTAAAAGTGTTTAGGTAGGTGTGAACTGGTCTTCATTAACATTTAGAGGTTAACTAACAGAAGTACCTGACACTCACTGAACAACTTACAATTTATTTATTTAACTAACAGGGAACTTAACTAAACAAATAACATACTGATTAAAATAAGATTCGACTGGAATGCTGTTCAAATAAAGACAATGTCCATCCATTAACAAAAAAAAACAGAGTTAGTCACTCTCAAAAAAATATGCAACCAGGTTTTGTGGCTTTGGAAAACCTTTGGTGTTCTTCTGTCGATTCCGCTATCTGTAACACTTTCAGATTTGGCACACTTCATTAGATAGATGGAGAGTTTTCTTAATAGATATTTGAAGCTGGCAGAGAGCTGCTCTTTCCCTCTCTGGGCTTTGAGAGGTGGCAGCCCTTCAGTTGAACTGCAGGCAGACAGTTGATCTCTTGTTTTTATAACTGTGATGACCTATCAATTTTTCTACGCCGGGATTGGTCTGATGTTGTCAACAACAACAAATTCAAATTTGATAGGTTCCTGATAGCTGAGTGTCTTATTTAAACTGATAGGCTGAATTCAAATGACTGCAAAGCCTGTTACCAAGGCAACCCTGATGCTACAAATGTTGCAGTCTGCATACCCTGTTTGCATCTGCATTTTAAACCTCCAAGTATTGACACAAAATCAGCTTTTAAAGGGACACAGAACCAGCTTTCAAAGGGACCACACTTCACAATCTCAACTTCTCAACTAATGGCTACATGACAGATGCAGATTGGAGAGAGTTGTACTCCTTCCAGTTTATAAGAAGTGCTGGATCATATGGTGGCGCCTAAATAGCCTTGAGTGCAATCAGTAGCAATATTTACTCATGGCAACCAGGCAAATTGCTGCAAACCCCACTCCTGTGCCCTTTTGATAGCATCATCCTGTGTTAAACATCTGACTGCCTTAGTGAGCGGGGTATCCATCACTTCTTTTATGCAGGCATGCGCTGCAAACTTGCTAACATGTCACATCCCTCACTGAATTCCGAAGGATCCTGAAGCAACAATGAGGCGACCATCATTGCAACTGCCACTGTCAGTGAGTAAACAAATGTTACCAAGGCCTGTCGGATTTTCTGCAGCAAGTTGGACACACAGGTCTGGGAGAACCTGAACATCTTCTGATATTCCTGTGCATCCGGATGTATAAACACAATGTGGATTATTGGTGGCCAAAACTTTTTCCACTCCTGCTCAGATTGGTGTGTAGGGACAAAAATATGCCACTCAGTCATTCAAGCTTGCTTTGCCATTCAATTAGAACTTGGCTACACTTCAACTTCATTTACCTGTCAGTGCTACACATCCCTTGATGCTTTTAACTATCAAAGATTTATCAATCTCAATCTTTAGAAGTTCTAATCACCAGCAGGCACAACCTTTTGGGGAATGAATTCCAGATTTCTACTGCCATTAGTGTGGAAATATGTGACCTGGTTTCTCTCCTAAATGGTCTTGTTCCAAGTTTACATCTGCTCATCTTGATTTCACCAGCAGAAGACCTGGTGTAGCTTCAATATATTCTTGTCGCTACTGATGTTGTTTTTTGCCCCACTACTTACCTTGTATCTCCTCCTTTATTCATAATTAGGTTGTAAGAATCACATTTTTGCCTCTCCCTTCACTTCCTCAACCTGACAGTGGGTAATAAATTCTGTCAAATGACTTGTAAAGTTTCTAGTCAGCCCTGAAGCTGTAATGGTTCCACACTACGCAACCATATATGGCCCCTTATTAGCTACTTCCATGCTAGGCCACTGACATATTCAGGGATATATTCCCATCAGAGGGTCCTGATTTTTCAAAATTGAGGAATGTAATACTGTGTTTAAAATGCCACAAGAGCCAGCACCAGTGATAGTAATGGAGAAGTAAGTTATCCTCTGCAATGTTTGAAACTCCATTATCCTATTTCCAACAAGAACAATGGCACCTTGTATTTCCACTAAGTAAGAGGCCTAAAACTCAACCTGTGTAATTCTTATTATACGTTTGGAAGCACACCATGCAGAAATGAACTTTACAATGGATAAATTAAGTACAAATTCCAGTGAGTACAATTGATGGTTGTAAGCAAAAGTTTGCTTTATCTAGAAGTATATCAACCCTGAGAATGCTTGAGAGACACTTAATTAACTTGGAGACAGATGAACAATTTTGCTTTCAATGGCATCAAACACTTGACATGTTTGTAAATCAAACATAATTTGCTGCACTTTATTTGCCAACCAAAGTATTATGTATTAACAACCCGAACCACAAAATGCAATGTTTTACTGTGGGCTTGTTTGTGTACTAAATCAATTAGTTTACAATAAAAACCTATCTACACCATTCATTTGGATTGCATTCAGATTGAATAAGGATATTGCCAGCAAAACAGTTGCAATTCTTCAAAATCTTAAAAACTTGTCTGTAAATGCACTTGTTAATTTGCAATTACTGGTATTGCATACTTTATGCTTTTCACAAGATTAATTAAGTTAACATTCCCACCTTCAGTACAAGAAAATCAATGATTGAGGTGAATTGTATCCAGGCTTGGAAGTCAGGGGGAAGTTGCAAGCAAAGCATCACAGCAGCATTCCATCTATGTAGCTGAAAAGCGGGGGTGGGGAAAGGAGGATTAATTGTGTCCATTTAATTGAGCAAATGGGGTTTTATTACAGCAAATATGAGTGCCACTCTAAGATAATAGAATGTGCCAATTTATATTTTGTATTTTTTTAAATTGGCTTAAAATTTTGCACGTCATTTACCCAATTGGACCAATTGGAATCGGGGTGGGCGAGGCTTGCAGAATGGCATTCTCCGTTGGCCTTGGGTGGGATCTTACGAGCCTCGGGCAGGCGAGGCGGTAAAATTCCGGTAAACTAGTTGAAAGGAGATCACCATTGTTTCCAGGGCCGATATTACATGGACTGAAGAGTCCACAGTCACTTTTCTTGCAATGTTCTGACAAATAGTCCATGAGGTTTTCACAATGCAAAGCCATTTTTCGAGTGAATATTAAGCAATTGCAACGCATATTGATAGAGAAAAGTGTATAAGGGTGTTCATGACTTTACCTAAAAGACAAAGACAATATGGAGTAGCTCTGAGACCAATGGGCAACCCATGGATCATAAACAAGACATCATGAGTTTGTTATGTAACTAGATCATAAAAAAGGAAGAAAGTCCACTACTTCTCAGTTCTGAATGCAGATTTTAAAGTTTTAAATCGCGTTGAGAAAAATTTACATCAGTGACAGGAAAAGGATTGCATTTTACAATACTGCTCACATTCCCAAATATTTTCTTATCAATGAGGTATTTATTGAAATATCACGATGTAGGAAAACATCAAAATGATTTTATGCACAGTATCATCCCACAAACAACAATGAAATGCATGATTAGATAATCTGATATAGTGCCATTTTTGAGGGATAAATATTGGGCCAGGACTTTGGGGAAGTCCCCTATTCATTGATTAATGAGGTTATTTTTATATCATAGAATCACTACTGTGCAGAAGAAGGCCATTCGGCCCATCGAGTCTGCACTGACAATGATCCTACCCAGACCCTATCCCCCCAACCCCATACATTTACCCCTAACGGACAATTTAACATGGCCAATCCACCTAACACTCACACCTTTGGACTGTGGGGAGGAAACCAGAGCACACGGAGGAAACCCATGCAGACACGGGGAGAATGTGCAAAATCCACACAGACAGTGACCCAAACTGTGAATTGAACCCGGGTCCCTGGCGCTGTGAGGCAGCAATGCTAACCACTGTGCCGCCATGTCGCCTCAACAATATCCACAACAATGGACAAGCCTCTACTCAATGGAATAAAGCTGAAATGTGTGCTGTGTTTTGCTGATCTTGCCAAAGGAAACTTGCATTGAAATTTCGTGCAGAGCTTGTTTCCTCCTCAGGAGCTTAAATACAACCACAAAATGAGTTCAAGTGCAGGATCCCATATTGTTACCTATTTGTGTTTAAACTTTATGAATTATTTTTAAAGTGACCTCATCCCCTCAGAAAATAAAGACTTTTTACATTTGCCTGTGCTGCTATTTAGTATACTTATTTATTGTGAAATCAAAAAATCTACATGTGTTGTGTGTGAACAGGAGCACTCAGTTTCATGGCAGCAGTGTTACATCATTTAATGGTGGCATGCATCACCAGAATGTACCAAGTGAGGGGAAACAAGTTAAATTTGGGTTTGAACTCACAGTTGTCCAATTAAAATCATTAACATTTTACCACCAGACCAACTGGAGAGGAATTTATTACTGCTTTACCCTCTCTGTTCATATTACAGAAGAGATAGTGGTCCCATTGCTTTTTCCAGTAACGAGGATTAATTTACGCATATTCACCAGTCTGTCAATTTGGGGCGGCACGGTGGTGCAATGCTTAGCACTGCTGCCTCACAGTGCCAGGGACCCGGGTTTCCGGCCTCGGGTCACTGTCTGTGTGGAGTTTGCACATTCTCCCGGGGCCCAATTTTACCATCACGTTGCGCCCATTTTCAGGCGCAAAAACTTGGTAAAGTCAGGCATGAGGCGAGTAACACAATCCGCGCCCACCTCTGTGCCAGTTCCCCCTTTACCAAGGCCTGAAAATGGCCACAATCGGGACCGTGCCTGAAATGGGCGCGACAGCCATTTAAATGCATTCTCCCATCCAGAATTGGCACGAAACAGACATGCTCCACAAAAGTCCAATTCGGGCACTCCAGTTCGTGAGGAGGTAGGTGCCCAGCATCTGATGGCTCTCTGCCTGAGATCAGTGAGGGGAAGAGGAGTCCGCTGCCACTCTGTCTGAGATCAGTGAGGGGGAAGAGGAGTCCGCTGCCACTCTGTCTGAGATCAGTGAGGGGGAAGAGGAGTCCGCTGCTACTCTGTCTGAGATCAGTGAGGGGGAAGAGGAGTCCGCTGCCACTCTGTCTGAGATCAGTGAGGGGGAAGAGGAGTCCGCTGCCACTCTGTCTGAGATCAGTGAGGGGGAAGAGGAGTCCGCTGCCACTCTGTCTGAGATCAGTGAGGGGCAAGGGGTTCCGCTGCCACTCTGCCTAAGATCGAGGGGAAAGGGGTGCTCCGCTGCCACTCTGCCTGAGATCAGTGAGAGGGAAGGGGGGTCCGCAGCCACTCTGCCTGAGATCAGTGAGGGGGAAGGGCTGCTCCGCTGCCACTCTGTCTGAGATCAGTGAGGGGCAAGGGGTTCCGCTGCCACTCTGCCTAAGATCGAGGGGAAAGGGGTGCTCCGCTGCCACTCTGCCTGAGATCAGTGAGAGGGAAGGGGGGTCCGCAGCCACTCTGCCTGAGATCAGTGAGGGGGAAGGGCTGCTCCGCTGCCACTCTGCCTGAGATCAGTGAGGAGGAAGGGGGGGTCCGCAGCCACTTTGCCTGAGATCAGTGAGGGGGAAGGGAGGGTCCACTGCCACTCTGCCCGAGATCAGTGGGGGAGAAGGGGGGGTCCACTGCCACTCTGCGCATGCGTTGTTGGAGGTGCCGATCACCCAGCACTTCTCCCACAGTTCAAAGATGTGCAGGTTAGGTTGATTGGCCATGCTAAAAATTGATCCTGTTATCAGGGGATTAAATATGTGGGGTTACGGGAATAGGGCCTGAGTGGGATTGTGGTCGGTGCAGACTCAATGGGTCAAATGATCTCCTTCTGCACTGCAGGGATTCTATTCTATGACAACAATCTACTGTCAAAAAGTCATTGAGAGAAACTCCTCCGAGAAGGTCCCATCCAGACAGTAATACTTTGTTTGAAATGCAATTCTGGAAACCTTGTTTATGTGCGACAGGGTCACCACTACAAACATCAAGGTAACATCAGCACAGCTGGAGCAGCTATCCATATAAGTTCCCAGTCATGGCCAACTTTGTTCAAGTTCAAATAAATCAGTATTACCTTCTGAAGATAACAGGTTGACAAGATGTACTTTCATTTCTGGGTGGCTTTGTGTGTTGGAGACTTCACTCTAGGCAGTGCCTTCTGCCATGGTGCTTCATTCTCAGGACTTCTTTCTGCTACTGCTGCACCTCCTCCTGCATTATCGTGAAGAACAGATGGAAGATGGAAGAACAGGTGCCCATTTGGAAGGTCTTTCCAGAAATGGAATGCACTGGGTGGTGGTGGTGTTCAAACCAGAGGCTAGCAGCATTTTGATTAATCTTACATAGTATTCAATAAGGAAAAGTAAAAAAATAAAGAAAATCGCTATCTAACTCAAGGAGTGGAATTTTATAGCTCTGTCTCTATGGGCTGTAAAATGCGACAAGCAGTTCAAAAGTTCTTGACTTCGGCATAATCGTAAAATCCCACCCAAGAAATCTAGTTCACTCTTATATCAGTTGACTTTGGGTTGTATTCCTGAATTTGTCGGTGTAAAACTGCATTACTCACATAATTGCAGGAAATTTGCATGTTCTGGTCTTTTGAATTGGGTTGGAGCTCGGTAAATAAGTGACCACATTTTGGTAAATGTTTCGCAGAGGCAGCACAAATGGTAAACAAATTTATGGATTGCAAGTTTTGAACATACAACCATTGGTACATCAATTGTACACATATTAAATTGGGAAAGAAATGTCATAGCATCATTCTTGTACTAAGATCCCACCTGGACCTATTGCGTATCCTCCCTTTCTTCATCCAACCGCCAGTAGCAGAGCTCCCACCATCTGTGTCCTATCTCCTGAACCTCCCTCCTCTTTACTGTTTTACTTCGTTCTTTAAAATTATTTTTCTTGCGAAATTAATGAACTATTAATTAAATGTCAAGAAAGTAACTTTTTAAATGCTTGGTTGTTGATAATCCACTTTAATTAGGAAAAGCAAAAAATGCAGTCAATTACAATGTCGCTGTAACAAAGATCCATCAATCCTATTCAAGTCAACTACCCAACAAGCAAATAAAATCATTAATCTGGCTGTGGAGTGTGGTATTGAAATCAAAAATGGCTGAATGCCAACGGTGAAAAAAAACAGGAACTTTGTTCTCCTGACTTTCAAGGTGGGTGAAAGGTAGATCGTGTTTCCCAATGGGCAATGTTAGGACTCCCATGTGCATTCATTAACATCTCATGAACACTCATTAAAAGGTCAGCTCTCCATAATCACGTTCTCCCTCTGCATTAAGTTCATTGCAAGTGGCTAAACAGAACGTTCTGCTTTACAACTTTATATAGGTGATATGGGCCTGGCGAGCTTCACTTCATCCATAGCTTGGAGGTCAGCAGACACTGCTGTTGTCTTCCTTTTACATTGTTACTGATCTATATCAGGTGCCTGTAGCAAAATTGATGGTGCTGCAACAATTAACAGGAGGCGCGACAGCGGGGGGTGTGAAATGAGATGAGTCAGGACTTGGAGGAGGTGGATGGTGGGAAGTGGCGGGGGTGGGGTGGGGGAGAGTGGGGAGGTTTGGACAGACCAGAGGGGAAAAACAAAAGACTATCTGGTTGCTGTTTAAATATGATACCAGGACCTTCAACTCCATGAAGTAACAGCTGGATGGTTGACATCCTGCCCATCCAACCATGAGATTAGCTGATCTCCTTGCGGATGCCCAATAATGAGCCAGAAAGCAGAAGATTGCACTTGTTCATCCATCCGGCCACCCAGCAGGATTCATCCTGACATTCCCACCCGCCACCGGACTTGGTCTCCAGAATGGAAAATTCCACCCACCTTGTTTTACTAACCTGTCATGGTGACCTCTACGGAGGATAATTAGAAAGATAAATTTGGTGCAGGAAGAGAGACCAAATGAAAGGGAAAAGAGACAAGCGCAGGGCTAATTGATGGAAGAGCAATCGTATGTCAGTATCAGGAAGGTAATGCATTAAATGAGGTAGAAACTACTTAAGAATGCTTGGTGTATTCACTGTAAAAAGACTTGGGTAAACTTACCTTGTGTTATGAGGCTGCCTTGCTCTTTATATTATCACTGCAATTAATTTCAATATTCAAATAAGATCATTTCACACTGATATTTCTGATGACCTTTAGGTAAGGAAATCTGCTGTCCTTGCCTGCTTTGGCCTACATGTGACTACACAGCCACAGCAATGTGGTTGATTCTCAATTGCCCTCTGAACAAGGGCAACTAGAGATGGACAATAAATGCTAGCCAGCCAGAGACGCCCATGTCGCACAAAATAAATAAAGAACAAAAATCACCGCAACAGCACCTTAAGCCAGCCAAATATTTGGGTGGGTCTCCATTTGATTTTATGGATCCCACACACCTGTTGTGTGAAAGTGAAATTTTCTCCTGGATTTATCAGACATGATGGATTCCAAACTCCATGGCATAATCAACATTGTAAGAAGTCTCACAACACCAGGTTAAAGTCCAACAGGTTTATTTGGTAGCAAATACCATATTTGCTACCAAATAATGGTATTTGCTACCAAATAAACCTGTTGGACTTTAACCTGGTGTTGTGAGACTTCTTACTGTGCTTACCCCAGTCCAACGCCGGCATTTCCACATCATAATCAACATTGCCAGTATCAACTTGCTTGGGGTACAATTGTCATGGCAGGAGGATTACTAAACCTTGCATGCTTACACAAAGCCAAAGAGATGGTGAGAGGTGATTCTAATCAGTACAGATACAGATATGGCAGAATCTTACCAGAGAAACAGGCAGCTTCTCTCTCTAGTTCTTATGGCACTTTGTCAAAAAAAACCAGGGGGCGTGTTATATGCTGTCTTTTTGAGGTGCGGGGCCTAAATACACCAGCAAAGATGGCTGCACTGAGATTAGGCCACCCTTTTTAAAGGCCGCTCCATTCAGATTAAGAAAACCTCCCCCCACCCCACCATGAGGTCTCAGGGGCTGCCCCCACCCCCCCATGATCAATGTCAGCATCAGCCCCCTCTCCATCCAACCCCCACAACCAACAGTCATCACTGGCATCAGCCTCTCTCTCCCTCACTGCGCACATATGCCCCCTCCCCTTTCCCTCCATGAGACTTCCACTATCGTCTGCCCCTGGCACTGCCCCTGGCACATGTTGGCACTGCCAGGTTGGCATGGTACCAACCTAGCAGTGCCAACCTGTGCAAGTTCCTTTCCCTAGGGTCTATACTCATCTTTGCCCCCCCCACCCAGTGGAGATCCCCAATGACAGGCTCATGTCTGGGTGAAAGTGTTGTAAACCTCGCTGATGTGATGTTTGAACCTTGACAAGGTTTGAAAATACGATGAGAGGTTAATATATGGTGGGGATGGCGGGGGGGGGGGCACGGGGGGGGGGGGGGGGGGGGCGTGGGGGGGGGGCGCGAGTGGCTGTTAATTTTATTCAAATATATTAAAATCTATTCAAATGAGAATCTCACCCTTTCTGGGTGTGAACTTTAGAACACCACTCACCACTGACGAGGGGTGGGGAAAATCGTGGAACACAATCTCTCCAGAGGAAATTGCGAATCGTGGAACACAATCTCTCCAGAGGAAATTGCGTTTCCTGATTCTCTCTGGACTTTCAGCACGTGTCACCGTTTTCTCTGACAGCGAATGTGGGCTGAAAATTGCCCCAGTAGATTAGCAAGGGAGCAGTCAGTTGCCACTCATGTCCGTGCCAATTCTACATCATCCTATGGTTCTGAACAAATGACAGTATGTATCATCATTGAAAACCGATGGTGCTGCAACAATTATAGCAAGCGGTTCTCTCCAACCTGCCTTCATCAGGGTCAGTCACCATAAACCACTGTACTGCTTGCTCATGGTTGGCAGAGACTGAGGAATTCACTGCATACAAGAAGTAGCTTTTCAAAACACAACAGAAACACTGCAACTCTTAATTAACTCCCCATCTACGTACTTTGCAGCCTGTCATTCTTTTAACGTGTAGAAAAGAAAGATGTCAGACGTCCAAAAAGTAAACCTAACATATGCAATAATTTGCAAAAGCAAAGCAGTTCCATAACTTAAAATATTTTTCCATTTGAAAGTAATGGCCCTTTTCCCAGAGATAAGCAGAAAATAAAGAGTTATTCATCACCGATCTTGTTTCTGCTGGTCATGATTCTTGGAGTTGCGTGCTATTAACCACATGGTCATTCATGCCTTGCCACTAAATTCATATCCAAGTCTGATGAATCTTCTGTCTGTGGGAGGAATTCATTGCATGTTATGATTTGGCATCCTTTCTTCACCACTTGCACGAACAAGGGACCAGTCCACGTATCTAAAACTCTGATTAGTGCCTCAGAATGTTTGGTTAGTGTGGGACCTGGTTCATCTCTACAACGCTATGTTGGTGTTCCTTCTTAGGGTAGAAAAGTTGTTCATCAGAAAGGTAAAATGATTAAATTATGAAGATAGATTGTATAGATTAGGCTTGTATTCTCTCAAGTATTGAAGATAAAGGGATGGTCCAACTGATGTGTTTAAGATGATTAAAGGATTTAATGGGGGAGAAAGACAGAAACTACTTCACCTAATGGGGAAGTCCCAAGCAAAGGGACTTAGCCTTAAAACTAGACCTAGTGCTACTAAGGGGTCATGTGAGGAAGGACTTCTTCATACAAAAGGTAGTGAAAATCTTGAAAATTCTTCCCCCCAAAAAGGCTAGGTCTCTTGAAAATTTCAAAATTGAGATTGATAGAAGTTTGTTGGCTGAGGGATATAGAACAAGGTGAGTAAATGAAATTAAGATATTGATGAGCCTGGATCTAATTGAATAGCCGGCAGGCTCAAGGGCTGAGTGCTCTGTTTCTATTCCTTTGTTCTGATTATTGTAACAGTTAGTCCACACCTCAAAAGGAGTTATCAATGGTGGCACAGTTGTTAGCACCACCACAAAGCCTGTTCAATTCCCAGCTTGGGTCACTGGCTATGCGGAGTCAGTGCGTTCTCCCCGTGTCTGCGTGTGTTTCCTCCGGGTGCTCTGGTTTCCTCCCCCCACAGTCCAAAAGATGTGCTGACTAGCTGTGTTGGCCATGGTAAATTCTCACTCAGTGTACCCGAACAGGTGCCGGAGTGTGGTGACTAAGGGATTTTCACAGTAACACATTGCAGTGTTAATGGAAGCCTACTTGTGACACTAATAAATAAACTTTAAAAAAAACTTAAAATCTTCCTGTCCTTTAGATGTTGTAACACTATCCAAGAAATTGACCCACAATTCACATGCTAATGAAAGAATTAATTATCTCTATTTGGGCATGCATTTGATGTATTAGGTGTAGTGAACAATTCCCTGTGCTTCATAGTGAATAACTTGGAAAAACCTGTTGCCACTGTTTAAGTGTATTTCACAAGGGATCTGTCAATACGGAGCTTAATGTATCTCCTTAAGAGAATGTTAATTAACTCCTGAGGTGACCGATTACCTCTTTGATTGTCAAAAAGTTCCTTGCAGTCGAAAATTACACAACAGTTTCCTCCACTTTTCTAGCAGCGAGTCTCCATTGTCCCATGATAGCTGATGGTATATGTCTCAGAATCATATCAATGGTAAGTTGTAAACCTTCCAAACTTTCTGTGCTTCTAATGTGGCCCTCTTTTCAACCCATGCTCTCCTTAATGTCATTGAATAATGTCAAAAAATATGGTTTTACTTGAACATCTTCCCTTTGGTAAGCTCACTGACTGCAGGTCTGACAAGAAGTTAGATACATACTTTCTGATGATGCTCCACAGCTCCACAGGAATTCCGGATGTGTTTTCCACAATTGCCTTTAACAATACATGAATTTTTGAAACTGAGTTTTCCCCTAATTTTCCCACACTGCCTTTGCAGTATTTCTGAACATCGGTGTTTTCTACTGACAACCAGTTATTGAACCGATCTATATCTTTTCACCAAAATTCAAAGAAACTTAAATCACATGGGGAGGAATTTTAAGTCCCCTCCATCACCGAGAGTGCCCATTCCCATCAAAATCCATAGAGTTTTGTTGGTTCGTTGCATTCTAGCCCTGCTCCTGCCGCAAGAGGACCATAAAATTCTGCCCGTGGTTTAATGCAAATAGCTCAAAACATAACCTGACACTTGATCTTCTTAGCTTTCTTTACAGATTATGGATGGAATTTTCCGGCCGTTCACGCCGGCAGGATTTTCTGGTCCCACTGCAGCGCACCCCCTGCAGCGGTTTTCCAGGCAGCATGGGGTGGCTTCAATAGGAATTCCCACTGACAGCGATGGTACCAGAAGATCCCACTGGAGCAAATGGAGCGCCACCTCCCGCCACCAAGAAAAGCGTTGATGACGTAGCCAGAGAATCTCGACCGATGTTTTACTGAAATTGACAGTTGACAGAATTTCAGACAGCCAAAACAAGATTAGATTTCAGAAGAAACTGTTGTTTCCACATTGAACGCAGCTACCTTGATACTCAGTCACTTTTGATTTGATTTTGATTTGATTCATTATTGTCACATGTATTAGCATACAGGGAAAAGTATCGTTTCTTGCACTCTGTACAGACAAAGCATACTGTTCATAGAGAAGGAAACAAGAGAGTGCAGAATGTAGTGTTACAGTCATAACTAGGGTGTAGAGAAAGATCAACTTAATGCGCGGTAGGTCCATTCAAAAGTTTGATGGCAGCAGGGAAGAAGCTGTTCTTGAGTCAATTTATCATGTGTCCTCAGACTTTTGTATTTTTTTCCCGAAAGTGGAAGAGAGAATGTCCTGGGTGCGTGGTGTCCTTGATTAGGATGGCTGCTTTTCCGAGGCAGTGGGAAGTGTAAATGGTGTCAATGGGTGGGAGGCTGGTTTGAGTGATGGACTGGACTTTTGTAGCTTCTTGCAGTCTTGGACAGAGCAGGAGCCATACCAAGCTGTGGTACAACCAGAAAGGATACTTTCTATGGTGCATCTGTAAAGGTTTCACAATGTCAACCAGGAATAATCATGGAACAGAAATAATCCTGGGAAATAAGCTAATAATTTCTATTCCACTTTCAAAGAGTGTTGAAAGAAAATGGTCGAGAAAATTATCTCCATAAAACAGGGCTTTAAGAGGCTGCAGGTGCAGTTTTGCAACTAAAATATGTCTGTGCCGTGGACCCATCATACTGGTGCAGGCTGTGGCAGACACCATTCTGATGAGGGCTTAACAAGAAACATACGTCCTTTGCCCACATCAGAAGCAGGTTTTAAGACATTGAAATAGGCCCATTGATTGCACAATAGTTGTTTCTGCTCCCTGTCACAACTTTGTCTTGTACCTGCGGCAGACAACACCAGTGGTAATTGCCTCCAGGAAAGCCAGTGCCAAGTAGCACAGAATAAAAACTGGTAAATACTCTTCTTAATAACCCATGCTCCAGGTTCTGAGATCCCTGATACTCTCATCCTAACCTCCTTGCCCCCTGATGCCTGGTCCATGATTTCATGCTCAAGTCCAGCTCACAATACTGCGGAGGCCCCGTGACGGCCTTTCCCAGTCTCCCAAATCCCTTCCACAGATTGCAATTGTTGTTCAACCATTTGTCCTCCAGACCCCCACAACATAACCCAAACATTTACGTGAACATTTGTCCATGAATCGATATGGATTCCTTTCATTCCACCAGCTACATGATATTGGGGTTGTGGTCCAGATTCCATGATCTTTCAGCATCCATATTTGGACGTTGGTTGTTCTTGTTCTTACTCTGTGGATGAGGTACCAAAAATGGATACTGCTGAATTTCTACACAGTGCATGAACACAAATGGCATTCCAGTTCCTTTTCAGATTGATCTGGCACTGAACAAGGAAAGTGAAAAATGTTTATTCCAGTAGAAATCTGATGAGCTGTGTACCAAGCTGATACCCCCTTTGATAAGGGCTGTGGAAGCTCAATTGAGCATGTTTAAGACAGAAATCGATAGATACTGGTGATATCAAGGGATATGGTGATAGTGCAGGAAAATTATGTTGATATTGAAATTACAATACATGCTCCAGTTCAGAATGGACACCCCCTATAGCCCTCTAGATGTTCAGACTATACTCTGTAACAAATTAAATAGTACTATACTAGATTCTGGACATGGAGTAAGATAATGATTGATAATGCTACATATATCTGCTGACACAAACACTAAACACTGACCAATACTAGTATCCTTAACACATCAGCATATCCATGTTAGATGTCAGTCTCTATATCTGTTAGAATATAATTGTAATTGTTCATGCAGAAATCTATTGATAGAGTTAGAGAGAAAGCACATTGCATGAACCACCTTGTGGAATAACAACTGCAATCATCTATTATACAAGGCAAAGTTGCTCATTCGCAAATACTGCGTTAAAATCACAGGTTTTTTTTTACATTGGAACAGGAGTAAGCTGTTCGGTCCATCAGGCCTGCTCTACCATTCAATCAGATCATAGCTGACCATCTGCCTCAACACAATTTTCCTGCACTATTACCCTATCTGCCGATTGCTGTCTTAAACAAGCTCAATTAAGCTTCCACAGCCCTGTGGAATGGAGAATTCTAAAGATTCACCACCTTCTAAATGAAGGAATTCTTTCTCATCTCAGTCTTAAATGATTGACCCCCTTATCCCCAGACCATGCCCCCTGGTTCTGGAGAAATTTCAGAGCGTACAGGCCCAGTTTCCTCAATCCCTCCTCATAAGACAATTCCACCATCCAAGGAATACTTCTGGTTCAACTCTGTTGCATTCCCTCTTTGGCAAATATATCCTTCTTGGGTAAGGAGACAAAAACTGTGCGCAATACTCCAGTGTGGTCTCACCAAAGCTCTGTACAGTTGCAGCAAAACATCTTTATACCTGTACTCGAATCCCCTTACATTGAAGACCAGCATGCCATTTGTCATCCTAATTCAATGACCATGAATAAAGACACCCAGGTTCCTTTGGACATCTATACTTCTCAAACTCTCACCATTTACAAAATATTCTACCTTTCTATTTTTCTACTAAGATGGAGAATTTCACACTTATTCACATTATATTCCGCCCACCATGTTCTTGTCCATCCACTTAGCCTGTCCAACTCCATTGAATCCTCCTTGCATCCTCCTCATGGTGGCACAGTGGTTAGCACTGCTGCCTCACAGCGCCAGGGGCCGGTGTTCAATTCTCAGCTTAGGTGACTGTTTGTGTGAAGTTTGCATGTTCTCCCTGTGTCTGCGTGGGTTTCCTCCGGGTGCTCTGGTTTCCTCCCACAGTCCAAGGGGTTAGGTGAATTGGCCATGCTAAATTCTCCCTCAATGTACCCAAACAGACGCCGGAGTGTGACGACTAGGGGATTTTCACAGTACCTTCATCACAGGGTGAGTGTAAGCCTACTTGTGACTAATAAATAAACACATTCCTACCAAGTTTTGTGTCATCAGCAAATGTGGGAATATTACATTTGACCCTCACACTAAATCATTGACATAGATTTTGAAAAGCTATGGCCACAGCACTAATCCTTGTGGTACCCCACTAGTAACAGCTTGCCATCGTTAGAGTGACCCAATTATTCCCATTCGCAATTTTATGTCTGTTAACCAATTCCCAATATCAGTATGTGATACCCAATTCCATCTGCTCTAACTTGTTTACTAACCTCCTGTATGGAATCATACTAAGAACCTTTGAAAGTCCAAATACACCACATCCACTGGTTCCCCTTTATCTATGCTATAAGCGACATTCACAAAATACTCCAACAGGTTTGTCAAACATGATTTCCCTTTCATAAATCCATGTTGACTCTGCCCAATCATATGATTATTTTCCAAGTGTCTAGTTCTCATATCCTTTATAATAGATTCTAAGATTTCCCTCACTATTCACATCAAACTAACAAGTTTGGTGTTCTCTGTTTGTTTCTTTCCCTTCTTAAAGAGTGGGGTTACATTTGCTAGTCTGCAGTAACTGTTCCAGAATCTATAGAAGTTTGAAATATAATGACCAATGGATACCTATCGGCACCTTTTCCAAAACTCTGGAATGTAACTCATTAGGTCCAGGGGATTTATCAACCATCAATCCAATTAATTTTTCAAATAATAAATCTTTGTTAATACTACTGCGATTCAGTTCCTCATTTTCCTTGTTAATCTTTGCCTTTCCATATAACCAAAATAACCTTTGATTGTCCACCTTTATGTTTCTCACTGGCTTGCATTAATATTCTTTTATCCTTTTCTTTATAATTTCATTGTCCTCTTTTGCTGGATTCCAAATGGCTCTCCATCCTTGGGCTTACACCTTTTTCTGGCAACCTTATAATTCCTCTGACATAATGCAATCTTTAACTTATTTTGTGAGCCATTGTTGATTCACCTTTCCTGTTGTGGCTTTCTATCTCTGAAGCATGTATATCAGTTGTAGTCCATTAAATATTTCTTCAAAGACTAGCGATTGCCTATCGACCGTCAAACTTGTTAATGTACTTTCCCAATCAATCATAGCCAACTTGTCCCTCATATCTGCATGGTTTATTTAGTAAGAAGTTTAACAACACCAGGTTAAAGTCCAACAGGTTTATTTGGTAGCAAAAGCCACACAAGCTTTCGGAGCTCCAAGCCCCTTTTTCAGGTGAGTGGGAATTCTGTTCACAAACAGGGCATATAAAGACACAGACTCAATTTACATGAATAATGGTTGGAGTGCGAATACTTACGGCTAATCAAGTCTTTAAGATACAAACAACGTGAGTGGAGAGAGCATCAAGACAGGCTAAAAAGATGTGTATTGTCTCCAGACAAGATAGCCAGTGAAACTCTGCAGGTCCAGGCAAGCTGTGGGGGTTACAAATAGTGTGACATGTGACACTATTTGTAACTATTTGTAACCCCCACAGCTTGCCTGGACCTGCAGAGTTTCACTGGCTATCTTGTCTGGAGACAATACACATCTTTTTAGCCTGTCTTGATGCTCTCTCCACTCACGTTGTTTGTATCTTAAAGACTTGATTAGCCGTAAGTATTCGCACTCCAACCATTATTCATGTAAATTGAGTCTGTGTCTTTATATGCCCTGTTTGTGAACAGAATTCCCACTCACCTGAAGAAGGGGCTTGGAGCTCCGAAAGCTTGTGTGGCTTTTGCTACCAAATAAACCTGTTGGACTCTAACCTGGTGTTGTTAAACTTCTTACTGTGTTTACCCCAATCCAACGCCGGCATCTCCACATCATGGTTTATTTAGTTCAGATTTAAGAGGCTCGTTTCAGAATGAATAACATCACTTCCAAACTTGCTGTAAAAACTCTATCATATTATGATCATTATTTCCGATTGGGTTCTTTACAGGTTATTAGTTAACACTTTCTCATTCCAAAGTATTAAATCTAAAATAATCCAATCATTAGCTGGTTCTCCAATCTACTGCTCCAGAAACCCATCACATACACACTCCAGGAATTCATCCTCCACAGCATCAGTGCCAATTAGGTTTATCCAATCTATATGTAAATTGAAGACACCCATTGTTACCCATTTCGCATCCTGCTCTAATTTCCTGATTTATACTACGCCCAACATTAGCACTACAGTTTGGTGGCCTGTAAACAACTCCCACCAATGTTTGTTGCCCCTTGCTGTTTCTTATCTCTACTCAAACTGATTCTACATCCTGATCCTTTGATCTAAGATCCTTTCTGACTAATATTTTGATCTCATCTGTTACTAAGAGTTCAACCACACCTTCTTTTCCTTCTTGCCTATCATTGCTAAATGATGAATATCCTTGAATATTCAGTTCCAGTTCTCGGCACCCTGCAACTTCAACTCTATAATGACAATTAAATCATACTCATTCACCTTTATTAGTACCTTCAAACCTTGTTGCAAATGTGACATGCATTCAGATAGAGTGTCCTTAACTTTGTCTTTTTAATATTGTTCCACATTATGATTTTACTTTATGCTTGTCTTTACTTTGTCTGCTTCTAATTCCGCTTACTAATTTTCGGCTTCCTAAAACCGGCTTTGCTTCCCTCCAATTTGAACTACCTCTTAGATCCCCAATCTAGTTTAAAACCTCCCCAACAGCACTAGAAAATTTCTTTGCAAGGATGTTAGCCCTGATCCTATGAGGTGCAACCTGTCCATCTTTTACAGAAACCACCTGCCCTAGAACCAGTTCCAATGCCTCAAATATCTGATGTCCTCCCTCCTACACCAATTTTCCAGCCATGTGTTCAATCACAAAATCTCCCTTTTTCTGTGCTCACTGGTACATGGCACTGGGATTAATCCTGAGATTACTGCTTTTGAGATACTGCTTTATAATTTCTCTCCTGACTCTCTAAAATCTGCTTTCAGGACATCATTCATTTTCCCTGCCTGTGTCATTGGTACCAATATGGACCATGACATCTGGCTGTTCACCTACCCCCAGAAGAATGTCCTGAAGCCACTCTGTGGCCTCCTTGACCTTGGCGCCAGGGTGACAACATACCATCCTGGAGTCATGACTATGGGCATTTTCTCCCCCTAAGTAATGAATCCCATATCACTATTGCTTTTTGCCTCGTCTTTCTGCCCTCCTGCCAGCTGTGGTGCCATGATCTTGGCTCTGCTGCACTGCTCTGAGGAACAACCATTCTCACCAGTATCCAAAATGGGAAACCAGTTAGCAAGTGAGATCAATTCAGAGGACTCTCTGAGGACTCTCTTAGGCAACATTGCTTGCCTAATTCACCTGAACTGTCTGGCAGTCACCTATTTTCCCTCTGCCTGGATGCTCATAAGCTGTGGTGTGACCACCTCCCTATAAGCGTTATCCATGCAGTTCTCTGCCTCATGGGTGCACCACAGTGACTTCAGCCACTGCTCGAGTTCCAAAGCCCAGTGCTCAAGCTTCTGTAGCCAATGACACCTCCTGTATCTGTGTTTGTCTAGGAGACATTGTGTATCCATGACTTTTTGCATGCCACAGGACGCACGCTCCATACAACAGGGCTGCTCTGCTATTCCTTAACCTTACAAACTATTTATTATAAGTTGCAGGAGAATAATTCACCAGCAACTCACCAATCAACTTATTCTCCTGGGGTGAGGTAAGAAGCAAATGCTAAAGGCCAAAAAAAGTAGAAAGAGGAGCTCCTTGTTCACTGATCTCCCTCGCTCGCCAAACTACCAGCTGCCCACTCAATGAGCAGTCACAAGTTTACAAAAGTATATCTTGATAAGAGTTTATGTGGTCATGGATTTCATATTCTACCTTGCCTTCTATTTTCAGATTTATTTATTGGGACATTCTCAAGTCTCAACAATGAATGATCACATTCAGGACTTGCTACACCTTGGCTCTAGATCAGCTTGTTATGTTATGCAATTAACCATCTGGTAACCATTGTAGTAGTAATCCAAATAATCTTTGTGCAATTAACCAGAGATATGTTATTTACTTTTTTAATATTTGTTTTTTCAGGCCTGGACATTGCTGGCACTTGATGCCCATCCTTAACTGCCCTTGAGAAGATGGTGAGGTGCCTTCTTAAACCACTGTAATCCATGTGCTGTAGGGACACCAACAGGGCTGATAGGTAGAGGTTCCAGGAGTTTGAAACAGCAACATTGAAGGAACATCAATATAGTTCTAAGTCAGGATGGTTTGTGGTTTGGAAGGGAACTCACAGATGGTGGTGTTCCTATGTATCAGCTGCCCTTCTCCTCCTAGGTGGTAGAAGCTGTGGGTATTGTTCTGACTGGGATGGGAGGAGCGCACAGTTTATCTAGCCCCACTACTCCACAAAGTCGCACCATTAGTTTCAATGTTTAATTCATTCACCAAAATGGCCAATTATTTACTTTCACTCCTGTTAGACTTTCCATAAATGAGGCTTTAACCATGCTTATTTCAATAAACTCAGAATGATTGATTTATTAGAAAACAAAACTTAATTTTAAAACAAGTTGATATCGGATGATTCAGCAATGGTAATGCCATTATACGTAATGAGAAATGGTTAGATTCTCTCTTGTTGGAGATAGTCATTGCCTGGGACTGAAGTGACATGAACGTTACTCACCCGAAAATGTTGTTAGCCCAAGTCTGAACGTTGTCCAGTTCTTGCTGCAAATGGCACACACTGTTTCAGTATCTGGGGAGTCATGGATGGTGCTGAACATTGTATAATTATTCATGGATATCTCCACTTCTGACTTTATGATGGAAGGATGGTTATTGATGAAACAGCTAAACATGGTTGGGCCTAGGAGACTATCCATAGGAACCCCTGCAGTGATGTCTTGCGCTGAGATGATGGATCATCAACAACCACAGCCATCTTCCTTTCTGCTAGGTATGACTCAAACTGGTAGAGAGCTTTCCCCCTCATTCCCAGTGATTGCAGTTTTACTAGATGTCCTTGATATCACACATGGACAAATGCAGCTTAAGGATAGTCACTCTCATCTCACCTCTTGAGTTCAGCTCTTTTGTCCATGTTTGGACCAATGAGGTCAGGAGTTGAGTGGCCCTGGTGGATCTCAAACTGACGCCGGAATTCTACTGCCCGGCCTGCCACAGAATCGGAGCGGACGAGGGGCGGATGATGGAAATGTCCGTTGACCTCGGGCAGGATTTACCAGTCTCGGGTTGAGCGAAGCCGTAAAATCCTGCCCTGAGTGTCAGTGAGTAGGTTATTGCTCGGGCTTCTTAATGCCAAGATTGTGGATCACATGTCTGCACCCTGCACTGTCAAACTGGCTGGCTGCATTGTGAGGATAGGCATCTCATATACCACTGCACATTTTGTGGACTGGGCCAGTTTTTGATGGACTCATAGTTTGTGGACACTCAAAGCTGAAACAAAGTCTGTTGTTTACCATTTAACTAGCCACCTAACAGACAAGGAATCCTGGCCCCTACCTACACCGCTTCTGCCTGAAAATTGTGTACTATAAGACTGATTCATTGCTGCATGCTGATATCATCATGTGAAGTAAACACCACTGGAAAAATTGATTTATCCAGCATCAGTTTTTAGCCTGCTGACTAAGGAAGGAATACCTCATTGGACTTTGATTGTGGACTCTGGAACCTATGTGAAACCATATTTATTTTCTCTGTAGTCTCTGTACTATAAATCTTCCCTTTCTCTATCCACCTTTTTACCATCTGAATGCGAGGAGGGTGTTGTGAACCCGCTTTCCATATTTTGAATGTGTGCAAATAAACTAACCCTTTGAGTTCATCCTATTGAGAGTTTGCTCTGGGGTTATTAATAGAAAGTTGTACCAAAAACAAGGGGTAGGGAAAAGTGACACCATTGGTAAAGAGGGAAACAAATCATAATACTATTCTGTTTACTGATGGATGGTGAGAGAAAGAATTAGTGCTGTTTATATTAATCCCCTCATGCTCATAACAATAAGAAGTCTCACAATACCAGGTTAAAGTCCAACAGGTTTATTTGGTAGCAAAATCTACTAGCTTTCGGAGCGCTGCTCCTTCGTCAGGTAAGTGGGAGTTCTGTTCGCAAACAGGGCATATAAAGACACAAACTCAATTTACAAAATAATGGTTGGAATGCGAATCTTTAGAGGTAATCAAGTCTTAAAGGTACAGACAATGTGAGTGGAGAGAGCGTTAAGCACAGGTTAAAGAGATGTGTATTGTCTCCAGACAGGACAGTTAGTGAGATTTTGCAAGCCCAGGCAAGTCGTGGGGGTTACAGATAATGTGACATGAACCCAAGATCCCGGTTGAGGCCGTCCTCATGTGTGCGGAACTTGGCTATCAGTCTCTGCGCAGTGACTCTGTGTTGTCGTGAGTCGTGGAGGCCGCCTTCATAGAATCATAGAAACCCTACAGTGCAGAAAGAGGCCATTCGGCCCATCGAGTCTGCACCGACCAAGATCCCACCCAGGCCCTATCCCCACATCCCTACATATTTACCCGCTAATCCCTCTAGCCTACGCATCCCAGGACACTAAGGGGCAATTTAGCATGGCCAATTAACCTAACCCGCACATCTTTGGACTGTGGGAGGAAACCGGAGCACCCGGAGGAAACCCACGCAGACACGAGGAGAATGTGCAAACTCCACACAGACAGTGACCCAAGCCGGGAATCGAACCCAGGTCCCTGGATCTGTGAAGCAGCAGTGCTAACCACTGTGCTACCGTGCCGCCTTGGAGAACGTTTACCCGAAGATCAGAGGCTGAATGCCTGTGACCGCTGAAGTGTTCCCCAACAGGAAGAGAACACTCTTGCCTGGTGATTGTCGAGCGGTGTGCATTCATCCGTTGTTGTAGCGTCTGCATGGTCTCCCCAATATACCATGCCTCGGGACATCCTTTCCTGCAGCGTATCAGGTAGACAACGTCGGCTGAGTTGCAAGTGTATGTACCATGCACCTGGTGGATGGTGTTCTCACATGAGATGATGGCATCCGTGTCGATGATCCAGCACGAGTTGCAGAGGTTGCTGTGGCAGGGTTGTGTGGTGTCGTGGTCACTGTTCTCCTGAAGGCTGGGTAGTTTGCTGCGGACAATGGTCTGTTTGAGGTTGTGCGGTTGTTTGAAGGCAAGAAGTGGGGGTGTGGGGATGGCTTTGGCGAGATGTTCGTCTTAATCAATCACATGTTATAACAATAGCAATCATAACAATAGCAGATAAGAAAGATTTTTAAAATAATAGTCATTCATTCATCAAATTTGCTTTCACTAAAGCGCTATAAAGAAAGTACCAATCATCGGAACCATTTAAAGCATCAGTAGCAGTAACGGCAAGCAATTGAACTCTGCTTGTCTTGTCTAAATTGATGTTGTGAAATTGACAGAATAGATCAGAGAGAAAGATTTGTCAATCATGAAATATTTTTCCTGGGGGCATTCCTGTTTCAAAAGAATAATGGATGTCGGAGTTCTTAGCCATTTTTCATTATGCATTCTTGGCTCTCATCCCAGACAGCTGTGATCCAGAGAAAACATTGCCTTATTAATTGATCTTTCTCACTGATCTCATAGATTCACAGAATCCCTACAGTGCAGAAGGAGGCCATTTGGCCCATTGAGCCTGCACCAGCAACAATCCCACCCAGGCCCTATTCCCATAACCCCATGGATTTACCCTGCTAATTCCCCTGACACTAAGGGACAATTTAGCATGGCCAATCAACTCAACCCACACATCTTTGGAGTGTGGGCGGAAACGGAGCACCCACGGAGTCATGGGGAGAATTTGCAAACTCCACACACAAAGTGACCTGAGGCCGGAATTGAACCTGGGTCCCTGGTGCTGTGACGCAGCAGTGCTAACCACTGCCGCCTGTTCTGTGAATTGACACATTCAAATGACACTTCTTTGTACACTTTTAATAGAGCTATTAAACTATTCAATTCTAAATAAACTAATAATCCTGTTAAAATCAAGAACGTAACAATTGCCTATATCATTCAGAGTAATTTCCATCCTGTTCCTAAACTACAATTAGTTTAATGTTTTGAAACCTTCAACTTCTTTTGCAACTAAAATCCCAGTTTAGGTGATTAAACTGTTGTTTTCATCAAAGAATCAATAGTAGTTCTTGGGTCTTGATATTATGGATAATATTGTTCATGAAAAGGAATCAATGCTAAAATTCCATAAGCTAAAGTTCCCAAAGTAAAAATACTAAATTATAGAAACATTCTGGAAGATCTGGTGAACAGTTCTACCTGAAAAGGTGATTCACATTTCCATTTCAGATGTTGATTGATTCGCAATGTCTTTCCAGCAATTTCTGCTTTTATTTCAAATTTCCAGCATCGGAGTTTTTTTTGTCTTCACTAGAATTTCCTGTTTTGCTGCCAGTACATGTCTAATAAATACTAGGGATTAGTGGCATCAAAAGGTTGATTGCTCCATTACTGACAATGAAAGCAGTGCCGGCACAATAGCAATATCATTGCTGGTACTGGACTTGTAACTGCATTGATGAAAATATGATGTGGAGATGCCAGTGTTGGACTGGGGTAAACACAGTAAGAAGTCTCACAACATCAGGTTAAAGTCCAACAGGTTTATTTGGTAGCAAAAGCCACTAGCTTTCAGATCACTGCCCCTTCGTCAGGTGAGTGGGAGTTCTATTCACCAACAGGACATATAAAGACACAAACTCAATTTACAAAATAATGATTGGAATATGAAAATAGCCACAGCGGCATAGACCCTGGCTGCTGTGGCACTGAATTATTGCTGGTTTGGGCCTGTTAGAGACATTCCTAATGTTAGTATCACAAAGGTGTGCAGAATCGCCTGGCCATTTTGCACCTGTCAATCCTGAACAAAAACAAAAGTTAAAGTTTATTTATTAGTCACAATTAAGACTTACATTAACACTGCAATGAAATTTGCCCAGTCGCCACACAACAGCACCTGTTCAGGTCAATACACCTAACCAACACGTTTTTCAGACTGTGGGAGGAAACTGGAGCACCCGGAGGAAACCCATGCAGACACAGGGAGAATGTGCAAACTCCACACAGTCACCCAAGTCGGGAATCGAACCTGGGTTCCTGGTGCTGTGAGGCAGCAGTGCTAACCACTGTGCCACCGTGCCAACCCATATTTAGCATTCGTTATTTTTTTATCGGGTTTCACTTCTGAATAGAGAAAGAACCGCAAACAGTTAGGATGATAGCAATTGACTTATGACTAGAGGAGATTTGAATTCTTAGAGCTGGAAGGATTCCATATAACTTGTTCACAAAATAATGATTATTCAACATGATTTGTACTTTGTGATTCCAGTTAAATTTATTGTGCTCCTCAAACGTTAGTCCCACACTTTCAAATTCAGATGCAGAAAAATAAATCCAAGCATGAATATTACTAAAGGGGGCATCAGAAATAAATGGCGTTTAATGTTTCATCAATGAAATAAATGTAAGCCATAGAAAGATGTTTTAATCACATCTGGAATCTTCTGCACTTTGCTCTGCAGATCCACTGTGATTTAAACTGCAACTTTTCAAACGTGGCATTTCATCTCTGGATATAAATCACTCCAGGTCTACTGTTCCTGAAATGAAAAGCACCCATCTTTGAATTAAAGATGAAATGTATCGTAGAGTTGTAAGCCATCCATCATTAAAAATATTGATAGAGTGTTTGTGGTATAAGTTGTGCTAAAAGCGTGTGGAAAATTGCAGCTTCATCAGCATTTTACCAGTGACATTTACGCAGAATTCGAGGTGACATTTTAAAGTGCAATGGTTAACTCATGTGTGATTTTAAAATGCCTCTTCTTTTATCTTAGATAACAATTATGTGGAAGGATCCAGAAATAATGTTCAACACTCGGAAATCTTGCATTATTTAATTGCGCTCATCTGAAATGATAGTTCCTTGTCTGGCAGTCCGCACCAGTTGCAACACCATGAATTCTGCATGAAATGGTTGCATGGTATTTTTCAGGCCAATCTGTTAAAAGGCAAAAATAAATTGGCTGGTGCTACAGTTTTGGGTTGTTCGGGACCTTTTCTCTTGTTTAACAGGTTTTCTATCGATTTTATGGATGCAATGCATTCCTTATGATCCGAAACCTGTGCAATTTTGCTGCCTGTCATGCAGTTTGTGAAGTTTGAATAATTTAGTAATTGAGTAATCATCCAGTTAATTTTTGATGAAGGAATGCAAAATTATTGTTAAAATGTAGGCACAATGGAATAACACTATGTAACCATTGTCATAGCTACGTTCACACACACACACACAATTTAGTTAATTTTAACAATGATAACAAAGCAAAATTTGCATCTTTATTGCTACACAATGATGACATTCATGCAAAAAATTCCTATTCCAATGACAAGACCAATCTGCAGCTGCAGTTCATTGACATTGACATATTACAGAACCTGACATTAACAACTGTTTATTTGTCCCCAGGATGTAAATGAATGTAAAGACCACGTTTATTGTGAAGCCCCAGTTGCGGTCGCTTAAGAAAATGTATTTTTTTTTAACTGAGTGACCTTTGATCGGGCATTAAGAGTTCACCATGTGGTGTGGGACTGGAGCCACAAATTGGCCAGGCAGATCAGAGGTGATGGGTTCCTTTCCTGACTGATTCTGAAGCCATGCTAAAAATTAGAAGATTGTTAGATTTCAATTTCGAGAATTTGCTTTATTAGGATTTTCAGTGTAACCCTCTGAGTTGCTACCAATCTTCCCTGTAAAATTATATTGTGTTTAGCAAGATGTTTCAATGCATGGTACCTTTAAATGTTTATTGTGTTTAACATGAAAAAGGTCTATGCAGTACCTCCCAAGCTGCTGTGTAACTGTCCACGGGCAACTTAAAGAGCGGTATGGTGGCACAGTGGTTAGCACTGCTGCCTCACAGTACCAGGGACCCAAGTTCGAATCCTGGTTTGGGTGGTTGTCTGTGTGGAGTTTGCACATTCTCCCTGTGTCTATGTGGATCTCCTCTGGGTGCTCCAGTTTCCTCCCAGTCCGAAAGGTGTGCTGGTTAGGTGCATTAGCTATGCTAAACTCTCCTTCATGATGTGTCATGATGTGTACACAAGACAAACTCTCCCTCAGCATGGTGACTAGAGGATATTCACAGTAACTTCCCGGCAGTGTTAATGTAAGCCTACTTGTGATACTAATAAATTAGTAGGTACAATGGTTTGCTGACACACCCCATAACCTTTAGCAAAGTAACCTAACTTATTTCATAACTTGTAATATCCAGCACAGAAATTAAAACTACCTTCATCAGACAAAGAAAAAATGCAGCCAAGTAAATTTATATTTGGAATGTCTTTAATACATCCAGATGACATTTTATGTTGCTATGGTTGCAGGCATTGCCAGTCAAATAACATTGGGAACTTTTGATAATGAAATTGTCATGTGTCTGTAAGGAATTGAAGATTAAAGCCACATAACTTAAAACCTTTTGAAGGCACGTCTATCGGGTGCTAAGACTGAAGTATTGAAGTCACACAATGGAAATAATTGCTGCATTATGGAGGTGTACACAAGACAAACAATTGATAGTATAAATTCTAGGCAATTCATGGGGAGCATTTTATCTTTGCTATTCACCAAAGGTTATAGTACACAGGGGTCAGTTAGTTGGATGGCTGGTTTGTGATGCAGAGTGACACCCTGTCTTCTGAACCTTGCCCCTCGCCTGAGGTGTGGTGATCCTCAGGTTAAATCACCACCAGCCAGCTCTCTGTCAAAAAGGGAGGGCAGCCTATGGTCCTCGGAGACTATGGCGACTTTCGTTACAAAGAAAAACACATTTTGTCTGGTGGCTGTCATATACTTAGGTGCTGCAAGATGAATATGTAAATCAAAATTTACATACGCTTCATTGAGGCAATTGTCAGCATTAAAGTGACGCAGTTTGGAATGCAGAGCATCAAAACAACTATTCGCATATCTAGGGTTATTTCCACCATCATTACAAAGAATATTTACCATTTAGATTGTTATTTTTGATTTACCATTCAGAATGTATTTTTCTAATTCTGATGTTAACAAAGGCAGAATTCCTTTTTGTAATGGTGCGCTTTCAATGAGTGAACAGCAAAGGATTCGCTGACAAGGATCTGCAAGAGACTTGTTCTGGAATACCTCAAGCTCAGAGAACTCCTCCCCCTGGGTTGATAGCCCAACCTTAGTGCAAATTTGTCAACCAGGCCAAGTCACCCCCAACTTAAAGGGACAATCATCACACTTTTTAATGGACAATTATTTCGTGCAACACAACTTAAATCATGATGTAAATTTTATTTAATTATCACCGATGTGTTATCATGCTGGAGCAATGACGAGACCCCTAGCTCATAATGTTAAAGTAAAACCTTTTTATCATTGGTCACCACTTTTCCCAGCAGCGTTTCTCCCATCAATGGCCCAACAATTTATTTTCAAACACTTTTGAGAAATTGTCTCCCTTTATCACCAGATGAAAACAGCCCTTTTGTCACCTGGAAGTGTCACCATGTGTACGCTAAACTAACTGTTCAAAATTTATTAACAAATAAAATCATACAAAGAAACAAAAAGGCCCAGGAAAATATTGATCCAAGCAAAATTTGAGAGAACTGGAAAATGCCAACAAACTGTTAATATTCTCTTGGTACAAAAAAAAATTCCCATTTTGCAGTACTTGAAAAGTAACAACTCTTCTGGATGAATTAGTTGAACTTCTCGCTTGGAACACATTTCGTAGTCTCAACACATAATTCTGAGATAAATTGTTACAATAGAATGCTTTCAATATCCATGAAGCATTCATGCAAAGTGTAAACAGTCCTTACATCTTGATAGACAACGGGTTAGTGGCCTGTAGCAGTTACGTCCCTCGCAGCATTTTCCTTCAGACTGTTTTCACACATGACCACAGCTAGTAATTAGATACCCATCAAACAGAAGCTGCAATCATTAACATTTTAAACATGCAGCCTATCATCAGAAACAGAACATTTATCAGCAATCTGGTTTGTGCAGCCGCCGCTCTATTACTTAGTTACAGGGCAAAAGGAGTCTTTTCATTTTAAACTCAAATTTCTTGAAAACTAAGGATTGGCATTCCTGTTATCAGCATGCCTTCACTACAAGTGATCCAAGTTTGAAATTGTTAAAAGAATTACATAGCACTTGTAGACCTGTGTTTTCGCAACACAATGTAAACTCATATGAGCATTCAACATGAGAATAACCCTGCAAATAGGAGTGATAGCATAGATGAGACCCACCAGTCATTCCAATTCACTGTATTAAATAAAGCATGTCTTCTGTATTACCATCAGAACAAGAGATAATATCAGAAGGGCAGATGAGGTGGGCTGGATCTTACGGTTTCCAGTGAGATGAGGGAGACGGAACTGGCAATGCGTGGTGCACTCATTCCTGCTCCTACACCTACTCCTGCTCCTGTTCCTGCTCCTGCCCCTGTCAGAAACATGTAACCACGGCAAACAAATTGCTGTAAGAAGTCTAACAACACCAAGTTAAAGTCCAACAGGTTTATTTGGTAGCAAAAGCCACTAGCTTTCGGAGCCCCTAGCCCCTTCTTCAGGTGAGTCAACAAATTGCTGGCCAGCCAATTAAAGTAAGAAGTCTCACAACACCAGGTTAAAGTCCAACAGGTTTATTTGGTAGCAAATACCATAAGCTTTCGGAGCAGAGCTCCTTCGTCAGATGGAGTGGATATCCGTTCTCAAACAGTATACTGTTTGAGAACGGATATCCACTCCATCTGACGAAGGAGCTCTGCTCCGAAAGCTTATGGTATTTGCTACCAAATAAACCTGTTGGACTTTAACCTGGTGTTGTGAGACTTCTTACTGTGCTTACCCCAGTCCAACGCCGGCATCTCCACATCATGACAGCCAATTAAAGCCAGTGGAAAGGCTGACCAATTAGCATTAGAAAGGAGTTTCTTGGGTGGGACATCAGGCAGAAGAGGGATAAGGCAGTGAATCGAAGCCCCATCACAGCAACTAATTTAAAGGCTTTTAATTCTGCACCTTCCTCTAGACATGGGCTATGGTACTAACACAGTAAGAGTTTTAACAACACCAGGTTGAAGTCCAACAGGTTTATTTGGTAGCAAATGCCATTAGCTTTCGGAGCGCTGCTCCTTCGTCAGATGGAGTGGAAATCTGCTCTCAAACAGGGCACAGAGACACAAAATCAAGTTACAGAATACTCATTAGAATGCGAATCTCTACAGCCAACCAGGTCTTAAAGATACAGACAATGTGAGTGGAGGGAGCATTAAGCACAGGTTAAAGAGATGTGTATTGTCTCCAGACAGGACAGCCAGTGAGATTCTGCAAGTCCAGGAGGCAAGCTGTGGGGGTTACTGATAGTGTGACATAAACCCAACATCCCGGTTTAGGCCGTCCTCATGTGTGCGGAACTTGGCTATCAGTTTCTGCTCAGCGACTCTGCGCTATCATGTGTCATGAAGGCCGCCTTGGAGAATGCTTACCCGAAGATCAGAGGCTGAATGCCCGTGACCGCTGTATTCTGTAACTTGATTTTGTGTCTCTGTGCCCTGTTTGAGAGTAGATTTCCACTCCATCTGACGAAGGAGCAGCGCTCCGAAAGCTAATGGCATTTGCTACCAAGTAAACCTGTTGGACTTTAACCTGGTGTTGTTAAAACTCTATCTATGGTACTAACACAGTCATCAATCCCACTCACTCTCTCGCATTTGTAATGTCAGCCTAAAAACAGGGAAGGATTCAAGGTCTGAATTTTCGTCTGTTGGGCATGAGCACTCAGTGGGCCTGGAAGTGGGCGCAAAACGTGCTTGCGGCTGCAGTGGACCCTGGAACATCAATTCACACTGTCTGGGCAATTAATGGGCAGCCAGCATGAAACACACACTGGAAAAGGCTCAGCGCTGCCGAGGAGGGCGGGAAGAGGACGGGCATCGGGAGAAGGAAGGGTGCAGCAGGCTTGTGCTCCCATGGGGGGACAGCCACTGCGGAGCTGTCTCAGGGAACTAAGGACCTGTAAGAAATAAATTGCAATTGAAAAGTTATGATCAGCACATTAAAATACAAATACAAGTCCCCGGACACTTTTAAAAAAATATTTATTTCAGGCCGGACATTTCATCCCACCCTGGATGGAGTTGAAGTTAAAACGTAAAGGCCGCATGGATAATCAGCCTACCTGCGCCATCCGTGAAAGCAGACAGGCCTCATAAAATTGCGTTCAATTGGCGTCTCAATGGACTAAATTGCTTGATTAATTGTGGCATGATTTCGACTCTAGCGTGCACCTGCCAACAGAAATATTGCATGATGTATGGTGATATCGGGATACATGCTTGACGTCCTTTCGCGTGATTGCACATGCCTCCGGGTCACGCACATGCCTGCCTGAACAATGTCAAATTCTGGCCAAAGTATGCTAACATTCATACACTGCCATTTTCAGCTGCAGACTCTGTTACACATGCACCCATGGTCCAATATACAAGCCTTTTCATCTGCCCCTGTGCTGCCATAAATTACTCCCAATATTTTTCCCTGCGGCTACCAGAGAGTGGGCAACAAAGAATTGAGGTCAACTAGACCTTTAACAAGATCGATAGCTTTTTCATTACTTTTTTCAAAATGGTGGGCTGGCTTCCAGTTTCATCGCTCACTCACCTTTAGTACTTTTTTTATTCATTTGTGGGACATGGGCATCGCTGGCTGGCCAGCATTTATTGCCCATCCATTTTTGTCCTTGATTGATACAGCTGAGTGGCTTGCTAGGCCATTTCAGAGGGTAGTTGAGCGTCAACCACATTGCTGTGGCCCTGGAGTCACAGGTAAGACAGACCAGGTAAGGAAGGCAGATTTCCTTCCCTGAAGGACATGAGTGAACCAGATGGGTTTTTACCACAATCGACAATGGTTTCATGGTCATCAGTAGATTCTTAATTCCAGATTTTTATTGAATTCAAATTCCACCATCTACCATGGCGGGATTCGAATCTGGGTCTCCCGAACATTAGCTGAGGGTCTAGATTATTAATTTAATGATAATACCACTGGGCTGTCACCTCCCCTATACTATTGGAGGCTGGCAGGATGATGTCATATTGCTGTGCTGTTTTTTTATGTAAGCGTGGGCGTCGTCCACCCGATTTGTGGCTGTAAAATCCAGCCTGTTGGACCAAATTGCTCACTTCTGTGCCGTGTATTCCATGTACTTCTCTGTCACTTTCCGCAATATGATCCCTATCCTTAAAAATAACTGTCAAAATATTAACACAGCAAACTTGTCTTCAAATCTGAGTCATGGCGCAAACTCAAAGCTTGTCTGACTTCTGTCGTGTTCGACAGTTGTCAAAAATAAAAATCGCAGTACACGCAAGGCTTTGTTACCGTACAATTCAGCCAATCATTTCACTGACTATATGTAATCTCCACTCGAACACAACAGTCATTGCGCAGGCCATGGGATAAGGCTGAATCTGCTGGTAACATTGTGCCTGAAATTGGGTCAGATTGTGACAGGCAACATGTGCAAGAAGAAGTGGAAATGGAGGTACCATTCTGTAACAATATGCAAAATCACGACATTTCACCACTGCACTGCCTGACAGAGAATACGCTGGTAAATTTAAAATGGTGTCATTATTAGGTGGCAACCAACAGGTGAAAATGAACTTCGAGGGCCACAACAGGAAATATTTGGAGTACAATGGCCCAGGCTTGACTGTTTAATGACTGCAAAACATTGTGACGAGCAGGCCTCATATCTTTATTTGAATTGAAACTAGGGCACAAAAATTATAGCAAAAAATGGCTATAGTTTCTAATAATTTTTCATTAGATGTTATAGCTTCTGTGGAGTAGACTTACTACTCTGCCTGGAGACATTGTGATTAGCAGGGGAATTATTCCTGGTCACTGGAACATTTAATGGTTTTGAGATGTGTTTGTGATCATACATATGATGCACATCACCTGCCAAGATTTAAAATCTCAATAGACTTTATCTAATACCATTACTAAAAAACCGATCCGAAAATCAGAGGAATTGTCCTTCAATTTTGCTCCACTTCTGAATATTTTTTGTTTGATAGTTTTGTCCATGAAGTATTACCGCTGGGTGATACAATTGCACCTTCCACCCTCAACCCCTCCTCCCCACCATCCACTCCAAAATCACAAGGGCAGCCAGCATGGTCCCAGCAGGATGAGAGAAAAAACGTAATTTGATCATTGAGAGCACCTTGGCATGGAAGTGCTATCTTCTCCAATGAGGCTTGGTTGAGAGCCTGGACAGCTATTAGAATACCAGAACACCTACTTCCTAGAGTCAACATTATTGGAATGACAGCTTAGGCTCTCTGATCTCTGCTGTCAATTTCACAATGTTTGGTTAACAAATGAAATGGTTTCAACGGTGTATAGCTTGTAGTTTTTTGGACTTTAAAGGACTTGGATGATTGCCA